>NC_134851.1:21167846-21518346 GCF_965363235.1 Mytilus galloprovincialis | reverse complement strand
ATTAAGTTTAAGATAAACAACAGTTCACAAAAACATAACATAGAAAACAAAACACTAAGCAACAAATACCCTACCGAAAATCGGGGATGATCTGAGGTTTTCCTGAACGGTTAGCAAATTTACTACACATGAGACAACTGTTGTATTACTGCTTTTAATACATATAAAAGTAAGCAATGGGTGTGTTTGATAAATTTGACAAATGCGTTTTGTGCTTTATTTAATATTTGTTTGTTTGTGTTCTTATTGCGATTGTGACACAGTGATGACTGCTGTGCCCATATTTTGATAATTTTACACATAACATCCGTTTTGTTCACTCATCGTTTAAATAAAATGGAATTTGATGCGACTGTCGTAAAAGTGAGAGGTTTAGAGTTTTCGAACAAGGTTCAATCAATCATTTTCTACATATATAAATGACTGTACTAAGTCCGGAATATGACAGTTGTTGTCCATTCTTTTGATGTGTTTTATCGTTTGAATTTGCTATTTGATAAGGCACTTTCCGTTTTGAATTTTCCCCAGGTTTCAGTACTTTTGTGATTTTACTTTTTTATGCATATTACTTACATTGAGGTCCTTCATCCTCCCCATCAGCACAATCGATATTGCCGTCACACTCATAAGCATAGAGAAGACAATTTCCATCATTACATTGGTAATTAGCATTGCATCCTGGGTAATAAATAAAACAACATTCGAGAAATTGGTCTCTCTTGATTTATTGTCATCAGTTTCGCATTTTACAACAGTTAAAAAGTAAAGCATAAACATGATAAATATGAATACTGCAGAACAGTTTATGTCATTTTTGGAAGAAAAACAAACACAATTTAATTACTTCAAAATATTCATTAAGGGGCAACCCCTATATAATACTTTACTTATTTTGGCATAAAAATCTCCAAATCTTCAAGTTAGATTTATTCTAAAAACCTTCCACCAAAATAAACCCTCAAAAGATGTTTTCTCGTTTATATATTAACCTGCTAACTGTATTAAAATATCGTCACTTTTTAATCTAATATACCTTTACAGTTTTCAAAAGCGTCCACCAAAATTTCCTACTTGGTTAAAAACATCTCCAATAATGGTTATTTAACAAATGACAAGAGGTTTTTTTTTTTCAAACAGAATACGAACAATTAAATTAACCTTAATGTTTTAAATTGAAAGATGGCGAAATTCTCAAAGGACATAAATCAAAAACCGATACAAAAAGAGGAAACAACGCTTACTGTTGATACGCTTGTGAATTTGCTAATTTTGGTAAATATGACTATCTCGTTTAATTTATAAGAAGGATTATGACAGTGTGGGTAAAAAAACTGGTTTTGATTGTCTTACTATTTATTCGTTTCAGAATTCAGAATCTATTTATTCTGGGTAATATTTTTACCAAAGCGTTGTGATAAGTAAGGAACGTTCTTAAAGAATTGTAAATCAACCAATAACGTGACGTTATTTTCGTTTTAGGGACCGAAACAAAAAGAATACCCATATGCGTTTAGATTTTAATACAGTCTCTTACCTGTGCAGCCCTGTTCATCCTCACCAGTACTGCAATCATAAGAACCATCACATTTGGCGTTCAAACCAATACACGTGTTATCACAACTGAAAACACCCTGGTATTGTTCACACCCTTCTATATTAAATTAAAGGTTAAAGCTCTTTTATAATAACTTTCACATGTTTCATATCATTCTTTTTTTAATATGTAAAATCATGTCTTGGAAAGTTGAAGTCGAATTTTAGTATTGACACACTGACATTAAACAAAATCGGAAAAAAGATTGACGATGTATACCCTTGGACACTAGAAGTCCAATGTTAGTTTTAATATACTCACTACTAAGTAGATAAAAGCATAGGATGTATACTTAATCAAATACTTAATGAGCTAATTCAGAATGATTGCATGCAGATATTGGCAATAATATGTAGTCCTAGATACAATACATTGTATTTGTTATTATGGGGTTTGAACTAGCTTTGACTAAAAAGTAAAATCTCAAAAATACTGAACTTAGAGGAAAATTAATTCGGAAAGTCCATAATCACATGGACAAATCAAATAACAAAACGCATCAAAAATGAATGGACAAGAACTTTCATATTCCTGACTTGGTACAGGCATTTTCAAATGTAGAAAATGGTGGATTAAACCTGGTTTTATAGCGCTAACCCTCTCACTTTGATGACAGTCTCATCAAATTCCGTTATATTTACATTGATGCGTTAACTAAACAGACACAATAAATAAAATAGTCAAAACATGGACACACCAGTCATCATCGTACAATAATTTCAAAAGGAACAATCTAACAGAACACAAAAACATCTACAAACACAGTCATTGATTTGTGTGTCTGACGTCAGAAAATTTTATACGTCACATAGATTTGTCGTTCAATGTGCATACAGACAATTTTAAAATTTATATAGGCAATGTTAGCATATAGGGTTAAAAACTCAAAAGTATGTAAGAATACATTTCAGAAATAGACCGTGATTGAAAATAGTCCAAAAGTTATATATAGAATTCATAAGAATCCACAAATAGTTGATTCCACTACGCGATTGAATGATTTTGACGTTTATGGTTCAACGTATTTTGTAATTCATAATAGAAATATATCAAAATGACATAGAATAGAACAATATCATACTGACGGGATCGTTTAAAGTACAGAATCACGTTATAAGAACCAAATAAATACAAAAAGTCGCATATACAAAACACGCCACCAAAAAATGAAAGACAATACAAACACATTAGTATGGCGTTCATTATCACTGGACTAGTATATATTTGTTTAGGGGCCAGCTGAAGGACGCCTCCGGGTGCGGGAATTTCTCGCTACATTGAAGACCTGTTGGTGACCCTCTGCTGTTGTTTTTTATTTGGTCGGGTTGTTGTTTCTTTGACACATTCCCCATTTCCATTCTCAATTCTACATTGACGAGATGTATAAGTACCGAGCCACGTCAAACGGATATCCCATAAAACTATTCAACAGTATAATAAATGTTAGAATGTTTTCAAATCTGTACTTTGTGTTGTTTATGTTGTTTTGAACTTGATGCCAATAAGATAACTTATGTAATTTTCATATAAGAAGAAGGACATGTTGTATGATTGCCACTGATATAACTGTTCACTTAAGGTCAAATAAAGTGGATGAAAGCACGATTTCAACATTTAGAAAATTCATACCGTACAGTCGGCAATAAAAGTGTCCGACATGAAAAAAATTTACCAATTCATTTGAAAATCTGACGACTCAATTTAGAACAAACCGATTTAAGAAAATCAAATATGACAGACTTAAACCAACGACAACTACGTATACTAAACTACAGGTTCTTGATCTTGGACAGATTATAGTTTATAGTTATACATGTGACCGTATATTGTACTGTAACACCGCTGCTTATGTTAGAGGAGTATGCCGTTAGTAAACATATTTATCCCAACAGATCATGTATATGCTGTATAAAGTTAAGAGCCTGAACTCAGTTGTAGTCTTTTGTTGATGAATTTCATATTTGTTTTCCGTTTATAGTTTTGTACATATCATGCAGTTTCTCGTATTGATTGTTTTACGTTATGCATTTCGGGGCTTTTTCTAATATGGGTTCATACGTTCATATTTACCTTCAGGCGTGCAAAAACTTTCGTCTTCTGCTCCTTTACAATCAGCAATACCATCACACATCTTTGTTACTGATACACATGCATCATCTAACAAGCAAGTTATTTGTCCGGAAGGGCATTTACCTACATGAAACAAGAAATCATTAAAATGTATCAACAGTTGTTGCATGCTCATAAGACAAAATCAATTCCAGCTTGTTTATAACATAGAACGACTAAAGTGCACACCACACGAGTGTAGTGATACTTGCAGAATTTAGTTGACAATGTTTTTCCTGGGATTACAATCTGCTATATCACCCTCTAAGCTATGTGTTATATAATATTGTGTGACAGACAGCGGCAGATGTCACATATTGTCACATATAAAAATACAGTACGATGTGGAAGAGTATTTAGGACCCAAAATGTCGAAATGTTTTGCCAAATACAGACAATCAAAGACTGGACAGACTTAAATTGACAGAAAGAAAACAATTCTGAACTGAACTGACAATTCGGTTTAAGATTGCACCAGACTGAAAAGTGTGATTTTGATTTTAAAATTCATTGGTCGGTCTTAAAAGAGCTGTACAGAGCAAATTGGTTTATCAGTGTGTCTTCATACTCGTTTTTACTTACTACAGAGAACATTGGTGTGTAAGTGTGACCTCATACTCGTCTGTACTTTCTACAGAGAAAATTGTTTTTTTAGTGAATCTTAGTTCTCGTTTTTACTTACTACTGCGAAAATTGGTTTAAAGTGTGTCTTCATACTAGCTTTTACTTAATAAAGTAAAAGATGGTTTACTAGTGTGTCGTCATACTTGTTTTCACTTTCTACAGAATTTTTTTTTCTTAGTGAATCTTCATTATCGTTTTTACTTACTACAGAGAAAATTGGTTTGTAGTGTGTCTTTATACTTGCTTTTACTTACTATAGTGAAAATTAGTTTTTTAGACTGCCTTCATAAATTGTGTCATACTTGTTTTTACTTTTTATAGAGAACATTGGTTTATTATCTTCATACTCGTTTTGACTTACTACAGAGAAAAATGGTTTATTAGTGTGTCATCATACTCGCTTTTACTTACTACAGTAAAAGATGGTTTATTAGTGTGTTTTTATACTTGTTTTCACTTTCTACAGAGAAAACTGTTTTCTTAGTGAATCGTCATTCTCGTGTTTACTTACTACTGAGCAAATTGGTTTATAGTGTGTCTTCATACTTGCTTTAACTTACTATAGTGAAAATTGGTTTATTAGTGTGTCTTCATACTTGTTCTTGCTTACTACAGTGAAACATGGTTTATTCATGTGTCTTCACACTTGTTTTACTTACAATAGAGAAATTTGGTTTATTAGTGTGTCTTCAAACTTGCTTTTACTTACTACAGTAAAACATGGTTTATAAGTGTTTCTTCATACTTGTTTTTACTTATTACAGTAAAACATGGTTTATTAGTGTGTCTTCATACTCGTTTTTACTTTCTACAGTAAAACATGGTTTATTCGTGTGTCTTCATACTTGTTATTACTTATTATAGAGAACATTGGTTTATTAATTTATCTTAACACTTGGTTTTACTTACTACAGAAACAATTGGTTGATTAGTGTGTCTTCATACTTGTTTTTACTTACTATAGATACAATTGGCATATTAGTGTGTCCTTATACTCGTCTTCACTTACTACAGTAAACATTGGTGTGTAAGTGTATCTTTATACTTGTTTTTACTTACTTTAGAGACAATTGGTTTATTAGTGTGTCTTCATGCTCGTTTTTACTTACTACAGTGACTATTGGTTGATAAGTGTGTCTTCATACTCGTTTTTACTTACTACTACATAGATATTCGTCTTCCGTAAAAGGACAGTCAAAGTTACCGTCACATACTTTTGAATGTTCAATGCAACTGGTGTCTAAACATGTGATCTCCGGACATGTCTCTATTGGTTCACCTAAAATTGAGTTATAACAGTAAAGATAAATGATTGTCTTGTATTCAACATGATTAATGATGGTATAATGTTAATGTATCCCTAGTTGAGTCTAAACACGTGATCTCCACACATGGCTCTATTGGTTCACCTAAAATTGAGTTATAACAGTAATGATAAATGATTGTCTTGTATTCAACATGATTAATGATGTTATAATGTTAATGTATCCCTAGTTGAGTCTGAACACGTGATCTCCACACATGGTTCTATTGGTTCACCTAAAATTGAGCTATAACAGTAATGATAAATGATTGTCTTGTATTCAACATGATTAATGATGTTATAATGTTAATGTATCCCTAGTTGAGTCTAAACACGTGATCTCCACACATGGCTCTATTGGTTCACCTAAAATTGAGTTATAACAGTAATGATAAATGATTGTCTTGTATTCAACATGATTAATGATGTTATAATGTTAATGTGTCCCTAGTTAAAGTCATAAGAAACGAGTGACCGGTGAAAAATAATGTTCTTCCAATTCTTGAACCAATGCATACAAACATCATAAACTTAGTCTTCTGTTCTGATAAATGATGTTATAATGTTAATGTGTCCCTAGTTGAGTCTGAACACGTGATCTCCACACATGGCTCTATTGGTTCACCTAAAATTGAGTTATAAAAGTAATGATAAATGTTTGTCTTGTATTCAACATGATTAATGATGTTATAATGTTAATGTGTCCCTAGTTAAAGTCATACATGTCATAAGAAACGAGTGACCGGTGAAAAATAATGTTCTTCCAATTCTTGAACCAATGCATCCAAAAATTATAAACTTAGTCTTCTGTTCAAGAATTTTTCATTTTTTTCGCATAAATTTCGTATTATCGTCAATTTTTTTTTTCAATCGGTCAGTGTTGTTGTGAAAATATTGCAGGTAATTAAAGTTCGTGTTTTGAAGCCAAAGTTTAACGATTGTCACCTGTTTGTCAACAATCCACAAAAAATCAACAAAAGAGCATGGAAATTGAGCACGTGTTTAACATGTAAATTCAGATAATAGTTTATTTTATGGACATCCATGCGTATTGAAATCACCGGATTTTTACGAGATAGGTCACACTGAGGTCACTTTTCATACGGAAAATATGTCGGGGGAATTGCTTCCAGGAAGGAAGCAATTAGAATAAAGTAAACTTCTTCTAAATATGAATGAATTAAAGAGTTTTCTTCAGAAAAAAGTTTATGTACATCAGTTTTATAATGAAAACTATCCATTGAGCTATAAAAAAAACATATGCATTATTTTATTTAATTTGAGGTTTCTTATGACTCTGAGTCTTAACACGTGATTTCCACGCATGGCTCTATTGGTTCACCTAAAATTGAGTTATAACAGTAATGATAAATGATTGTCTTGTATTCAACATGATTAATGATGTTATAATGTTAATGTGTCCCTAGTTAAAGTCATAAGAAACGAGTGACCGATGAAAAATAATGTTCTTCCAATTCTTGAACCAATGCATACAAACATCATAAACTTAGTCTTCTGTTCTGATTAATGATGTTATAATGTTAATGTGTCCTTAGTTAAAGTCATAAGAAACGAGTGACCGGTGAAAAATAATGTTCTTCCAATTCTTGAACCAATGCATCCAAAAATTATAAACTTAGTCTTCTGTTCAAGAATTTTTCATTTTTTTCGCATAAATTTCGTATTATCGTCATTTTTTTTTTTTCAATCGGTCAGTGTTGTTGTGAAAATATGGCAGGTAATTAAAGTTCGTGTTTTGAAGCCGAAGTTTAACGATTGTCACCTGTTTGTCAACAATCCACAAAAAATCAACAAAAGAGCATGGAAATTGAGCACGTGTTTAACATGTAAATTCAGATAATAGTTTATTTTATGGACATCCATGCGTATTGAAATCACCGGATTTTTACGAGATAGGTCACACTGGAAGCAATTAAAATAAAGTAATAATACTTCTTCTAAATATGAATGAATTAAAGAGTTTTCTTCAGAAAAAGTTTATGTACATAAGTTTTATAATGAAAACTATCCATTGAGTTATAAAAAACATATGCATTATTTTATTTAGTTTGAGGTTTCTTATGACTTTGAGTCTTAACACGTGATTTCCACGCATGGCTATATTGGTTCACCTAAAATTGAGTTAAAACAGTAGGATAAATGATTGTCTTGTATTCAACATGATTAATGATGTTATAATGTTAATGTGTCCCTAGTTGAGTCTAAACACGTGATCTCCACACATGGCTCTGTTGGTTCACCTAAAATTGAGTTATAACAGTAATGATAAATGATTGGGAAGGTATGAAAGGTATGAAGGACACATACAAAAGGGTTTGGATAGGATTACTTTATTTTTGTATTCTTCATTTTAAGTTCATTTTTCTCTATTTTTTCACACTTATTGTCTTTTCTTTATATTTTAGACCTCAATATTCTATATACTTTATTTATGCCAATTATTCCCTATTCTTTAAACGACCCTTCACATTATCATGCAACGACACACAATCCTATTTATCAAGTTCTTAGTCGCGATGAATGTAAAAAAAAGTAAAATTGACATTGAATAGCAATTAATTAAAAAAACATTGAAATGACTATTATATAGAATAGGTATATGCTTATCATTTTCGAGGTTACATGTACTGGTATTCGACAGCAACATAATAATGTCACATGTTAAGCTATATATTATCTCTTGAGTAATTGCTATATGTTGACAAACAATGTGTACATGAATGTTCAACTCACAGATATCTTATCAGTCTAAAGAAAGATGTAAAAAATGAGAGAAAATGTGAAAATCCAAACATGACGAAGACAAACAATTTCTCAAAAGACTGCGTAAAGTAATTGTGATTGAACGACACGAACCCAATCAAAAAACTGATGCTTCGATAGTATGAATGGATCCTGCTCCACTCGTGCTACCCGTCGTGTTACTTTGTTCCTTGTGGTAATTAAAAATGTGAATTTTATAACAAACCACACAACGCACAAATAATATGATAGGTAGTTGTATATCAATACATTCGTTAAGTTACTGAAGGCAATCTCAAAGAACTTTATATGTTGAAAATAAGTTATGCAGTCTTACTCTTTATATCAATGCATTTAACCCGAGTCCTTCTCCATTATAGAGCCCTTCTTCTTACCTTGATATTCAAGTGAGAGGTTTATCTTTTATACTTACCTTACATGTATCCACCATTTTCTTTATAAGAAAATGATTGTACTAAGTCAGGAATACAAAGTTTATAATACTTTACATGTATCCACCTTTTTCTTTATAAGAAAATGATTGTACTAGGTCGGGAATACAAAGTTTATGATACTTTACATGTATCCACCATTTTCTTTATAAGAAAATGATTGTACTAAGTCAGGAATACAAAGTCTACGATACTTTACATGTATCCACCTTTTTCTTTATAAGAAAATGATTGTACTAGGTCAGGAATACAAAGTTTATGATACTTTACATGTATCCACATTTTCTTTATAAGAAAATTATTGTACTAGGTCAGGAATACAAAGTTTAGGATACTTTACATGTATCCACCTGTTTCTTCATGAGAAAATGATTGTACTAAGTCAGGAATACAAAGTTTACGATACTTTACATGTATCCACCATTTTTTTTATAAGAAAATGATTGTACTAGATCAGGAATACAAAGTTTAGGATACTTTACATGTATCCACCTTTTTCTTTGTAAGAAAATGATTGTACTAAGTCAGGAATACAAAGTTTAGGATACTTTACATGTATCCACCTTTTTCTTTATAAGAAAATGATTGTACTAAGTCAGGAATACAAAGTTTATGATACTTTACATGTATCCACCTTTTTCTTTATAAGAAAATGATTGTACTAATTCAGGAATACAAAGTTTAGGATACTTTACATGTATCCACCTTTTTCTTTATAAGAAAATGATTGTACTAAGTCAGGAATACAAAGTTTATGATACTTTACATGTATCCACCTTTTTCTTTATAAGAAAATGATTGTACTAATTCAGGAATACAAAGTTTAGGATACTTTACATGTATCCACCTTTTTCTTTATAAGAAAATGATTGTACAAAGTCAGGAATACAAAGTTTAGGATACTTTACATGTATCCACCTTTTTCTTTATAAGAAAATGATTGTACTAAGTCAGGAATACAGAGTTTATGATACTTTACATGTATCCACCTTTTTCTTTATAAGAAAATGATTGTACTAAGTCAGGAATACAGAGTTTATGATACTTTACATGTATCAACCTTTTTCTTTATAAGAAAATGATTGTACTAAGTCAGGAATACAGAATTTATGATACTTTACATGTATCCACCTTTTTCTTTATAAGAAAATGATTGTACAAAGTCAGGAATACAAAGTTTAGGATACTTTACATGTATCCACCTTTTTCTTTATAAGAAAATGATTGTACTAAGTCAGGAATACAGAGTTTATGATACTTTACATGTATCAACCTTTTTCTTTATAAGAAAATGATTGTACAAAGTCAGGAATACAAAGTTTAGGATACTTTACATGTATCCACCTTTTTCTTTATAAGAAAATGATTGTACTAAGTCAGGAATACAAAGTTTATGATACTTCACATGTATCCACATTTTTCTTTATAAGAAAATGATTGTACTAAGTCAGGAATACAAAGTTTATGATACTTTACATGTATCCACCTTTTTTTTATAAGAAAATGATTGTACTAATTCAGGAATACAAAGCTGATGATACTTTTCATGTATCCACCTTTTTGCTTTATGAGAAAAAGATTGTCTAAGTCAGGAATACAGAGTTTAGGATACTTTAAATGTATCCACCTTTTTCTTTATAAGAAAATGATTGTACTAAGTCAGGAATACAAAGTTTATGATACTTTACATGTATCCACCTTTTTCTTTATAAGAAAATGATTGTACTAATTCAGGAATACAAAGTTGATGATACTTTACATGTATCCACCTTTTTCTTTATAAGAAAGAGATTGTACTAAATCAGGAATACAAAGTTGAGGATCACTGAGCAACCAATATTACGAAAGGTTGTTCCACATTCCGGTTAAGTAAGCATATCTTATAGCGTTAGAATAACGCACTGTCTTTATATATTTGTTTAACCTAATTCCCTTAAGGCATGTAGATGAATTCTGTGTAAAAGTTCATTTTAATATAATAAGCTTTCTCGAAGCATGCCTTTAATCGGAAAAGATCGTCATCTACGCAAGATTTGTATTACATTTGTACGTCATTTTACAGATTGACGTCTATATCGCTGCACTTTTAAAGTTTCAAACACTTTCAAAATCGTCATTTTGCAGGATATTTTAGACAAAGTTAATGTTATGTGGGTTTCTAAGGTACTTAATGTTAATTTCCATACGACTGAAGGGAAGCTGTCCAACTTATGTGATCTTTATTTCCCAAATATTTTGTGCAGTTTAAAATCAAACTTTTTCACCTGTTTCCTCAACATCTGTTAGAATTGACGATGTGTACACTTCAGTTGCACGTTGCTTGATATCATATGAAAGATTCAACTAACTACCGTATCCCGAAACTTTTTTAACAGATTGGAGGTTCTTATTAATGAGGCTGACGGAAACGAAACAAGATGATAAAATAACACAATTGATTTAATAGCTTCTATATTATATAAATGTAGTGTCAAATGAGGGATTTGAGTGATATTTGGATACACCATTATAACAAGGGGTCTTTTACTACTAATAAAGGCTGTTAATTGAATGAATCATTCACCTTTGTTACAATGTTGTTGTCCTGGAAACATTATACAATTCTAATAATGTCCCCGCCAAGTACATTGTGATTTATCTGTATCATTGCCATTGTGTATATAAAAAAAACCGAACGGCCCAATTAATGACAATCCGATTGTGTGATGTGATTAGTTTTACTATCAATACTAACGTATACACTTGTAGATTACAATAAACCATTAGATTTTATGGACGCAGCCTTTTATGAAGAAAACATGGTATTTAGGATTAAGAGTATAGCTAATCCTGATTGGTCGATCTATGCGCCCGTTATTTTTTTATTATTAGATACTTCATTCACTTTGCAGTATACCAATGGTAAAACAAACAATTTCCTCAGACTAACGAAACTGTGATGTCATTTCAACGCTAGGTTTTGTAAGTGCAAAATTGATAGGCATGAGAAAATAGTACAATTTACGTTAAGAAAAGTCACAGGAACCTATATTTTGTGGACCAGAACATAATGTTCGAATAATTTTTCTTTAATTTTAGTAAGGTTTTGTTAAAAAAACAAACACTTTCTAAGGTCTGTATTTCGAAAAAAAGGTATCATTGTCACAAATGGGGAAATTAATTGGTTTTTTTTTACAATCAGAATACACAGTACGATGGGTGCAACGTGTGTAACTGGTCCTTTTGATCCTGTCAATAAGACTCGGATGCCACATTTTTTGGTGGGGTTTGTAATATTCAATCTATAGCTTTTAAAGTAATGATGTGCTTTGTGTACTGTTTGTGTTTTGTTTACTGTTTGTGTTTTGTGTACTGTTTGTGTTTTGTGTACTGTTTGTGTTTTGTGTACTGTTTGTGTACTGTTTGTGCTTTGTGTACTGTTTGTGTTTTATGTACTGTTTGTTTTTTGTGTACTGTTTTTGTTTTGTGTACTGTTTGTGTTTTATGTACTGTTTGTGTTTTGTGTACTGTTTGTGTTTTATGTACTGTTTGTGTTTTATGTACTGTTTGTGTTTTGTGTAATGTTTGTGTTTTGTGTACTGTTTGTGTTTTGTGTACTGTTTTTGTTTTGTATACTGTTTGTGTTTTGTGTACTGTTTGTATTTTATGTACTGTTTGTGTTTTATGTACTGTTTGTGTTTTGTGTAATGTTTGTGTTTTGTGTACTGTTTGTGTTTTGCGTACTGTTTGTGTTTTGTGTAATGTTTGTGTTTTGTGTACTGTTTGTGTTTATGTACTGTTTGTGTTTTGTGTACTGTTTGTGTTTTGTGTACTGTTTGTGTTTTGTGTTTTATGTAATGTTTGTGTTTTGTGTACTGTTTGTGTTTTGTGTACTGTTTGTATTATGTACTGTTTGTGTTTTGTGTACTGTTTGTGTTTTATGTACTGTTTGTGTTTTGTGTACTGTTTGTGTTTTGTGTATTGTGTACTGTTTGTGCTTTATGTACTGTTTGTGTTTTGTGTACTGTTTGTGTTTTGTGTACTGTTTGTGTTTGATGTACTGTTTGTGTTTTGTGTACTGTTTGTGTTTTATTTTTATGTACTGTTTGTGTTTTATGTACTGTTTGTGTTTTGTGTTATGTGTACTGTTTGTGTTTTATGTACTGTTTGTGTTTTGTGTACTGTTTGTGTTTTGTGTATTGTGTACTGTTTGTGTTTTGTGTACTGTTTGTTTGTGTTTTGTGTACTGTTTGTGTTTTGTGTACTGTTTGTATTTTAGTCGATTTTATTTTTTACACGGCATTGTCAATTTGTTTGTTACCATGGAATTCTCAGATAATTTCTTTTTTAGCTACGGTATTGTCTGTTCGTTTATTGCCACAGCATTGTCAACCGTGTTTCGTCTTCTTAGTTTATTTATACTTTGATATATTTTGTCTCTCTTTCACGACGTACACAGGCAAATTTCACTCACATCAATTTCACATGAATTCAAATTCATGTGAATCTCACGTGAAATTCACATCAATTTCACCTCAAGCGAGCTTATACGTGAAGCTCACGTGAAAACAATTTTTGTGAGTTTCACGTGATTCTCATTGTGAATTTCACATGAAAATCACGTAAAATGTTTTCACGTGAAATTTACATAAATTTTTAAAATAGAGTAATTCAAATAACATCTAAATTTTCAAATTTAATTAAAATCATGAAAAATATCATTTTTTTTGTTGTAAATTTCACGTGAAATTCATGTGAAAAATTTCACACCAGATTTATGTGAATCTCAATTCACGTGAAATTCACATGAAAATTTTCACGTGAGTTTCATGTATAAGCTCGATTGAGGTGAATCTCACGTGAAATATTTCACGTGAATTTCACATGAGATTGATGTAAAATTCATGTGAGCAAATTTTGCCTGTGTATGCCGTATGTGGAACAGGAACTGCCTACCCTTTAAGAGCTTTCCCTTATTGTTAGTAGGGTTTCTGTAGCTTTTTTGACTTTATATTTTCTAATGAGTTTGAATCTCCATGCCTAAAAGTCTCTTATATAGATATTAGAAGATGTGGTATGAGTGTCAATGGGACAACTCTCAATCCATGTCACAATTTGTAAACAAAAAAAAACAATTATAGCTTGCAGTACAGTCTTCAACACGGAGCCTTGGATCACATCAAGCAATAAAAGACCAACACAGTACAATTGTAAAACCATTTAGAAAGGAAACACCAACGGTCTTATATATTTATAAAAAGACGAGAAAGACTTATCAACCACATCGACAAACAACAACTACTGAACATCCGATGCCTGACTTATGATAGGTGCAAACAAATGCAGCAGGTTTAAACGTTTTCATATGTACCAACCTTCATCCCTACCTGAAACAATAGTGTAACATCACAACATAGTACACAATACAAATAATGTAAACACTTACAATTTGTCTCGTCCTCTCCCGATGTACAATCTTCATAGTTGTCACATACCCAATTACGTGTAATGCAAGAACCATCATTACAAACAAAGTCGGTGTCTAGGCAATCACCTAAACATAATGACAAATTACATAATGTCAATCGATGAATATATAGATCTAGGCAATCACCTATACATAATGACAAATATCATAATGTCAATCGATGAATATATAGATCTAGGCAATCACCTATACATAATGACAAATATCATAATGTCAATCGATGAATATATAGATCTAGGCAATCACCTATACATAATGACAAATATCATAATGTCAACCGATGTATGTTTAGATCTGGGCAATCACCTATACATAATGACAAATATCATAATGTCAACCGATGTATGTTTAGATCTGGGCAATCACATATACATAATGACAAATAACATAATGTCAATCGATGAATATATAGATCTAGGCAATCACCTATACATAATGACAAATATCATAATGTCAATCGATGTATATATAGATCTAGGCAATCACTTATACATAATGACAAATATCATAATGTCAATCGATGAATATATAGATCTAGGCAATCACCTATACAGAATGACAAATATCATAATGTCAATCGATGAATATATAGATCTAAGCAATCACCTATACATAATGACAAATATCATAATGTCAATCGATGAATATATAGATCTAGGCAATCACCTATACATAATGACAAATATCATAATGTCAATCGATGTATATATAGATCTAGGCAATCACTTATACATAATGACAAATATCATAATGTCAATCGATGAATATATAGATCTAGGCAATCACCTATACAGAATGACAAATAACATAATGTCAATCGATGAATATATAGATCTAGGTAATCACCTACACATAATGACAAATGACATAATGTCAATTGATGAATATATAGATCTAGGCAATCACCTATACATGTGACAAATTACATAATATCAATCGATGAATATATAGATCTAGGCAGTTATCTATACATAATGACAAATAACATAATGTCAATCGATGAATATATAGATCTAGGCAATCACCTATACTTAATGACAAATAATTTAATTTTGGATGTGTACGCGTCTTCTGATTGGTTGACGTTATTTTGTTATGAGCCCATAGACATAATTTAGTCATGTGACCGTGACATCATCAACGTTTTTTCATGGTTTTCTACGGTTTAAAATGAAATTTAGAATTAAATTATAAGAAATGACTGTAATATTTTTTCTGACTATTCGAAATAACATTAAAAAAATGTGGTGCACACTGTTAAATAACCCGCTACGCGCGTTATTCAGTGTGCACCAAATTTTTTATGTTATTTCTTCATAGACAGAAAAAATATTACAGTCATTCCTTAAATAACATAATGTCAATCGATGAATATATAGATCTAGGCAATCACATATACATAATGACAAATAACATAATGTCAATCGATGTATATATAGATAGTTTTAGTTTAGTTTAAACATATTTATTTATAGTGGATTGGGAAACAAGTTTTACAACTTATATTAATCCCTTTCCAATGTATATATAGATCTAGGCAATCACCTAGTAATTATTTTTAAATTGCAAACACTGCCGTAAGACATACCTTATTTTTGAATTGCAAACACTGCCGTAAGACATACCTTATTTTTGAAGTGCAAACACTGCCGTAAGACATACCTTATTTTTGAATTAGATACACTGCCGTAAGACATACCTTATTATTGAATTACAAACACTGCCGTAAGACATACCTTATTATTGAATAACAAGCACTGCCGTAAGACATACATTATTTTTGAATTACAAACGCTGCCGTAAGACATACCTTATTTTTGAATTACAAACACAGCCGTAAGACATACCTTATTTTTGAATTACAAACACTGCCGTAAGACATACCTTATTTTTGAATTGCAAACACTGCCGTAAGACACCTTATTTTTGAATTGCAAACACTGCCGTAAGACATACCTTATTTTTGAATTACAAACACTGCCGTAAGACATACCAAACACTGCCGTAAGACAAACCTTATTTTTGAATTGCAAACACTGCCGTAAGACATACCTTATTTTTGAATTATAAACACTGCCGTCAGACATACCTTATTATTGAATTACAAACACTGCCGTAAGACATACCTTATTATTGAATTATAAACACTGCCGTAAGACATACGTTATTTTTGAATTACAAACACTGCCGTAAGACATACCTTAGGGAACAAAGATTCAAATTCAAGGGTGATTTTCCAATCCCCAAATTGATGAAAAATATTGTTGTCAAGCAGATGACAAAAAAATGACCCTATTTTTCTCCATACCTTTTAATGTAGAATAAAAAAAAAGATTCATAGCGTTAAATCTTAACAAAAATCTGATTCAAATATTTGATCAAATACCTCCACCCCTACTTCTTGTAGTAGGTAAATTGTTACTCCTTTATCCCAATATTTCTGAAAAATGCTTTAATTAGTTTGTAAATATATTTCAAAAATTGAAAAAAGGGCTTTGTGAATCACTTCTTGTACTAAAATTCAGAAGTTATTGCACTGTTTTTATTAATGCGAAAAATGCAACAGGGTTATAGTCATAATAATTAAAACTCGCATTTTGAAATTTTTGTTATCAATTAAACAGGATTTTTGTCAATTATGCAAAAATTATAATCGCATTTTAGTCTTAAAAATGACAAAATCACAATTATAGTAAATGCACGCAATTATTTCTGTATTAACTATCATATAGTTGGTTTATCAGAAGTCAAAAAACAATTTTTTGATACATTTACCTTGTTAAAATAGTTTTCATTTACGAAATTAAAAAAAAATGACAATAATGAATTTTGATTAACATTTATTTCCTGACAACATTACTATTTTTCAACCAAGTATTACTCAATGTCTGGCTTTCGTGTACAACGGTACTTTGAAAGTGTTTCCTGTTGTCCTATTTTGGCAGAATTTGTTTTTCTTCAAATTTATCATGTCAACCAATTTTTACAACAATAACAGATGAATAAGAGGACTTCAATTTGTTGAATAAGAAAATCAACATCCGTCCGCAATTTTTAATTAATTGAATCATTTATCAAAGTTATGTATGTTCTACATACAAATTATTATACATACTACACGGTAACACGACCAAGATAAATAGTTTGTTGTGAACTATTTGTTCTCGCAGGTATCATCAATATCATTACGCAGTGCTCGGTACTGAACAGGATCTGTTCACCCTTCCGGGGCATCTGAGACCACCATCACCTCTTGTTGTTTTGATGGGGTTCGTGTTGCTTAATCTTTACTTTTCTATGTTATTTTTTGTGCTCTATTGTTTGTCGGTGGTCGTTTTGATTTTTACTCATGGTGTTGACAGTTTATTTTCGACCTGTTAGTTCGAATGTCTTTCTTGTATTTTTCGTCTCTCTTTTATAACACACCATTGATAAATTGTCCGTTTATGAATTATTGAATTTTTAGAAACTAAGGAGCCAACGTCTTTATGCAGAGGTGTTTTTTGATGGATATAATCTGGGTTTTTTATATATCGTCGTGTGTTTTGTCACTTAAACATACTGAACCAAGTCAGGAATATAACAGTAGTTATCCATTTGTTTGATGTGATTGAACTTGTGATTCAGCCATTTGATTAGTATATTCGCGTTTGAACTTTCATAGGAGTTTATGTTATTTTACTTTTTTCTAGTCCTAGGCTATCAATTATTCGGCTTTGAGCAAAACCCAAAAAATAGCAACTGACGCATATGTTCATCTTTATTTTTATTATTATAGAACAGAGGGAAAAGATACCAAAAGGACAGTAAAACTCCATTCGGCAATCCTCGGTAGAATCCGCTACTCTCCTTACGGAATAGGCCGAGTTGAGACGAATGTGTAAAACTCATGTATCGAAAATAAACTGACAACGCCATGGCTAAACAAGGAAACATACAATGTTCACAAGACATAACATAAAAAAAACTAAAGAATAGACAACACGAACCCCACAAAAAAAACTGGGGTGATCTCAGGTGCTCCGGAAGGGCAGACAGATCTTGCTCCACATGTGGCAGCCGTCTTGTTATTCTAATTAGTCATTACTTACATTGTGTTTCATCTTCTTGATAGGTACAGTCTGCCTCACCGTCACATACATAGCCACCAGGAACACACGACATATCAAAGTCACAGTAAAACAAGTCATCACCACATTCTTTAAAAAAAGAAGAGAGTTTAAACTTGATAATTGTAAATTTTTCGTTGTCAATACACCATTTGTCAGAAGTAAACAAAGCCAACAGTAGTATACCGTTGTTCAAATGTCATAAATCGATTGAAAGAAAACAAATCCGGGTTACGAAATAAAACTGAGGTAAACACATCAACTTTAAGAGGAAAACAAAGTATTAACAGAAACACTGAAGTGCAGCAAAAACCACAACGACAATGCAACACACCCAGAAACGAACATTAAGATAACAACTGCCATTTTGCCTGACTTGGTACAGGACGTTTTAAAAAAACAATATACTCTATTTTACGTATATTGTTAAGATGCAGTATCTCAATTACACGTTATGCTTTGCATGTTAACACTTTAAGGATTGTTTATTTTTTAATTATTTTTTGTTTTCATCGAAAACGAATATTGTTATTCTTATTTAATAATTTCCTGATATATAAATACCCAAGTAGCCTAGGTTGCATACTTATGGACAATACGGAGTAAATAACCATGCACGGGTATCTTATACTGCACTAACAGATTTATGCTAAAAACGACTGATATTAACACTACATAAGTTTGATGGTCAGAATAACCAAACTACAGAAGTTGTTTATATGTCGGTCTGTCGGCTCACTAGGAAAGACACGAGGGACGAAAGATACCAGAGGGACAGTCAAACTCATAAATCAAAAATAAACTGACAACTCCATGGCAAAAAATGAAAAAGACAAACAAACAATAGTACACATGACACAACTAAGAAAACTAAATAATAAGCATCATATTGTCTTTGTCTTAGATTTTTAAATGTTCGAAATTGTTTGTTATCTTACTTTCCGTCGGATGTTCTTACACACAGCCGATTAGCACAATCCATAATATATTTTATGTTTAAGTACGTAAATAAAGGCAGTAATATACCACTGTTCGTAAATCGATTGAAAGAAAACCAACCCGGGTTACAAACAAACTAATACTGAGATAAACATATCAACTTTATGAGGAAAACAACAAAACAACAGAAACACTGACGGAGTTTAAGAAACAGAACACACATTTTTAGAATGTGTTTTACCGAATCATGTTTGATCATCATAGAACTATT
Source organism: Mytilus galloprovincialis (assembly GCF_965363235.1). Classification (NCBI taxonomy): domain Eukaryota; kingdom Metazoa; phylum Mollusca; class Bivalvia; order Mytilida; family Mytilidae; genus Mytilus; species Mytilus galloprovincialis. Next base: position 21,498,715 of record NC_134851.1, on the reverse strand, counting down.
ATTCAGTTTTACCATGCTCCTTTATTCTTAGACAAAAATCATCACATGACTTACAAGTAATCTAATGCATCCTGGGTAATATTTTCAAAAATGTACACCAAAACGTCGTGATTGGTTAAAAATGTCATTAACAATAGAATTTGACCAATGATGTGACGTTATATTCATTCTAGGGTACGAACAATTAAATTACCCATGGTCCTTTAGATTCTGAAACAGCCAATTGAATATACCAGATTATAGAAGTTACACGAATTTTCAAACCATACTTTGAAACCCTTAATTTAGGGTTTAATTTCTTTAAAAAAAAACCATCAAAATCCATACCCACACTCGAATCGTTAACAAAATGTTTTATCTCCATATTGTCGAGACTTAGCAATGAAAATATTAAACAAGCTATAATAATATCGCAGACAGGAAATCGTGACCGTGCTGTTTCCAGACAATATCATGTCAGAACCTCAGTCTTACTGTCCTTACAGGTGTAATACCACCAAATCATGCTACGTTACATCCGGTTGTATACGAAAGTAGGTCTAAAAAATATTCCCTTGAATTTGACAGTTGTAGGAAATAAACCCTGCATTTCAATGCAATGATTTTTTTCTGAGTCATAAACATGTATGTTGTGTGTCTGAAAACATTATTCTTTTTTTATTTGATGGTCTCATAGAATATTTTGGAAAGTTAAGGTTACATAGTTACCAAAGCAGGTAACCAGTAAATAACATTGTACAAATTGGGTTGTTTACTTCCGATGATGATTTCTTTCTTATATGAAATGAAATGTAGTGTGAAATTTTCGCTTTAGCACTGGAAAGGATTAAACGCTACTCATGCAAAGTATTTCTTTGGTTGAAATAAAGGTAAATACTGTACATTTTTTTAAAAGTGCCAATTTAACAAAGACTAATAGGGGAAAATCAATGGTGGTATTACACCTATTTAGGGAAACTACACGTGCACTCGTGACCTTATTGTACTTTCATTTTTAAAAATTATTATTAAACTAGTTCATACGTTGTAAACATGGACTATTCGGAATGGATTGAGACACAGAAAGCACGTTTGAGGGAAAATTGCCTTGTAATCGAAGTTTACGGGTGTTTGCTAAGTCAAATGGGTGGACAGACGAAGCTGTATTCAGTGTATAGTGTTAGGTTTCCTTGGGACAGAAAAAAAGAGAACATTGTATGGTCACAGATTTGCATACATGTTGCACACTGAGAAATTTGTCCTATCAGAGGAATTTGATGTGTCTCTACTCTGTCCTCAGAAGAGATGCATCAACCCTGAGCATATATTTTTCGGGCCGCCTCATATCAACCAAGACCGCCAAGTTTGTCGTGGTACACACCCAACAAGGTGTCGAAAACACAAACTCTACCAAGACTGTTTGATTTAAAATGGTTAAACAATAATGGTTTTAAAGAGAAGTCTTATTTTTTCTTCATATAATTTATGAAATACATTTTTAAATCCACATACATATATTACATTGAGACCTTTCTTGCCATGCTAATCCCCATTTTACTTGAGCCTCTGTGTCAAATTTTAAATCACCCTTATAGTTTTGTTTATACAATATGTGATTTTTCATTTCAGTGTTAACCATGTACTGACGAGCATTCTGTTGAACAATCCTACATGTGAATGGGTCTGCAGATGACACTTTAGCATTGAGGTATATATCAACTAATGTCATGTTTTTTTTGTTTTTTTTTGTTTTGGCCGCAAAAGTTTACAATTTGCCATTGTGCCGTCTGCATTTTGAACCCTAAACACTTGCCTTGGATTTATACACATCAGAATCCAGTCTCACATACTTAAATTCTATAATTCTTACCAACTTTTTTTTTACCAGCATCAAAGGGACATAACCCTTTTTTAAACCATTTTTAGTAATTTTTTATTACTCTTTCTCCCTATTTTCCAATGTAAAATACAAGAAAGTGGACTTTTTATGTAAATCTATTAGAGATATACTGCAATAACTAATTTACTAAATAAAATGACTTTGATATCAGTAACAATAAATGATTGACTGAAAGGGAACCGTTATTTGTCACACTCGGATGAACAGACCAAAAACTCAAGTTACACATAAGGGCTTATAGAATCTTCAGTAGAGACTGTTAACATTTATAGAGACATTTCTTTCAGCTAAAACACTTTAATTATTGATTTAACATTACATTTCTTTATTTTGTTTTGGGGGAAAATAAGTAGATTTGTTTTATTTTTTAGGCAAACGATAGCAAGTCTTAATGAAAAAAGAAGAAAGAAGGAAAAATGGACTAAACAGACCTTCAAATAAACTCTAAAAGGTGCGATAAAATTGTATATCATCTTAAAGTTGTCTCTTGTATCCTATTTAATTGTTTGAATGCACAGATCATAAGTATATGAACAGATATTAGTCAGCACTGCATTTTATAATGATACACTGAAATAAGGAATTTTCGAAGAAATTAGAGTTAAATCGCCGTAGGATATGGCCTTACATTATAGTGATTTTCTCTAAAATTATAGCTCTGACTGAGACACTACTTTGCAGTTATGCTTGAAATAACTTGCAATTGGAGGGAAAAAATTACATTAAGTTTATTTGACATTTAGGTGTTCTTTAGGTGTAATACCACCAAATCATGGTACGTCATATACGGTTGTATACGAAAGTAGGTCTAAAAAAATATTCCCTTGGATTTGACAGTTGTAGAAAATAAGCCCTGCATTTCAATGCACTTAAATTTTTCTGAGTCATAAACATGTATGTTGGGTGTCTGAAAACATCATTCTTTTTTTATTTGATGGTCTAATAAAATATTTTGGAAATTTAAGGTTACATTGTTACCAAAGCAGGTAACCAGTAAATAACAGTGTACAAATTGGGTTGTTTACTTCCGGTGATGATTACTTTCTTATATGCAATGAAATGTAGTGTGAAATTTTCTGGAAAGGATTAAACTTTATTCATGCAAAGTATTTCTTTGGTTGAAATAAAGGTAAATACGGTACAGTTTTTTTAAAAGTGCCAATTAAACAAAGACTAATAGGGAAAAATCAATGGTGGTATTACACCTACAACAGCGGTACTAGCAAATGAGATTTGTTTATGATCATATGTGACATGATTAACCTGCACAGACAACAATTTGTGCAACGTCATTTGAAAGACATATTTACGGTCACAAGGTCAACTATTAATTTGGTCGCCACACTCAGACCGATCAATGCTTAAAAATCTTTCCAATATACTGAAATGCCTAAGAATCGTCTGCATAAAATAAACATTTAAAAGTGCTAAAGTTTCTACCGAATCATTGACAAAACACATTGTAATGTATGGGACAGAGGCAACATCAAAACACTCAAAACATACCCAACAGAATTTATTTACCTCTCTGACACTCATTTTGGCGTTGGTTACGTGCAGTCATTACGTCACACGTTGATAAATCTGTTCATAAGGGATAAACCAGGGTGTGGATGCATACCACACGATTTGAACATTAAAATGACGGCAAATGTTTTGTAAGACATCAAAGAAATGAATGGAATGTAAGTTTAAATATTTTTGTTTGGAAAATTTGCATATTCGAAAAAGGAATACAAAAATTATCTAGTTTTGCGATGAATATTCCTTCAATATACTAATACTCTAACTTAAAATATCTGTTTTACGAAATATGTCACAATAAAAGAGGGACGAAAGATACCAGAGGGACAGTCAAACTCATAAATAAAAAATGAAAAAGACAAACAGACAAACAAAAGAACACATGACACAACATAGAAAACTAAAGAATTAGCAACACGAACCCCACCAAAAACTAGAGGTGATCGCAGGTGCTCCGGAAGGGTAAGCAGATCCTGCTCCACATATAGCACCCGTCATGTTGCTTATGTTATAACAAATCTGGCAAATAGTGTAATAACAAATGTTATAACAAATCCGGTAAATAGTCACAATAGCATTTCCTGTCCCCTAATTCGTTTTTATTATCTGTTCATACATAATGTGCAACATCTATCAAAATTTTACCATAATTAGTCATGATATTTTTGGATAATCTACGATTGTGGCTCAAGGGAAACACTATTTGATATAATTATATATACTAGTAGAAATGTATAGGAGCTAAACTAAACAAGAAAACAATAGTATACCACTGTTCAAAAGACATAAATCGATTAAAAAAAACCAATTCCGAGTAAAAAACTAAAACCGAGGGAAACTAAGTAATACACATTTTTGTAAGCAGAGGTTAATAGTAATGACGGTTCATAATATGCATTGGTATATGTAAACTGACTGTATGTTCAAAGACAGAATACTTTGAGTAGAGTATATACAGTCATGTAGTTGTTTGACGAAAGTGACAGATTGCTTGCTTGATTGCTTGATTGATTTGTTAAAATTCAGTGAAAAATATTCATGCCGGTTCAGGACGAGTTCAAATTAACATTATCATAGGTAGACAAACGACAACTACTGTACATCAGATTCCTGACTTAAAACAGGTGCAAATATTTGGAGCGGGATTAAATGTTGTAATGGTACCAAACCTTCTCCCTTTTTCTGAAACAATAGTATAACATCACAACATAGAAAAACACACAATAAAATTTCAATTGGAAGGCTTAACTGATCACAAAACGTAAATTAAAGCCTACTGTAATAATGTTTACAAGGTTTTGATTGTATTAAGTGCACTACATTTTTTTATGCAGTAAGCATAATAGACAGTACAGTGGTGGAATAATGGCTTGAGAAAAAAACAAATCTGTATTTGTAAGATGTTTTTGTGCAACTTCGGAAGCCAGTACATAGTTCGAAATTTCATGATATTCTGTGCTGATTGCAACGAGTAGGCTAAAAGTCTATGTTTGTTACAAATTTGAATTTCAAAAAATGGAGTCTGTCAGAATTTTTGGTGAATTTGTTATTTCATTTTGCTTAACCTCAATGTTAAATTTACGCCAAACAATAATTTATCAACCGGGACAAAAACAAATCCCTTGGCGAGTTTTTTCGTTAATGTTTGATAATAACGATCACAACCAAGAAGTAAACAAAGAATCACAAAACCAAAAGACATTCACATCACCAGTTATAAATAATAAATAAGAAACAACATGAACTCCACTAAAAAATAGGAGTGAAATCAGGTGCTCCAGAAGGGTAAGCATTTCCTGACACTATATAAAAAAAGCTATCTTAATAATTGTGATTGTTTTTGTCAGCTTTTTTTCGTTTTATCCATTTTGTGCAGTGAGTTAGGAGTCATTTTAAGACACTCACTGTAATTAATAATTGACGGAGGACAATAATGCAAACTCATTGACAATAAAGTTTTGACTCAAAATGGTCTAAATATATTTCGCTTTCATTTTCACTGACGAAAAGTGTCATTTCTGCAAAATGTGTTGGTTAGTTTAAGTTAACAATAATATCAAAATCACTATTGTGTATCAGAGTACATGGAGTAGGGTTACTTATATATACGTTTTGAATTGGTGGTCTGACACATTCATGTTAGGAAATTGATAACATCGTTAACATACAAATAAGTAGGAATATAGAGTTTATGGAAGTTCGCCTCTGTGTTTTAAAATAGCAAGCTGTTTGCAACACTAGTATTTATTGATAGTGTAAGATTAGAGGATTCCGAATATCTGGCAAAAATATCCAAAAAAAAAAAAAGAAGAGCGAACATTTATTATTTACTTGAAATACAACTTTGCTCTGTCTCGTCATTGTCACAATCATCGAAACCGTCACATAGCCAATCAGTGGAAATACATGTGTTGTCCGAACAGCTAAATTCTTCTGCTTCGCATGCACCTACAAGAACAACCAAATTATTTCATTGACATATTATCATGATTTAATGACTACAATTGCACGAAAATGTTATATTGATTTTTCTGTGTTAAATTTACGATGAAAAAAAACTTACATAGTCGTAGTAAAGTCATCATCTCTAATCTGTTAGCGTAATTATCTATGACAGATCACAGACATATTAATTCTCAGTTCTCCGGTCTATATTTACATTATCCATGTTATCAGTGTTAGATATTTTCTATATACATCTGGTTAAAGTTAAAGAGTTAATAGGAAGCTTTCTCACGGTTTTGATTCATTCTGCATTCTAACTGTACAACTATCAACATGTATTATTTCAATAGATTATCAGTACTTTAAATGTGTTTCGTTTATATATGTAAATCCAAAGTTACTACACAAATTGGCGACGAGGATAAACTATATTTTTTCAAAACTCTTAAGCAATAATAATGGGAAACGACGCACCCGTAATAGTTATTCCGACAAACTATGGTCGTATTGAAGAATTCAGTGATAGAGGCGATTGGATAGAGTATACGGAGAGACTGGATCACCACTTTGAGGTCAACGAAATAAATAATGCAGACAAGAAAAGAGCAATATTGTTGAGTGCCTGTGGTCAAAGGACATAAACCGTCTTCAATTGTAGAAAGATGCAGATTCAATAGCAGAGTCAGACATCCAGACGAGTCAGTGAGTCAGTTCATGGCTGAACTCAAGAGTCTATCAGAACATTTTGACTATTAAGATACACTTGATCACATGTTAAGAGACAGGCTAGTGTGTGGAATTAAAGATGATAGGATTTAGCGACGTTTATTAGCAGAGACCGACCTAACATTTAAGAGGGCGAAGGATATTTCAACAGCAATGGAAATGGCTCTTAAAAATGCACTGGATATCCAAGCCAGTGGAATACTTCAAAATTCCGTGAATAAAGTAAATAAAGGGAAGTCAAGGAGCAACTACAGTCAAACCAGTCAACATGAACAATCTGATTGTTACAGATGTGGAGGTAACCACAAAGCCGCAGAATGTAGATTTAGAGATGCCAAATGTCACATATGCCAAAAGAAAGGACATATTGCAAAAAAATGCAGGAATAGGGATGACCGTAATCCACAATTTCAAAGAAGTAATGCAAATTCTGGATCAAGATTTTACAAAAAGCAAGCACACTTTGTTGAGCAGGATGCCAGTGAAAATTCTGGAAGCGAAAGTGAAAACGAAGTATATTCGGTTTTTAACTTGGGATATAGCTGCGATGCATATAAAGTTGATATACAAGTGAATAATAAAAGCATTATCATGGAAATAGATACAGGAGCCTCCGTTTCAATAATGAGTGAGGAGACACATAAAGAATTTGAATCGAAATTCAAGTTAGAGCCGACTTCAGTGAAATTTCGAACGTATCTCGGGGATTCCATTCCTGTGTTAGGACGTGCAACCGTAAACGTAGGTTATGGGAAGGAAAATGTTAAACTACCGATGTTTGTGGTGAAACGGAAAGGTCCTAACTTATTAGGTCGAGATTGGATAAGCAAGATTCAACTCAACTGGAAGGAAACTTTTGCAGTACATGTATCGAAAGATCAACCAGGTTTAGAGGAGACATTATCTACTTAGAACGACGTATTCAAAGATGAATTTGAGGCTATAAAGGGAGTTAAAGCAAAGATCTATGTCGATGAAAATGCGACACCAAAGTATTTCAAGGCCCGCCCATTACCATATGCGTTGAAAGAAAAGGTAGAACTAGAATTAGAAGGTTTGGAAAAAGGAGGACAAATAAGTAGAGTCGAATTTTCGGAATGGGCCGCACCTATAGTACCTATTGTGAAAGAAAATGGATCTATAAGAATATGCGGAGATTACAAAATAGCAGTAAATAGAGTGTCAAAATTGGATAACTATCCAATACCTAAAACCGAGGATTTATACGCCACGTTGGCAGGAGGGGACGAATATACAAAACTGGATTTAGCTCAAGCTTATCAACAGATTGAATTGGAGGAGAATTCTAAACAATATACCACAATAAACACGCACAAGGGTTTGTTTCAATATCACCGTCTACCATTTGGAGTTTCTTCAAGTGCTGGGATTTTTCAACGAACATTAGAGAACATTATACAGGGGATTCCTAATGTACTTGTCCGCGTGGATGATATTTTAATCACCGGTAAGGACAGGAACGAACAGTTGAAAACATTACATGAAGTGCTCAGTTGTTTCCAGAAGGCAGGTGTAAAATTGAATAAACAAAAGTGTACATTTTTAGCACCGGCAGTTATTTATCTTGGATTTAAAATCAACAAACAAGGTATTTTTCCAGTGGAAAGTAAAGTCAAGGCAATATCTAAAGCCCCTTGTCCAACCAACGTAACGGAACTGAAGGCCTACTTAGGTATGTTGAATTATTACAGCCGATTTCTACCAAATTTGTCAACTTTGCTTCAACCATTACACAAGTTACTCCAAAAGAATATCACTTGGGAGTGGAAAGCGGAACAAGAGACAGCGTTTGTAGATTCAAAAACATTGTTAACTTCATCCAAAGTGTTAATTCACTTTGATCCAAAGAAAGAGCTCATACTAGCTTGTGATGCGTCAACTTATGGTGTAGGTGCAGTGCTTAGCCACAAGACAGAACATGGAGATCAACCGATAGCTTTCACATCGAGAACTTTGACATCTGCCTTAAAACATTATTCCGTGCTCGAGAAAGAAAGTTTGGCAATAATTTTCGGAATTAAGAAATTCCATCAGTATTTGTATGGAAACTCAGTGACAATATTAACAGACCATAAACCGATCATAGGGTTATTTCGTGAGGACAGAGCCTTACCCACAATGGCAGCGTCACGCATTCAAAGATGAGCGTTAACTCTTAGTGCGTATGAGTATACCATGGTTTACCGAGAAGGGAGTAAAAACGGGAATGCTGATGGACTAAGCAGACTACCGTTAAAAACCAAGGAGTCAAAAACACCCGTTCCCGGAGACACAATACTATTGATGGAACATTTGGATAACACACCAGTGAACGCGAAATTAATCAAGAAATGGACGCACAAGGACACCGTACTGTCAGAAGTTCTAAGGTGCATATTTAATGGATGGCCTAGTAAAAGTCAGAACGAGGAGATACAGCCGTATTTTACTCGTAAAAGTGAGTTGAGCGCTCAGGATGGCTGCATATTATGGGGAGGAAGGGTCATCATTCTGACGCAAGGACGTGACTCCATGTTAACAGAGCTTCACCAGGGACATCCGGGTATAACACGCATGAAACAGTTAGCAAGAAGTTATATCTGGTGACCAGGACTTGACAGTGATCTGGAAAAAACCGTTATCAATTGTCAAAGTTGTCAAAAAAGTAGAAAATTGCCGGCCGAGGCACCGTTACACCTATGGGAGTATCCTAACCGTCCATGGTCTAGACTTCATTTAGATTTTGCAGGACCGTTCATGAACAAAATGTTTCTAGTCATCGTGGATGCCTATTCCAAATGGATTGACATACATATCATGAGCTCGACTACAAGCGAAGCTACAGTTGATAAGCTAAAACAACGTTCGCTACTCATTGCTTATGCGACTTGATCATAACAGATAAAGGAACCGCTTTCACTAGCAGGGAATTTGCAGAGTTCATCCGAGTGAACGGTATTAAACACAGAACAACCGCACCGTGGCATCCTGCAAGTAATGGATGTGCAGAACGAGCTGTTCAAACTTTTAAAGAGGAAATGAAGAAGATTAAATCAGGAACAATTCAAGACAAACTCAATAGTTTCCTATTCAACTATCGAAGGACACCACAAACAACAACAGGAATAGCACCGTCTGAATTACTAATGAAGAGACAGTTACAGTCAAGATTAAATCTCGTATTTCCCAACATTGAGGAAAAAGTGGTTGAAAAACAATTCAAACAGAAAAAGTACCACGATGAAAAAGCAAAACACAGAACAATCAAAGTAGGAGAACTCGTATTCGCGAGGAATTTCGTTGTTAACTCCAAACTGAAATGGATTAAAGGAACTGTGGTGAATCAGACAGGACCGTTGTCATTCAAAATAGAACTTTCCGATGAACGGATTATACGATCATATCAGAATTAGAAGTTCCGATTGTCGAGATACTGACACAGGTAAGAACATAGAGACAAGTGTCACAAACAAAAGTATACTTGAGCCTGAGATTACTATACCACCGTTATCTACAGAGCAACAAAACCAAGTTATGCCAAATCCGACAATTAACGAAGATTCAGAGCCAAGCAAAACAAATGATCCGATTACAGATCGATATCCGACAAGAGCCAGAAAACAACCATCATACTTAAAGGATTATGTGCATACATAAATGATTGGTGTATAAAACGGCATAATAATCCGTTCAATAATTAAGAAAGTATTTTAGTGCTTTTATTCATTATGATGATGGAGAAGATTTGCGAACATTTTTCTAGTTCTTTTTAATTGCATAAGTACTCAAGAACGGACTACTTTCTAAAAAAAAACATTAATTAAGTGATCTGACATTTTTAATTTGTTTTACAACACTTTTATTTCCATTTAAGAAAGACATTAATTTAAGTGTGAAATTGTTTTAATTGATTAATGATCTAAGGGTGAAGATGTGTAGTAAAGTCATCATCTCTAATCTGTTAGCGTAATTATCTATGACAGATCACAGACATATTAATTCTCAGTTCTTCGGTCAATATTTACATTATCTATGTTATCAGTGTTAGATATACATCTGGTTAAAGTTAAAGAGTTAATAGGAAGCTTTCTCACGGTTTTGATTCATTCTGCATTCTAACTGTACAACTATCAACATGTATTATTTCAATAGATTATCAGTACTTTAAATGTGTTTCGTTTATATATGTAAATCCAAAGTTACTACAATAATCTTTACCCTGATGCATAACAAACAATATGTTTGTGTGAGATTGGAAAAATGTGCAAAATCAAAATAAATTACATTACTGCGAAAATTCAATTATTGTTTTTGGCACATTCACGTTATTTCAAAACATGACGTCATAAAAACGAAAAAATCAAGGCTGAAGGTTTTTTCTATTGCGTTTACCGTATAAACACGGATATAATTGCATTACAAAAAAAAAGATTTAAATAGTAAAATCACAAAAATACTGAACTCAGAGAAAAAGTCCATAATCACATGTCAAAATCAAATGACAAAACACATCAAAAACGAATGGACAAGAACTGTCATATTCCTGACTTGGTACAGGCATTTTCAAATGTAGAAAATAGTTGATTAAACCTGGTTTTATAGTGCTAACCCTCTCCCTTGATGACAGTCTCGTCAAATTCCGTTATATTTACAATGATGCGTAAACTAAACAGACAAAATAAATTAAATAAATTTAAGGTAGGTATTTTTATTCTGTTGCATTATTCGCCCATTTGGCTGATTTCAGCAAGTCATCATATCATGGCGGCTCTTTGATTATAATATGACGGTAGCTTAAAAGAAAAAAATGTAAATTAAAAATGGCAAATGTTGCGAAAAGAATTGAAAAGATTAACCATATTTTTTCTGGCGGTTATTTTTAGGAATTATTCATGCAAGGTACAATGTATTCATTTGTTTTTTTTTCCATTTATCGAACTAAAAATAGATAAAGGTAACAGTAGTATACCGATGTTCAAAACTCATAAATCGATAAAATAGAACAGCCGCACACACGGCATACCCATAATCGCTTCAGTTTTTGAGTGACCGTATTTGTCCTGTTAGAATCGAAATTCTTAGAAGCCATAGATTGTTTGTAAATTTTCACATGGTCTTGGCCGTAATATGCTGTAATTTTAAATTCTAACATTCGTACAAATGTATATCAAGGCCCAGGCTATGTGTAAATTTCCAACAAATCTATGGCTTACATGAATTATTTCTTGATTAGATATGTACACATCTGAATTGTAGAATGTGAATTGTTTTATCATTTGATTGGCTTTAAATCTTGCTAATGCATACCACAAAAATTAATAACTTACTTGAACACTGCAGGCTTGTTCCTAGTAATAATACCACTGTCCATACTTTTAAGATATCCTACATTGTAACAAAAAAAAATATTAAAGTTCATTATCTGGTTAAGATGGTATATTACACAATAGGGATATAACTCTGTAGAAATCAGTTGCGTGTTTGAAACAAGTTCTATTGTTGAGGAAATATCAAGCTGCTCAATGATAAACAATTGTGTTTGTCAAACTGCTGTACATTCAATGAGAATTTTTCGGAGAAGAGTTTGGTTCGAGCTTTTTGATTTTTTTCATATTTTTGTTAAAGGCCGGATCAAAGGAAATATTTTGTCAAAATTCATAAAAAAATTGAATTAGCCAAATTAATTTTAGTCAAGGTGTTTGATACCACCTGAATTTATCACATTGTTGTTTATTTTTTAAGTCGAGTTTTCAAATGAATACTTTGGATTCATTTTTTTTTCGTAGGGCTCAATTTTCGTAGATTTCTTATTACTTGTATATTCGTGGATATTTGATTTCGTGGTTTTGTCATTCTCTGTATGCAAAGCGTATTGAAAATATGATATTCGTTGAACATTGCATTTCATGGTTCGCCTGTACAAACAAAACGCACGGAAATTGGTATCCAACGAATAATAATGAGTCTTCAGTATATTATTACCATGTATATGAGATGTGCGATTGTTGTACTACATTTAAGGAATGACTGTAATATTTTTTCTGCCTGTGAAGAAACAACATAAAAAATGTGGTGCGCACTAAATAACCCGCCTAGCGTATTTTTTAGTTATTTCTTATAATTTTATTCTGAATTCCATTTTTAACCGGAGTAACCATGAAATAACGATGATGGCGTCAGGGTCACATGACAAAATCATGTCTATGAGCTGATAAACAAACACCGTCAGTCAATCAGAAGACGCGTTACATCCAAAATTAAATTATTTATTTATAAACATGATAACTTTGAAAGAATTAAAAGCCACTAGGTCGATTTCACTGCTGGTGGACGTTTCGTCCCCTTGAATACCAAAATTCAGTATTGAGATTTGTTGACATGAAATATCAGTTATGCGATAATTTGGGTAATTTTACTGTTATTCATTTGGCCTTCTTACTGCACTTGACCCTTTAGATTCAGTCATCACTAAAAGCGCATATGGTCTACAAATTAAAATCTTGGTAATTTTGGTACTTTTTTTTCTTGAAAACCAACATTCCAATTGTTTCACCTTTTAGATATAAGAAGATGTGATATGAGCGCCAACGAGACAACTCTCTTTTTCAATTCACAATTTGCAAAAGTGAAAAATTATAGGTCAACGTACGGTCTTCAACGCGAAGCCCTGGCTCACACCATTGATTTGTCAAACATATACTGCAAAGTATATGTTATTTTTCTGATAACTACTTTCACCAATGTAAATAGTAAATATATTACAGTCCCGATCATTTATTGACTTTTTAAAATCTGATGAAAGCACATTAACTTCAAAAGAAGTGAGGGTGGTAGCCTTGGGTTGGTAGGCATCTTCTGCTATACGTTATTTCGGATCAAATGTTAGAATTTGGAATAAGATATAGACTGGTCCATGTCCTTTGCATGGGAGAGGACCAGTCTTGAATAGGACAATATAGAAACATTTACAGATCAGACAACTATATACTAGTATTGAAAAACAACCACAAACACAGGTCACTAGTGTGTTAAAACACAGACGCGTTGTACTGGTTCAAATTCTTCAATTTTCAAACCTAAACCTAGATAAAATTGAGAAAGTAAATTTTGAACGACCAAAGAGAAAAAAAGGCCAAGGCCATCAATGGGTTTTCAGCACAGCATTAGAATCGCACAGGTTGGCTTCATCTTGCCCCTAGACAAAAATGTGTCCTAGTTTAGTGAAAATGGACGGCAAACTATACTCCGAAACATATCAATAAACTAAAATTAGAAAACATACAAGAATAGATTACCCTAACTGCAAAACTTTAAGTAATGGTGTGTTCTCTTTGCTCCTCGTACTTTATTGGGCCTTTTTAATTCTTTTGATTCGAGCGTCACTGATGGGTCTTTTGCAGACGAAACACGTATCTGGCGCAAAAACAAAATTTCTATAATGAGTTTATTGACATTCAAATTTACAAAGGCCAAATGCAGTTTTGCTTAGATTTATTACAATCGTTTTATAATTTCTGGTTTTAATTGCTCTTACCTCTTTATTGTTGTAGTGTCAATTTTTTTTTAAACAGAGTTTCATACATCCGTTTCGTACAACCTTAAAAAACCTGACATGAGGATGTGGGTTGATATTATAGAATAGAGAATAATGGGCCAAAAATCAAAAGAAAAGATAAAAAAACACTACCCCAAGAAAATAACGAGTAGGGAATAATGGGTCACAAATCAGAAGAATAGATAAAAATCTAACCCAAGAAAATAAATAATAGAGAATTATTGGCCAAAAGTCTAAAGAATAAATAAAAATCTATTCCAAGAAAAAAAGAATAGAAAATAATAGGCTTAAATCTAAAGAATCGATAAAAAATTTACCGCAAGAAAATAAAGAATAGACAATAAAGGGTAGTAAAATAAAAAAAAAAAGGAATAATGGGCAAAAAATTTAAAGAATAGATAAAAATCTACCCCAAAAAAATAAAGAATAGAGAATAATGAGTCAATGAAATAAAAAGAATATAGAATAATGAGGGAATCAATCATAAACAATAGATATAAACGGGCAAAAAGTATGAAAATAGAAAATAAAGGGTAAAAAGTCTAGAAAAGAAGTTTTTCTCCCTAAGGAATATATTATCCAAGCTGTATTTGGCAAAACTTTTAGTATTTTTTTGTCCTCAGTTCTCTTCAAATTCGTCATTTATTTGGCCTTTTCACCTGTTTTTATTCGAGCGTTACAAACGAGTCTAGCGCAAATGCAAAATTTCAATCCTGGTATTTAAGATAATTTTACTTATAACCAGTGGGTCGATTCCGCTGCTGGTGGAGTTTTATCCCTCGGGGGTATCACCAGCTGAGTAGTCGGGACTTCTGTTTTGACATCAATTATCATTGATATGGTAGTAGTTATAAATCATCCAGTTAGAAACTTACATGTTGTGAAATACAAAGGTTTTTTTGTTTACCTCAGGAATATATTATCCTAACTGTATTTGGCAAAACTTTAAGGAAATGTTGGTCTCTATTGCTCTTCAACATGTTCAACTTCTTAATTTATTTGGCCTTTTTAACCTTTTTTTATTCGAGCCTCACAGATGAGTCAATTGTAGACATAACGCGTGTCATGTGCAAACGCAAAATTTCAATCGTGGTATATATATGATGAGTTACCTAAGTACTGGTCATCTGGTTGTGTCCGTTAATAAATTAATAGCTTCACGAGTCCAGTTACATGTATTAGTCTGTTTTCTACTCTTTACTCTACATGGGTTTCCTTGTGATATAGAATTACTAATCAGGGCTCGGAAAAAAAAACAACATACAGAAAGAAGTCAATATTTAAACACAAAATTTCAGCATTATTGCTGCAACTGTGTCAATTAGTAAGATATTAGAACAAAAATGGTATCAAATGAAAGCTTTAAAGGACTTGTGGTCACTGTAGATTCCCTTTATTCGTTTTCTTCCAAATGATAGGAAGATATAAAATATAAAAAGGAGGGCACGTTTATCTGTTGTTCAGATCAGAGGTATCTGTTTTGTGCTACCAAACTTCTGGGGAATAAGTTCACTTTAATATTCGATAACGGTATGTTGAATATTAATTACATCCCAGCTCCTTTGTTCTAACAGGGGTGATCTGAGTCGGATCACCCCTACCAGAGTTTGAGTTTCTTTGTTATGCATGCTTTCCTTTGTTCTGTAACATTTTGGCGGGAATGTCAAATCCACTATAAAACTTATAATTAAATATACAATCATACGGAAATGACTATCTATCAAAATTCACGTAGAAAAAATCCAGTGTAAATGCTGGGATTCGAACTCAAGACCTTCAGCATATCAAGCCACGACACAACCACTACACCAGGACGACTGGATACGAACTATCAGTAATTTAACATACTTAAGGGAAGCAAGATATTTTTATAAGTGGTGCGAGTTGGTAGACTATTATTCAGTGGGTTTTAAACCTTTTTCGTTAATAAGTGAGTTGTCAGTGATTGTTCAGTTTGATTTTACACCTTTTCAAAAGTGAGGCGAGTCGGAAAACAAGAGTGGGGCGATTTTTTTCATAAAGTGGCGATATAGGTTGGGACGATTGGCCAGTGGGGCGATTTGACATTGTTTAATATCTACTCATCGTGTTCGGGGGTCAAAAAGGGTATAAATCATATAATAATGTATAAAGTATATTATAATGGTTATGTGGCTTTCTAAACTAGATTTAATGAATTGTAAATGGTTTTTCGTCTAATCTAAAACAGCTGGGATGTAAAATAGTTATCCCATTCGGACTTGGTGTGTCAGTGTTAGATCACCCTCTGGCCTCCGGCCATCGGGTGATCTTACACTGACACACCGCGTCATCGTGGGATAACTATTAAGCACAATCCAGGATAAAGTATATTTTTTTATTAAATGACTGTAACTTTAATTCAAATAAGGACGACATAGCTGTAGATGATTGAAAACATAGAAAACAGTGGTGAGTTAAACATAGAAAGTAATGGCGAGTTTACTGTAGAAAGCAGTGGTGCTATGCATTAGTGGTTGAATTCCTTATAATCATGAATCATTGATAATAATGACGATATTAAACTCCGCCAATATTTTTTTCAATTTACTTGTAAAACGTGTTTAGTCTAACTGCGTTACTTGAAATAATGTCATGAATATAAGTAAATTGTGCCAGTAGTACAACAAGTGGAAGGTGCCATAAATACAAAACGGTGGTGTAGAGTAAGGAAATAAGTTTCTGGTGTATTGATAGAAATAATAAAAAAAAAAGGTTTGACCAGAACTGTCTACTAGAAAAAATGTATTAAGTTTATTCCATTAAAAGTAACCTTTAGACTTGAAGGACGGTGATGAAGTTTTTATAAATAGTCTCATCATAGATACCAGGATTAAACATTCGTCTATCCGTCAGTCGCGCGTTTCGCCTGAAAATCATCAGAGACGCTCGAACTAAAAAAGTTAAAAAAAGGTAACATAAAGTACGAAGTTGTACGAAGCACTGGGGACCAAAAAGTTCCTAATTATTTGCCAAATACAGATGAGGGAATATATTTTTGTATTGATTTCTATTTTTAGTTCATTTATATGTTTTGGAATTTAGTTTGACATCCATCTTCACTGATCTAGTAGATATTTTTTTGAGGTCCAGCTGAAGCCCGCTTGTGCGATTTTCTTGCTGTGTTGAATACCCATTGTGTCCTTGGGCTGTTTTCCTTAGCTAAGGTAGTCTATTTCGTAGGCAGAAATCCTTATTTGTAAATGTTTGTAAACATTTGATTTATAAGCATGACTATACAAATGCCAACCCAAAAGTGCTTACAGCTGAGCCGGAGATACCCTCGGGGAATAAAAACGCCAATACATACTAAATGACGTGACAGTTATCTTTATGTAACAGAGGTACAAACAAACAGTAGTAATTTAAAGATCATTTCTAAAAGCACTATTAAAAACAACAAGTCAACAACTAATTTCATGATTTGTAACTAACATTACTGCTTTCAATTGTCCGCTTGCAAACTTAGAAATGAGAAAAAAAATCATACAATACCGAACTTCAAGGAAAACCCAAAACGGAAAGTCCCTTAACTAAACATCCTTCTTGCATGACAATCTCAAAAAATTCTATTATGTTGATAACGATGTGTATACAAAACAAACATACACAATACAATTACATTATTAGGCAAACATGTCAATAATATAAAAAAATATGGGTACAGCAGTCAATATTGTGTTATAATCTTCATCATTACACCATGTACACATACATGTAGCAAAAATGAAAGACAAGAATACAAAAATTTATTATAGCACAAACTATTCTAAATGAACTAATCTTTTACTGTTTTTTGGCTATTATGGATAACACTTTCGTTCATATAGATCCCCGTATTTAAACGTCTCTAGGGTTTAGTTTTATTACTTGTAGATATCCTGATGAATGTGTATCAAGAAAACATATCGAACGCAAAGCATTCGAAGCTTAATTTATATGTGGAAGACAATCTACACCGCCACTTCCGCTCCCCAGCAAAAAAATAGATACTGATAGGAACGTACAACTTGTGCTTTTGTCACATGTGTCTAGTAGACTCTTTATAAAATATTAAGCTTTTTAACATATGCAGTCCCCTGAAATAGATGTTCATTTCGTTCTGTTCCTTTCCATTTTTGACTTTTGAGCAATTATATTTTAATATAACCTGAACATTGGTATACAAGAGGTGTGAATCAAAAACAGCTGTTTAATACTCAAGTGCGTTTCATTTTGAATAATTTAATTTTGGATGTACGTTATTTTGTTATCAGCCCATAGACATAATTTTGTCATGTGATCGTGAGGTCTTCAACGTTTTTTCATGGTTTTCTACGGTTTAAAATGGAATTTAGAATTAAATTATAAGAAATGACTGTAATATTTTTTCTGTCTATTCAAACATGTCAAAATAACATAAAAAAATGTGGTGCACACTGTTAAATAACCCGCTACTAGCGTTATTCAGTGTGCACCAAATTTTTTTTATGTTATTTCTTCGTAGACAAAACAAAATAGTACAGTCATTCCTTAAATAAATACTAAAGTGACTTTAGCTATTTTGCTCTATTTTCGTCCATGTGGGATAATTTCACTGTACAAATCATGAAATTGGGGTGTTCCTAACCGCAGGAGGAAGTTACAAAAAGAAGACGAAGTATGGACTTACCATTATTTCTTGATTTTCTACTTTGAAGGACTGTTTCCTGTACCTTCTTGTACAGTTCTAGAAGAGAATATATCTAAACTGTTTGAAGATAACAATTTATAGGTCTGTATACTAAGATATGATTGGATATATACAAAATATTTGGTTTATTTTTGTTAGCACCCAAAAAGTCAAAACACTTTGAGTGTGATGTCGTGTTTTAAAATGATTAATGTAATTTTAAATTATTTCTAGTCAGAAGACTTATTTAGTCTTATGTCTTTTTTATTGCTTATATTAGTTTTAATGTGAACAGCATGTGATCAGTATTAACATATTGTTTTAGCTAAAAAATAAGTAGGTGCTAAATTCTATTCGAAGCGTAGGAATATTCAATGTTTTTAAAAAAATACTTAACCTTAAAAATGTTTACGAACTACGTTTATGACTTTGAAACACTATTTAACAATTGTTCATTATCTTTTTAAATACCTTTTTTTTATAATTTACGATACTTACACCATACTCATCAGTGTCACTGAACTAATGCTATGAAATGAAATTTAAATGCTGAGGAGCGTTGAAATTGTAAATTCATTCGGTTTATCAGAGAGACATTGCATTAATTAGAATGAAATTAATTTCTACTGGGTGTTCTGGTCATATGTAGCAAATTAACTCATCATAGATACAAAGATTGAAATTTTGTATTTGCGCTAGACTCGTTTAGTCTACAATTAAAGTACTCATCAGTGACGACCAATCAAAAGAAGTTAATTAAGATACAGTATTAAGTTAAGGAGCATTGAGGACTAAAATTCCTAAAACGTTTGCCAAATACAGCTAAGGAAATTCATTCTTGAAGACGAAAAGCCTTAGTATTTAAAAATTTTAAAGATGTGTAACCCGTTTATCTATATTTAGACTATTTCAATGATAATTCATGTCAACACAGAATTTTGAAATACTGGACTTGTGATACCATCGGGGATTACAAGGAGATTGTTAGATTTTCTTGGGCCTAAATTGTTTTCCAGTATTTCCTATGTAATCATTTAGACACCGCGATCTGAACAGTGGAAATTGTTTTGGTCTGCCCCGCTGCTATATTGAATTACTTAATGGATTCAGAGATCTCAACACCTCTTGAAAAGTTTCCTAATGTTTCATAAATTGCATTGGTCTCTCTCACTGCTATCTTGAATTTCTCAATGGATTCAGAGATCTCAACACCGCTTAAAACATCCCCTGATGGTTCATAAACTAAAGCCTGATATTATATTATTTTCCTACACAAAAGAGGCGAAAACCATTAAATACAGTAAGATACAATTTAAGGGAGTTGGCTTCTCAGTTTCAAAATAATTAACTTTTTAATACACAAGTTTATAATGACAGGGGATTAATATAGGAACCAAAAGAGTGCTTGTTCTCGAGATATTAGCACTTAAAATTTTGGCAGGAAAATATTCTCTCTTGACTTTTCATTGACAAATTTAAGTTCTCAAAAAATAGTTAAGACTTTTTCAGATGGCTTATCATTATACATGTCGAAAATTTATAAAAAGAAAACTGGGGGTCAATGGGCAAATTTATTTCAGGCATGAAAATGGATGAAACCAGAGGATTCCTAAAATCTGACAAAAAAATCCAAAAATGACAAACCAGCTTCCTTAATCAAGACGCATATCTTTACCTTTCAAATCTTGAAAGAAAGCTCAAATTACAACTTTGAATAAAGTTATATAGCTAGTAACTCAAAAGAAAGCTTCAAGCTTCTACTTTAAATAAGATACTAGCAAAAATGACTCAAGTTAATAATAAACATGTATTGATGTTAAAGTAAGACTTGCTGCTTCAAATCCTTTAATTATTTGGATGCCGTGTTTGTGCTTTCACGGTCATTTCTTCAAGAAGCGATAGCTAATTTGATTTTTGAAAACTACACTTTAGAAATATCATGCGTCCATTTTCTAAATTTAACGTTGGATATGCTATTCCTGATTAAACTTCAACGGGAACGTTAATTTATAACCGAGTATTTGACAGACAAGGATGCATACATAATAACCGAAACAGTAAGTAAGAACTGAAGTAATTAATTATATATCATATTTATTTAACAAGCTGGAATAAAGGAAGACAGACCTTATGAGTCTGAACAAATAATTTTATGTTTAAATTGATAGATTTATCTAGTTCTGAACGCTACTGAAAATTCTCAAACAAGTATTTTATCTAGGAACTAACGTGTACTATTATGTAATTACTAGTAACAAATCTTGATTTAACCATCTTGTTTTTTTTTTTTTATTTATCACATGAACTACTACTGACTGGTACTTAATCTATCGCAATAGTTAGGGTACTGAACATGTACTGAGCAACTGGAAAAGATCATGACATTTTTTCTTGAGGTAATATCTGCCTTTTATAATTTGCTCAGTTTAAAATGACCGTCTTAGTGGTAAAAATAGTCTAAACAAAATAAAAAAAACATTGTTTGTGTTCAAACTGTGCTACATGGTATCGTCCGAATATAAAACAATAATGTGTCCTGTTTTCTTATCTCTTGTTGACATGATGCATCATCGATACTTCATTTTTGTAAATACATTTTCATAAAACTTCAGAAATTAATCGTAATACTGTGGATTTATTATTATTCGTTGGATACCAAGTTTCATAGGTTTTGGGGGATTTGGTGAACCACGGAATCAAATGTTCAACGAATATCACATTTTTTATTATATTTGTTACAGAGATTGGCAAAACCACGAAATTAAATATCCACGAATATGCAAGATTTCAGCAATCCAGGAAAATTGAAATCCACGATAATTGATGAATTCACAGAACATATATTTTGTGTTTACTCCCAGTCGATGATGACGTTTAAGTCAGATAAGGAAATATATTTTTTTAATATTTTTACTCCTTGTATAAACTACCCAAAAATGAACACATAACACTAACGCTTATATAAAATATCTAAGCATATATTTGACACTGCCGTATCACCAGTCCAGTAGTCAGCACTTGTGTTTTGTCATGCAGTGTCATTGAAATGGTCATAATTATAAATTGACTGTTTACAACACTTTGAATATTTGAAATACTTAGGCTTTTCTACTTAAGGAATAAATTACCTTAGCTGAATTTGGCAAAACATTTAGGAATTTGTTATCCTCAATGCTCTTCAACTTCGTACTTTATTTGGCCTTTAACATTTTTATTCGAGCGTCAATGATGAGTATTGCAGACGAAACGCGCGTCTTTGTAATTGTGGTATCTATGATGAGTTTATTTATTATCAAAATATGACTATACCACGCAATAAAATAATAATAACTACTAAACATTTTGTAAAATTGATGATCGCACGACAACGCCGATGCTGACAGCTTGACAGATTAACTGTCAATACAAATATTTAAATGCCGAATGCTTTTTAATAGTGCTTTTTTGGCTTTGGTCATTTTGTTTTCATCCTCCAACCGGGTTAATCTAATACTGCATTACCATATCCCAATCACCATCATTGCCATCAGCAATCTTTAATAATTTGTAGCGACAATAACCTCAACTTAAGTTTTACATTAAAAGTCTGAATTACAATTTTCAATATCCCAAATTGCTCGATAATGGTCTTCTAAAAATTCAGAATTAAGTGTATGTTGCACCTTATTACCCTCATATTACCAATTGTAGTCATTTTCAACTTTTAGATTTTTAACTTTCAAAAAAAAAAAAAATGATGGATTAAGCCTGGATTTATAGCTAGCTGAATCACTCACTTGTATGACATTACATTGACAACGCTGCGTGAAAAAAAACAAAACTACACAATAGGTAAAAATGTCAAAAATAGGGTACAGCAGTCAATATTGTGTTATAATCTATTGTATCCTTTATGTCATGTTCGATAGGACAGTTGCGTTCAACTAAGTCTCCACACTCTGAATTATTTAGTGAGAGGACATCATGAAGCGGACGTGAACTTTATGATAATGATAGCTTCTTTTCACTCATCTTAAGAAGAACCTGTATGGTGTCAGCCTCGTGTAAATGAAGGAATAAGTTTGCAAGAAGAGGTACACAGTTGATTCCCATGGGAATGTCGATTGTTTGTTGAACAACACGTCTCCATATTCGTAATTAACAAATATGTTGCCAATCAAGACATCGGTCGTCTTGACGATTTTAGTTTCAGTTTCAGAGAATTTTTGTTTTATTTAGTATTTTAAGTACGATGTATCCCTTCCTAAGTCAATGTATGTGTATCTACGTTGGCCATTTTTTGGGAAACAAACATAAGTGTTTACATGATGTAAATCTGAAAAGTATGAAATAATGCCATGTGATACGACTGCAAATGTTTCAACTATGCACCAGATTGTATATAACATTCATGGAGTCAACTATCCATTACCATACGACAACATTGCGCAAATGTCGCAGAAATAGTCTACAGAAAGTCCCGACATGACGAAAAGTGGAACATTTTATACGGGAAATCGGACATGCGCTGTTCTGTTATTGAATTTTTCTAAATATTAAAGAAAAAATGTACACAGTTATATTAAAGTAGTTGATGTATAGTTCTAGCCGAAAACGGAATTTTAATTGATCCAATTAATGATTATTAGCATTTCGATTATATATCATGAATATACAGAGAATCACGTATACATAAAGATAAAATAATGATTAATTCAAAGTTTTTGTATATAATTCAAGGCTTCA
The DNA here is from genome assembly GCF_965363235.1 of Mytilus galloprovincialis. Taxonomy (NCBI): domain Eukaryota; kingdom Metazoa; phylum Mollusca; class Bivalvia; order Mytilida; family Mytilidae; genus Mytilus; species Mytilus galloprovincialis. Next base: position 21,475,192 of record NC_134851.1, on the reverse strand, counting down.
TGTTTCTACCCCAGTCATAGATGGTTTTTGTATGATTTTTGAAAAACTATTGGAAATTTTATGTTTTCCGTTTTATTCATCTGCATTATTAATTTGATATTTTGACTTGCCTCCCATAAGATTCAGGAAGATGAAACACGCGTTTGGCGTATTAACTTGTACGTCTGATATGTTTTATTAGTTTCTACAACTCATGTGAGAAAAAGGTGGATCCATACATCGAAATGGAGTGTTAACCCATGATAAAGGGAGATTCCAACCTTATTACCCAATTCAAATGCATTTATCGTTCAATAAAGGGGTTCCAACCCCCAAAATCCTCCCCTGGATCCGCCAATGCGAGGGTGATACTGTTGCTTTTCCTTTATTGTAGCTGATTAGTCTTGTGTAGTACTTTATTATAATCCCGGTATCTTCAATAGGTATGGGTAGTGTCAACTACTATGTCAATGCAACTGTTGAAGAACGATTATTTCTCTAAAGTATGACCAACGGTGTACCCAAAAATACTCCTATACCGTCCTAACTTAGCGATGATGGATTCAGAGGGCTGGGGGAGACGGCATACGCCTCCTTGTTAGTCAAATAATAATATTGAATTTGAAGTAATCTTGTGGTCAGCATATATATATATATATATATATATATATATATATATATTTGTCTACAAAATAACAACTTTAAATCCATATCCTTAATAATACTGTAGTGTACTGTAGTTTAGGATATACACCTCTGAGGAGCAAAAAAAATCTTGAATTATTTCTTTTTTTCTTTACCTAGTTTTTGGGTTTATATGACTGTTAAAAAATAATTGGTGATGAGAAAATCTTATGGTGGTGCATTTTCTTTTGCTACAGCCCTTTGAAAATACCCAATTTTGATGATTTTCCCATTTTTCATCAATGTTTACCTTTTTTTTTTTTGGCCTCTTATCGTAAAAAAATCACAGGTCCACAATTAAACTTTATTCATACTTTCAATAAAAATGAAGTGGACCAATCTGAATAGATTCAACTTAAACAAAAACTACAGGTGGGTGTTAATATAAGAAAGTTTTATCATATTTTGATGCTTTTTTGTGTCAAATTTACCATGCTGTCAAGTTTGTAAATTTGTGATTTTTCTCAGTTTTAAGAATATCATGCATATGATTTCAACTCTTTTGTTATAACTGATTGCAAAAAAACCTTATCTAAGAAATTTGAAAAGAAAAAAAATGATATTGGATGAATAAGATTCTTGTAAAATAATTTTTGGAACCCCTCACCCATTTTCCCAAAATTTTAGCTTAAAAAAACAGACCTCAATGGTCTAACAATTTGAAAACTGGATTACTCAAAAACTATTTATTGTAAATCCACAATTTTTTCACAGAGTTGTGTTTGATAATAATATTTTTAAAATTCAATGATAGTTTCCACTTGTATCAAATGTTTTGGAAATAATTCCAAACCAAGATTTCTACGAGACTGAAAGGTCAGAAGAATATATCCACTTAAGTGTGGTCGGTTAAAGAGGATGCTAAATTTTCAAAATCTTTATAAACGGTATTTATCACATAACATTATTTCATACTTTTCAGATTTGCATCATGTCAACACCTTTGTTTGTTTCCAAAAATAATGCCCAATGTAGATACACATTAGTTTTAGTGGGATACTACTTAGTCTTTCGTTTTCTATTTTCTTTTCGATTTATGATTTTCGAATGTACCTTTGTTATAAGCCGCTTTATTGTTTTAAGAGGATATGAACATGGCGGTTAAAAAAGTACTTAAAAACATTTAATGGACCAAATATTTAATCTTAGAGGAAAATAATTTCCAGTTCTTTCTTTCAAAATCTGAAAAGATATTTTTCAAAAGTATAAAAATTAATGAATTATTTACATAAATTATCACTACAAGACATGTTGATATTAATTCATAATTCGCTTTATTAAACTCTACTCCAGTTTGGATGACTCACAGAAATAGCGGTTGTTAACGACACATTCTTAGTCAATTCAAAGTTTGTATTTTTCAAAAATATACATGTGAACGGTCATAAAATAATCTAGTTCGATATTTTGATTTTCATTCTTGTAAAAAAATACTTTTGTCTTAAAAACTCAGCATCTAATTTAAACATTAGCAGACCACTTGAAGTACAAATCAAAGAATATTAAGGATCCATACTAAAAAAAATACCTCATATTGCCATAGTTATCGTTTCCTACACTGGAATAAGTATTTCGATCAATTCAAAAGTCTTGTAAACAGGTAAAATAGGGAACATTTCTTTCTGAATAATGTTTTTTTTTTTCAATTTCTGTTAGCCCTTTCAATTTTTTAGCCAACTCAGATTAAAAGAATTTTAAAAGACTTGATACAATACCTTCGTTTTACCTGTATTTCAAAATCAGTAAGAAATCACAAACCGAAAGTAGATCCTGATGAGACATTATGCATCTTTAATAAAAAAATTACTTCCAATAATCACAATAATGTTAGGAGTTCTTGTTGTTCGAATTATGTAAAAAGCGACCATATCAAACAGCTCTAAATAATACAAAGAATTAGTATTAGCAACGGAGCCGATAAGGTATGTGTTGTGTACTATTATTTGTATGTTTGTCTTTTTCTTTTTTAACCATGGCGTTGTCAGTTTATTTTCGATCTATGAGTTTGACTGTCCCTCTATTATCTTAAGTCCACTCTTTTAAGCACCGCAGAACTTTATTAAGACATATCAGGCTATCAAAACTTACCCAGTACGCAAAAACAATCTGTAGGAGAACAATTAATATGGAAACCCGGGTGATGAGAATAACCTGTAGGACATTTAAACGGTTCACAAAATCCTCCAACGGAATAACAAGGTACAGTGTAACCTTTAAGGCAAATTCAAATTCAATTTTTTTTTTTAAATGAAGCAAAAATATGCTTTGTCTAATGTGAAACGATTAAATCATATCAAAATTGTATTTTGTTATATCACTGTGTTTTATTACAGGAGGGAGAAAGAGGTAGCCAAATCCCCAATGATTTTTTTTTTTTCACAGAATGGCCAATTTTAAAAAGTGCTGAAAGAATAAAATTTACTTTAAAAACAAAAAATAAAAATGCTTTTTGATCAATATCTCGATTTTTATATATCATGATATGTGTGGAAGATAGTTAATTGAACCCTAAAAAAGGATGAAAGTCAAGTATGCGGAATTTAGGGTGTTTTCAGGTTGGAAAAACAGGGAATCTCCCAAGAAGGACATTTCAAACCAAAGAAAAGTTATGTTTTTTGCTATTGTTGTAATTTACACAACTTTTCCACTAAAAAATGAAATTGGTTTAGTGTGTCCTTTATACCTTAAAACAACTTGTTAATGAAAAAGTGGAACATCGCTAAATTGTACTTATATAGTTGACTAATACCAAATTTAATTGTATGCACTGCCGGGACTCAACAGGTAGAGCCTATAACTTGAAAGGAAAGATTATTATCAAGAAAGGGTTCGTATCTCACATAAGTGTTTTGATTTTTTAATGTTTTCATCATATTTTTCGGATGTTTGCTTAATACATAGAGTCATTCTGGATCATTTCGACTATATCATTTTTTTAAAGAAAAAAAAGTGTATCGCTTAGGCCAAAAATAAAATATTGTTTGTTTCCCCTCACACGACCGACCTGGTAAAATCACCGCGACCCGAAAAATTTTATTGGCCATTCTTGCCCATTATTTTTTTTTTTTTTTTTTTTGCTATGTTCGTTATTGGTGTTATCTTTCCGATGATGTAGTTAACGAGCGTTGGTTTTTGGTGATACCTTTCCGATGCTGTAGTCAACAAGCGTTTTAAATCAAGGCATTTTTGCAAGAAAGCGCCTACAAGATTCGGAATCAAGGAAACAAACAAAGTGTTTGCCACACGATTTGTTTGCAAGGGTGATCTTTTTTGAAAATAAAAAAAACCTGAAGCATCTTTCAACACGCTGAGTGCATCTTGATTTGCTTTGTGTCTAACCTCTGTTCCTGCTTGAAGGATAAAATCTTAAAGACTTTGAGTAAAAATGGTTTGAATCGTGCTTTAAAATCTATCTACTTTGTCTTTGAACAGGTTGGGCACAAGTCAGGAAATGTGGGATACATGTATTCCCTGTTTTCAGAGAACGTCCCTGTTTTTTGGTGTAAAAAAAACAAGTTTAAATGGGATTTCCTTTTTCAATTTATGGCATGAAAATTACAAAAGGGCACGTTTTAATGTTATAAACTGCATCAGTAGAATTCGTAAATACTTATTAAAAGTATTTTAGGAAATACAAAACATGAATATAAAGTGAAGCCTTGTTTCTTCTAGAACTCGAAAAAACATACAAATCTTTGTTTAGGAATCAATTGACTAAGCTGCATGATCCAGGTGTAACTGAACATCACTAAATTATGTTCACTTCTATTGAAAAATTTTATTCATTGAATTTTAATTCCCAAGTGATTAACATACATGTATCTTTTTGTCATCTCATAATTGATGATCAAGGTGTGAATTGGTGAACAAAGGAATTGTTTTCTGGTGAGTTATGCATCAAATTAGACTTGAAATAAGCTTGATCTTTTAACTAAAAAACACTTGCTTTCATTAAGCATTGTTATCACAAGTAGAATCACTGTGTCTAAACCACACCGGCAAAATTTGTTCAGACTCGATGGTATCTAACATCGGGCACAATGACGGAACATCAATAGACAGAAGAAAGATAGATTTCTCCTTATTTTCTTATTTTTTTCATGATATCAAAGAATATATATACATATACAACTATTTTCTATTGTGATATGCAATATTTACTACAACTGTTCTAGCACAATACAAAGATTTTTTTACTTCCAATCACCAACCTTTGAAATGCTGTAACTTTCTTATGAATGCATAGAAAATAATAAAAGAGGTATATATAGATAGATAAAAGTTTAATCTTTTAAATGAATGCAATATTTTTATTATGCAATCCTTATGTAATCAATTATTATGTAATTAGTGGCAAAATCTGGGTAAGTTCACTTGAATGAATTTAGCTCCATCATCTCTTTAACTATACAGAAAATGTTAACGAAATCTTAATCAACACATCATGGGCTTCAAAAGGGTGTCTCAGATTGTCTCTATTGTATTCCATTCTCTCATAAATCTCTAATTAGTGTAAACATCCTAACCACATAAAAGAAGATAATGTTTAATTAGGTGTAAAATTTGTTCTATACATTCTATCTGAAATCTGAGACACCCTTTTGTAGATAATGGCCATAGGAACAACATACAATAAAATCAACCCTCTAGGGATACCTATGCAGAAGCTAATTTCATTTGAAAGTGGAAATTTGGTGAAAAATATTTTAGACACAGTTAACATTATAATTGGTTACATAATTGTTGCATAATACTAACAATTGCATTTATTTGAAAGAGTAATCTGTTAGCTATCCAAAACTACCACTTTTATAAATTTTCAAGCATTATTAAGAAAGTTACAGCATTTTAAAACTTGGGAGTTGGAGTTATAAAATCTTTGTATTGTGCTACCTTAACGGAGAAATAAGTAAAAATGCATGTCAAAATGACGAATTGAGTGAACCTTGCCTCGAAATTGTTTAATTTCTCGTTAAATTGTTCACATTGTTCGAAAAGAAAGGTACGGGAAGATAGATACTGACACGAAAATTGCAAATTTGTTTATTATGAGCATCTCAATACTTGTATCTCTGTGTATGGAACGAAAGAAAAGGGTCATGTCAAATCAAAATAAACCGGTTTCGTCAATGTTGTTTACTACACAATCACCCGGTTTCGTCTACATATATCACCCGGTTTTTTGGGGTTTTTTTTTAAACAAACAAATTAATAAAAAGCAACGTTGACACGGATCTGAAGATTGTCTTTCGAGAATTTAAATATATATTTATTGTAAAGTAAACTCTATTTTAAAAGGGCACATCTGGACATAGGTAATTATCGTAACACACATTTTCCTAATGAAAGGTGTATCCCTAATTTTATTTAACTTCAAACTAATTTTAAATTTGTCAAAGAGAGGAATTTTGTACAATAATTGGCAATAAACAGCTGCGCCATGACCGCATGATACGCCCGTCGTCTTGTGAGTGAAGTTGTATGCAATAATCAGGAATAGTTTCTGAGATAGGGCGCACCATGTGAAAACCTCTATCCTTTTTTACAAAAAACTCAATAACTCTAAAATAAAAGTTTGAATCATCACCTAAAGTATAGGGATCTTAAGATTAATATTAATAAGAAGTGAGTAAAATTTAATAATAATAATAATAATAATAATAATAATAATAATAATAATAATAATAATAATGGTCAAAAGTAATAATAATAATAATAATAATAATAATAATAATAATAATAATAATAATAATAATAATAATAATAATAATAATAATAATAATGTAGGTAATAACATTGAACAATAGTAATAAATTATCTAAAACCTTACTGTTCACGTAACTTTTTTTATTGTAGGTATACCTTTGTATATATTGCAAATTATTCTGGTCATTATTATAAATGTTCTGTTTACAAAACTAGTTTTCGAAAAACTAAAGATTTTCTTATCCCAGGAACAGATTACCTTAGCTATATTTTGGCACAATTTGAATTTTGAGTCCTCAATGCTCTTGGATTTTTTACTTGTTTGCCTTTATAATTATTACGATCTGGGTGTCACTGATGAGATTTATGTAGACGAAACGCACGTCGGGCGTATTAAATTATATTCCTATTTCTTTTGCTTATTTTTTGCAATAATGAAATTTGCTTCTATTTCTATAAATGTGAAAATGACAAATGTCATTTTAATGGTTATGTTTTGGTAATATTTCTTTGAATGATGTTAAGATTTATTTTGACAATAACTTGTCAAAACGATTAAAAGGAGACAACAATTTGTAAAAAAATGCCACTACTTTGTCAAAATATTTGAAAGATTATTATAGATGTACATTTCCTTATTTTCCAGTAATTAGATATAGCTTATATATAACCACTATATCTCTGTATTTATCATGTTACGTCTGCATGTTGAAGTGTACTTGGTAAAAGGAAAGCAATACAAGTGCTTCTCGCAGTTTTTCTTTTATCAGCTATGGTAGCAATTGGTAAGTACTTTTTATTCAATATATTATTGATATATTTGCTTTGCATTAACTTGCAGTTATTTTGTACTTCATGTTAACACTAATAAATGCATTTTGGATCTTTATATCATCTTAAAGTCTGAATATTTATACATTTAATTTGCATTAACTTGCAGTAATCTTGTAATTCATGTCTACATTGATAAATGCTTCTGGATCTTTATATCATCTAAAAGTTTAAACAATCCAGTATGGTGTTGTTTTGTACATAACGGTAATATGAAAAGTTCACGTTAGAAGACTTCCGATGTTCTTGAAGCAAAGATTCTGGTTACTGACGTTGTTGATCATCTTGATTACATTAATAACTGTAGCATTTGGTTTAACGAAAGCTTTATCCTGTAACAAAACACAGTACTACAACAAATGAAATTGAGAATGGAAATGGGGAACGTGTCAAGGAGACAACAACCCGACCATAGAGCAGACAACAACAGAAGGTCACCAACAGTTCTTTAATGCAGCGAAAAATTCCCGCAACCGGGGGTGTCCTTCAGCTGGCCCCTAAACAAATATAAAAACAATTTTAGATATGCTTTAATCGTCTTACATTAAACACAGCATATTTTTGTTTCCATTTTTTCATTTTAATTTGCATTGAAGGTAACACAGCACCTTGCTATCAAATGTCCTAGAGGTTACTATTGTGACCACAGGGAGTTCCATGAGGATTGTTTGCCTCCACACAATTGTTGTGTCCGGGGTAAGTTTAGATAGCATGTGATGCCTTTGAATAAGTAAAAAAAGTTCTGCGGTGCTTAATTGATTGAATCAGCTCCACTGCTAAACGCAATACATTGTAGCCTTTGCATTATTCAGGGCTGTTTGATGTTTTCATCCAAAAAGATGCAATATATTCTACTAAATTCGGATAACAAGAAGTCCAGGCATAATTGTAATTATTTGAAGTAATATTTTGATTAAAAATGCATAGTTTCTTATGAAGATCGTCACTCGGTTTGTGGTTTCATACTGATTTTGAAATACAGGTATAAAAGTATAACAAAATACTGAACTCCAAGGCAAATTCAAGGGGAGGTGCAGAAAAACTGACAAAATCGAACAATATCAATCAACGGAATAACTTAACAAAAACTGCCTATTCCTACTAAGGCAAGGCATATCCCGGGTTTTGAAAGTTGCTATCCGAGTGACAAGTGTTTCATTTTGATTTGATCTATAGTTTGTGCATAATCTGAATGTACACAGTGCAAAGTTGATCCTAGTCAAGAATTTAAAGTCTATTTATCCCAATTTGTAAGAAGTTCCTAAACGCTTGATAAAATTTATTCCAAAAATCGTGAGGTCTCATTTGATAATATTATGGTAGAAACAAATTTCGTCCGCTCTTTAATCACAATTATACGTTTGTATCAACAATTATAAATGCATATGACTACAACGTCACTTGTATAGTATCGTAGTATCCTAGGACAGAACTCAATTAGAAACACTATTTCGATATTTTCGAGATATAAAAAGGGCAAAGACAGACATTAGTTAACACAACAGAAAGACTTAAATTGTGATCAAAAGTTTGAAAGACTAATATGTTAAACATTAGTTAGTTACATGTTTAACAGAAACACCTCCTGTTTTGCAGATAATTGGCATCTAGCGTTTTCATTTTGGCCACGAAGATATCATAAAGTCTTGTAAAATTATCTGTAATATTTGAGTTGGCTAAAATATTGATAGGGCTTAAAAAACTTTAAAAAGAGAACGGAATTCAGAAATGTTCCTTTTGATATGGTCAAATCTATAAATTACTAGTACCTGTTTACAAGACTTTTAACTAATCGAAGTACTATTAGCTATCTTGGTGTAATCAGGGGTGTAACTCATACACCTTGAGGCGCAGCCGAATGAGTGTATGAATTTTCAACAACGGTGTAAAATTCCGTACACCCCTGATTACACGAAAATAACGAATTTAAAGAATTCCTTTTCTCATTTTTAAACCAGGATGTAAAATTGAAAAACAGTAATGAAAAATTTCCAGTGTAACATTTTTTCAACGTTGATGTTGCTGCGTATTGTCAAATATTTTTTTCTTTATTTTTGGAAAATTCAGAAAAATATTGTGTTCTTTTGAATTTCGAATGGGGGGATGGTAAAGTTTAAATATTTGAAGAAAATTTTTTTCTTAATTTTTATTTATTTCACATTCTATTTTTTCTTCATTTTGGCAAAATTCTATTTATCCCGGGGTGAACAACGGTGGGGTGTTATTTACATCGGGGCAATTCACCAATCAGATTGCAGTATTTTTGCTGTATAAGAAATAGTAAAGATTCTTTCCGTTTTAGAAAAAAATAGCCCTTGCAATACGAGGTACATATTTTGAACATGGATTCGTAATACTCTTTAATTTTGAACGGTATGTGGTCTGCTAATGTTTTTATTCAATATTCACCACTGAGTTTTGCAGATGAAACTTTTAGTCCAGTGAAACTAAGATTTAACCTCAAACTAATTGCAACAGGAAATATTGTAGTTCTAATCTATAGTATTATCCCTTTTTATACTCAGAAAAAAATCCTATAAAAACTTGAGGAAAACTCAAAATCAGCATTTTTTGCAAGAGTTATCTCCCCTTCCAATGTTCCTATGGAACATTGGAAGGGGAGATAACTCTTGCAAAAATAAGTCTTTTTTGGTTAGTTTTTGTTTTTTTTTTTCTTGAAATTTATGTAAAGTATGATACTTTGATGGGGTTATAAATTTGTATTTGAATAAATCTTATAATCTTCTGCTCATGAAATGTACAAAACCTGTGTTATGGGTATTTTTATTTTCGTGCATTTTTCATTAAAAAAATTGCCAGTTTGAAGCTATGTAACCATTTTGAAAAAAATAATGTGAAAATTTGGTAATGTTTATATCTGTACATTATATTTATTTCAGCAACTTACTTATCGAAAGAAAGTTTAAACCACAAACAGAAGAAGACAGGCTTAATTATTTTTATTAAATTTAAGATTCTTTACCTTGACATGTTAAACATTCTAAATGGTAAACTAATGAATCACGAAATCTAGACTATAGCTTGATAAAATATATGGAAACACCTTTAGAGTTGTTTGTTATACTCTAAAGACCGCTAAAAAATCAAGAATCAATACATTCTGATGAATAGAAGCGGAAAAGTTATAATTTTGTATCAATTTTTATTGATATTTCTGCCTTTTTTGGGAGTTATCTCCCTTTTCAATGCAAATCTCCATGGGAATTTTAAATGGTGATTTTTTTAAGGCTTCCTCAAGTTAAGATTTTATGGGACTTTTTTCTGTGTATATTTGGGGTATAATGCTAAAAAAACTTAAAAATCTTCTGTTGCAATTACTTTCGGGTTAGGGTCACATTTATGCTAGATTGACTGGACTATTTCGGATGACTTACAAAGTTATAAGCCTGGCATCTTTGACAGCTTTTTTAGTATTTGAAAATTCAATTATCGAACTTGATTAGTGTATGACAATTCAAATGTACATTTTTTGAAAAACAAAAGTTTGGATTGACAAAACATGTCGTTAATAACCGCTATTTCTGTGAGTCATATAAACTGGAGTATAGTTTAATAAAGTGAATTATAAATTAATATCAACATGTCTTGTAGTGATAATTTATGTAAACTGCAATTACCTGCCTGGATAATGATGTAATTAATTTTCATACTTTTGATAAATATATTTTTCAGGTTTTGGAAAGAAGAACTGGAAAAAATAGTCCTCTATGATTAAATATTTGGTTCACTAAATGCTTTCAAGCGCTTTTTTTTACCGCCATGTTCCTGATCATATTCATAAAAAAATGTGGCAGATAATTAAGAGATGATCGAGAATCATCTTTAAAAAAAACAGAAATAAAACAAGGAAAGGCTGTGCAATACGCATCCCACTAAAAAGTGAGGTATTCACATATGTGCAGATTCTGCTTATGTGTCATTTATCATGTCACTCCTAGAAAATGTGTTTTGGTATTGTCCTCCTACACTTGGAGCACTTAATTTGCATATATTTTTATTTTTCATTTTTGGATGCAGTCGATTTAACAAGATTCGGATAACGTTTGTTTACATTCCTATATTAAGTGTGATACCCGGTAGATTAGCTATAATAATTGAATGTTTGCATTTATATGAGCCTCCGCAAGGGGTTTCCAAGTTGATTATGTGATAATTATACTAGGTATCCAGTAGACAAAACATTACATGATTATTTGATTTTCTGGTTTTAAATAATAATTAATGATTATGTGATTAAATATAGGCACAATATTTAGCCGGGGTTATCAGATTACTTGGATACCCCTATGAGGGCCTCGGCTCTTTTGTCTATTTTTTTTTTTTTTTTTTATATATTCATAGTACTTGATTCTAATATTTATCATATGTTTAGTAGTAAATACAGTAGTTTTGCATATCCTGGATATTTGATAAATAGCCTGCTGTTTAATCAATATTGCGCAACTTTGATGCGCACCCTTTATCACATACCCTTTATCACACCCCTACTTTTTTTTTTTACATAACGTCAGTTTTGTTTTTTTTTTTTTGCTTAAGAAATTTTTTTCTCAAAACGTATTTTTTTTAATGATGTCATACGTGACGTCACGAACGACACGTTTTCATATTGTATGGGACGTCACGTCAAGTTTTCATATATTTTGGCACACTAAATGCAACTATAAAAAATACAAAACACACAAATAAATACAAAACAAAATATTTTTAAAACAACAGCACGCAAATTGTAAGGTTACCCAGGTGCTTCAGATAAGTAATTGAGCAGTTCTTTTAAGGCCTTCGAAACAAGACAAAAATATAACTGAAGGTAACGTAGTGCTATGGATCAGAAAACAGTTCATATAATATAATACTCTTCTTTTGAAATATATGATAAAGCGTATAATACATGGCTAAAGGCCCTTGGGCTGATATTGATGTCTCGGGATGATACGACATATGATACGGATTTTGCCATGTATTATTCTCTATATCATACATGTTCAGTCACTGTTGAATACAGATTTTAGTCAGCTGATTTTTTTTTAATTTACTTAAAAGAATTATGCACTTTTTTCAAGGATTTGTAGAGTGACACTATACCGGCGTTGAAATCCTTGCTTTTATGTTTTAACATATTGACGTGGACTGTAGAGGGTCTTAGTAGACAGATGTTCATCCTTTGTTTTAACTAAATAGTAAAAAAGAACTGAGATGTGGTATGATTGCCAATGAGACAACTTTCCACAAGAGACCAAAAATGACACAGAAATTAACAACCATAGGGACGGCCTTTAACAATGAGCAAAACTCATACCGCATAGTCAGCTATAAAAGACACCGAAATGACAATGTAAAACAATTCAAACGAGAAAACTAACGGTCTTATTTATATAAAAAATGAACGAAAAACAAATATGTAACACATAAACAAACGACAACCACTAAGTTTAATTTTACTGTAGTTAGAACTTTTTACCGGTTGATTTGAGCGCACGATCTGCTTACCCTTCCGGAGCACCTTAAGTCACCCCCTGTTTTTGGTTTTGCTGTTGTACCCCTAGCTATTTTTGATATTTTTACATATTGTGTCTGTTTGTTTTGTTCACACATCCATGTCCGTATAATGGAATTCGATACAATTTTCGTACAAATGTGAGGTTTAGCGCTATAAAATCAGGTTCAATCCACCCTTTTCTACATTTGAAAATGCCTGTAACCAAGTCAGGAATATGACAGTTGTTTGTCCATTCGTTTGATGTGTTTTGTCCTTTGATTTTGCCATTTGCTTAGGAACTTTCCGTTTTGAAGTTTCCTCGGAGTTCATATTTTTGTGATTTTAATTTATACTTATATATAATAGAGTTTTATTATGGGAAAAGATAATTTAACGGCTTATACTTTGTTCTCTTATGGATGGTTCCAGATTTTTTTTTATAAGAGTGGCGAGTTTATCGAGTCGAAATGGTTTTTGGAAAATTGACGTTTTCAGCGGCATATGGAACTGAACTTCCATTACATTTCTCCGTCTACCGCGCTTGGTTTCGTATTTACTATTTCACATACAAACTGCACTTTGCTTGTATTATCATTTTAGTGTAGTAATCAACCGGGAACCAGTTTACACACCTCCGGTCCTTCTTATTACCATAAAGATCGAAGTGTACCAACCAATGTTGTTAAGATACTCATAAATCTATTTTTATAAATTTATTGATTATGTGAAGTAAAACTAGAACATTGTTAAAACATTTGATTAATCGGGGAAAACTCGATAGTATTTTCTTTTTACAAACAACTGCCTTTTTTATAAGAAAATATGATGTGTCCGTGTTGGTCCACTTTCTACTGGTTATAAGACAGATCGAAGTACCGGAAATCCGACTCAATCTTTGTTTACAAAGTTACAACAGTAGAGTCTGTAACAGACTGTATCTGTATGACATGTGAATACATTGTCGATATCGATGCTGGCTTTAATACAACGGTTCTATTGGCGGGGCGGGAGAACAGATTTGAAGCTCTCTACGTTTGATGTCAGCACAACAGTGTCGTCTAGCTGATTCGGCGCGATCACTGTCTTACGGAATTCTAGTCAAATCGGCTTTTGGTTAAATCGGCACCTGGTCAATTCGGCACCCAGTATAGTCAAATCGGTATCTAGTCAAATTGGCACCTGGTTAAATCGGCACTTGATATAGTCAATTCAACACCCATTTAGATTTGTTTAATATATATTTTTAACAGTATTTTAAGCAAAAACAGTAGAAATAAGGAATGGGTTGTCCAGCAATTTTATAGTATTTACCCAAGAAGAGCTAGATAAGGAAGGGGTTGGCCAGAAATATTAACCTGATTTTATCATGTTTATTCACATTTTTAAAGGCTGAATTATTTATATAATTATTGGATGCCTAATTGACTTTAAATAGGTGCCGATTTGACTAGATGTCGATTTAACATGGAGCCGATGTGACTATTACCCTATTATTAAGGCCCTAAAGTGAGTTTGAATATTGTACGGTGACTTGGCGGAATGTAAATACACTCACAGTAAGAGTTATTCTTTACTTGCTTTTCCACAATAATTGTTTCGTGGTATTCTTTGAATTTATCGGCAGATATGGTTCTCTTCGGACATGCTTTTAAGAGTAATTCGTCTGGTTCAATAGCGTGAATCAGCCCCTCAACTTCTTTGTACATAAATACTAACTTTGGCTGCAACGCCTTGTTTCTCCTTGTCTGGAGCATTTTGGAGACTTGTCCATCCTCTTTTGACTTGTAATCTCTGGTGATAAATTTTGCCGCTTGACATGTTTATTTTTGTTACTGAGTAGGGGTCGCATACGATAGCTCCATATTAAATTATGAGATCAATTCCTTAAGGTCTAGTTCATTATCCAATCTGACACAAGTTTAAATAAATGGAATGCCACCCAAGATGAATATATGGTGACCCTCTGTAACAGCATAATTACTTGGAATTGTGTTTAATACCATGATGGTTCAATGGCATAAACTTAAATGGAGACAAAATTTAACATGAAAGATTGTGGATTAGTGTAAAATAAAAAAAACTAGCTTACTATGATATATGGTTAAAGAATGAACATCAAATTATATGAGTCATGGGCAGAGTTGTTATAAAAAAGCATTATATGGCAGAGAAGTGGTTTCAAGTTTCATATAAAGGGACCTGACTGACATGAAATAAAAAAAATCAAAGGAGTATCGTTATTTGTCTAATCTTCAATGTGAAATAAAACAAGTATACCAATATTGTGTAAATCTACAGAAATAGAATTTGCTTCAAGTAACAGAAATAACTACATTTGTGTATGTCACTAGTAACTTATTTAATGAGTATGTGGGTAATTAGTCCTATAACATATGACCTCAGGAGCATTATTTACTATTTCTATTTACTGTTCTGATAATTTTTTTTTTACTATCAATGTGTCACACTTTGCATTCAAAAATTAAAAAAAAATGAAAATATCAGTATAAAAACGTTTAAAATTGAATAAGAATGCGAAGTCATATGTTATAGGACTAGTGGGGTATAAGAGCTTATTACAACAGGCTCTTCATAATCATTTGGTTTGAAAGGATACTAGTAGTCTGTATTCTTAATTTAGAAAAATGTAATTGCAAGAAAAAAAATTACACATTACTTAGAATACTTTAGATCACTCAGGTAGTCTTTATTTAGTACGTACAAAAGAACAGCCAGTAGTCATTGGATATTGCAGATCATACAAATAGTCTTGACCTATTTATTAGTACAAAAGAACAGCTAGTAACCATTGGATATTGTATATCATTCCAGTATTCTTGACCTATTTATATGTACAAAAAAAAAAAAAAAAAACAGACAGTAGTCATTGGATACTGTAGATCATTCAGGTAGTCTTGACCTATTTATTTGTACAAAAAAAAAACAGCCAGTAGTCATTGGATACTGTAGATCATTTAGGTTGTCTTGACTCTTGACCTATTCATTTGTATTAAAAAAAAAACAGTCAGTTGTCATCTTCACTTCACACACTCATATACGAATATCAATTATATGCTTACGAGACATGTTGCAATGTTCAACTTATTACGGTATGTGAAAATCAAGACTTGCATAAAAAAATATCCCAATATTAGAGGCAGTGGCGTCATTTTTCCTCAGAGCTTTCAGCTCTTTGATTGTTATGTGACGATTTTATGCTAAAATTGATATATTTTCCAATCAAATAGAGTGTAGGACTCACGTTTGCCTTTCATTTAAAACTTTGCTTTTAGATGTCAGTTCGTTATATGATGTTAAGATATAACATACCATTTAATACTAAAATTCGTTTATTAGTACTAAAACAAGACAGAGTTTATTTTCCCAAAAAACTATTAATCTTTTTTTTTCTGATATGTGTCATTGAACATTAACCGCCAACATATAACTTAGTCGAAATCAGAGTAACGGTAGGAATTGTTCAATTCATCTATCATTTTTCATTTTTAGCCATGGCGTTGTCAGTTTATTTTCGATTTATGAGTTTGACTGTCCCTCTGGTAAATTTCGTCCCTCTTTTACTTGACATTTAGACAAAGCCAGAAATTTACAAACAGTACTTAAAGATAAAGGCTACAATCAAAAGATGCGTTTCGTGCTCAAAAGCATACCTAAACACCTGTCATAAACATTCTTAAGGAAACGTAAAATTAATGTTGTCAAGGAAAACATTTACATCTATAATTATTTGTTTATAAGTTACGTTGACTGTCGTACAAGTGAGAGATTTAACGCTATAAAACCAGGTTCAATCCACCATTTTCTACATTTGAAAATGCCCGTACCAAGTCAGGAATATGACAGTTGTTGTCCATTCGTTTGATGTTTTTTATCATTTGATTTTGCAATGTGATTAGGAACCATCCGATTGAAATTTCCTCGGAGTTCAATATTTTTGTTATTTTATAACTAGCATATATATAATTAACTTGTTAAAAACCAAAGCTTGAACTAAGTATTCACAATGAAATTTTCACGTTGCATATCACAAAGACCTATATATACTTGTTTAATTACTTTATCGGTATTCCCATGTGAATCATTTGTCTCCCTCTTCTTGCCGACTTGTTCCTTTATTCTTATGATGTTGACTGCATACAGGAACAGAAAGAAAGGCAAGAAGTTAACAATATCCTTTTAACTTTACTTTACGCTATATAAATGATGTTCTTTCACTTAATAATTTAAAATTTGGTGACTATGTGTAACGCATCTGATCCATCGAACTAGATATAAAGGATACAACAATGTTACGACCAGAATCAACTTTAAATTGTAGCCAACAAAACACAAATCAATAGTTAAATTGACCAAGATTTATTTAACACAAGTTTACATAACGTATTACACAAAAAGAAATTTTAATTTAACTGTCAAAATATATGTCCGATCTTTTTTCTTTTCTTTATCCGGAAATCTTCTTTGGAATCCAATCAGAATATTATGTCCAATAGTTCACAATTTAGTATGATGTTGTTTATAAAAAAGTGTCAATCCAACTGCTGAGAATATTAATGTCTATCGATGTATATGTCTATGTCTGAAAGTTTAACTTTAGTGTCTGTATACGTATATATAGTTGTCACGGAAATCTCTAGAACACTGTAGAAAGGATCAAGTGTTTTTCCGATCATGATTTTCTTAAGTCGAAGGCAGAAATAAAAATCATACAAAAATGTTTCATGCAAATATTCGTCTTCAGACGTGTGTTACGGCCAGAAATCGCCTTTAAATTGTAGCCAACAAAAGACACAAATCAATAGTAAAATTTAACAATATTTATTATACAAAAGTTTACAAAAGGTATTACACAAAATTTACTGTTAACTTAACTGTCAAAATATGAGTCCAATCTGTTATCTTTATCTGTATCCGGAAATCTTTCGGAATCCAATCTGAATATTATGTTCACTACTAAGGTCACAATCCAGTATGATGTTGTTTGTAGAATAAAAGTGTCAATCCAAATGCTGTGAATACTAATGTCTATCAATGTCTATGTCCAAGTTTAATTATGAGAGTTTAACTTTAGTGTCTGTATATATAGTGTTGTCATGGAAAATTCTAGAACACTCTATAATGGAACATTGTGGAAAATCCTGGAAAGTTACAACGGAAGTTTCTGGAATAACGTAGAAGTTTAAATTACGCATCTTTTATAAGGATCATTCTAGAAAGTTCCAATCATTCTGTGATTGTTCCAGTGATTCCTAAACTGCACAGTTATAAGATTATTTGGTAAACAACTATCAGGCCATACAACACAAATTAGGCCAACATAAATAAACATAATAATTACAATATCATAACACGTGTAAAGTTATACAACGGTTACTAGTCGGTCTGAATTGTGATAAAAAGAAGCGCATGCAATGCATAAAACATATAATGTCGTGGCTCAAGGATGTGTTGAATTATAGAGATGCTTATGCGGCACAAAGATAAGATTAATTAACCCAAATGTACTAAGAATTACCACACAACTTAAATTTACTTAAATATTGATTTGTTATCCTGTGCCAGACAGATGGCTGATATTCTGAGAAGAGACCTTGATGAAATGAAGTTTTATGGGAACAAAGATTTTGAAAACACGCCTCAGTGTTTAAATTTTAACAAAAATAAGGCACCAACGTCGAAAATAGTTCTAGTTCATAATGAAGAAAATGTCAACCGTTTTCTAGCTTGGCGATCTCCGCACGCACCCGAATATAAAAGACAAATACAATACAATAGTACACAAAACGTAACATAAAGAACTAAAGACCGCGCAACACGAACTCCAACAAAACGGTATATATTTCATACAAGTATAGAACTATATGAAGCGTCGTAACTGTTGCGGCGACGTCAATAACGTTGTCGTTGTTTTTTTGTTTTTTTACACTCAAGATTCAACTTTAACAGGGTATAGCTTGAAAAATAGCACGGTTGCTAAGGACTTTCTTTGCACCAATCGATTCCTCAGACATTTTAGAATCATCTCATAAATTTAAAAAATAATCGATTGTCTAATATAATAGAAAATCTTGGAAATGTAACAATTCCTACCGAATTTCACGATTTTCCCTATATATCCTTTGTAATTTTGGTGTATGATGCTGTTAACTTCAACAGCTCGTATCTCAAAAACGAAAACGGTTACCCCCTTTTTTTATTTTATTTTCCGATTTATTTTTACAAGCAGAATCTACATGTAAAATTTTTAAAAAATCCATTGTGTAGTTTAATTACGGACTGACATCTAAAAGCAAAGTTTTAAATGAAAGGCAAACGTGAGTCCTACACTCCATTTGATTGGAATATATATCAATTTTAGCATAAAATCGTCACATAACAATCAAAGAGCTGAAAGCTCTGAGGAAAAATGACGCCACTGCCTCTAATATTGGGATATTTTTTATGCAAGTCTTGATTTTCACATACCGTAATAAGTTGAACATTGCAACATGTCTCGTAAGCATATAATTGATATTCGTATATGAGTGTGTGAAGTGAAGATGACAACTGACTGTTTTTTTTTAATACAAATGAATAGGTCAAGAGTCAAGACTACCTAAATGATCTACAGTATCCAATGACTACTGGCTGTTTTTTTTTGTACAAATAAATAGGTCAAGACTACCTGAATGATCTACAGTATCCAATGACTACTGTCTGTTTTTTTTTTTTTTTTTTTTTTTTGTACATATAAATAGGTCAAGAATACTGGAATGATATACAATATCCAATGGTTACTAGCTGTTCTTTTGTACTAATAAATAGGTCAAGACTATTTGTATGATCTGCAATATCCAATGACTACTGGCTGTTCTTTTGTACGTACTAAATAAAGACTGCCTGAGTGATCTAAAGTATTCTAAGTAATGTGTAATTTTTTTTCTTGCAATTACATTTTTCTAAATTAAGAATACAGACTACTAGTATCCTTTCAAACCAAATGATTATGAAGAGCCTGTTGTAATAAGCTCTTATACCCCACTAGTCTATAACATATGACTTCGCATTCTTATTCAATTTTAAACGTTTTTATACTGATATTTTCATTTTTTTTTTAATTTTTGAATGCAAAGTGTGACACATTGATAGTAAAAAAAAAAATTATCAGAACAGTAAATAGAAATAGTAAATAATGCTCCTGAGGTCATATGTTATAGGACTAATTACCCACATACTCATTAAATAAGTTACTAGTGACATACACAAATGTAGTTATTTCTGTTACTTGAAGCAAATTCTATTTCTGTAGATTTACACAATATTGGTATTATAATACTTGTTTTATTTCACATTGAAGATTAGACAAATAACGATACTCCTTTGATTTTTTTTATTTCATGTCAGTCAGGTCCCTTTATATGAAACTTGAAACCACTTCTCTGCCATATAATGATATTTTATAACAACTCTGCCCATGACTCATATAATTTGATATTCATTCTTTAACCATATATCATAGTAAGCTAGTTTTTTTTTATTTTACACTAATCCACAATCTTTCATGTTAAATTTTGTCTCCATTTAAGTTTATGCCATTGAACCATCATGGTATTAAACACAATTCCAAGTAATTATGCTGTTACAGAGAGTCACCATATATTCATCTTGGGTGGCATTCCATTTATTTAAACTTGTGTCAGATTGGATAATGAACTAGACCTTAAGGAATTGATCTCATAATTTAATATGGAGCTATCGTATGCGACCCCTACTCAGTAACAAAAATAAACATGTCAAGCGGCAAAATTTATCACCAGAGATTACAAGTCAAAAGAGGATGGATAATTCTCCAAAATGCTTGCCAAACTGGAACTACAACAAGAACTCCAGACAAGGAGAAACAAGGCGTTGCAGCCAAAGTTAGTATTTATGTACAAAGAAGTTGAGGGGCTGATTCACGCTATTGAACCAGACGAATTACTCTTAAAAGCATGTCCGAAGAGAACCATATCTGCCGATAAATTCAAAGAATACCACGAAACAATTATTGTGGAAAAGCAAGTAAAGAATAACTCTTACTGTGAGTGTATTTACATTCCGCCAAGTCACCGTACAATATTCAAACTCACTTTAGGGCCTTAATAATAGGGTAATAGTCACATCGGCTCCATGTTAAATCGACATCTAGTCAAATCGGCACCTATTTAAAGTCAATTAGGCATCCAATAATTATATAAATAATTCAGCCTTTAAAAATGTGAATAAACATGATAAAATCAGGTTAATATTTCTGGCCAACCCCTTCCTTATCTAGCTCTTCTTGGGTAAATACTATAAAATTGCTGGACAACCCATTCCTTATTTCTACTGTTTTTGCTTAAAATACTGTTAAAAATATATATTAAACAAATCTAAATGGGTGTTGAATTGACTATATCAAGTGCCGATTTAACCAGGTGCCAATTTGACTAGATACCGATTTGACTATACTGGGTGCCGAATTGACCAGGTGCCGATTTAACCAAAAGCCGATTTGACTAGAATTCCGTAAGACAGTGATCGCGCCGAATCAGCTAGACGACACTGTTGTGCTGACATCAAACGTAGAGAGCTTCAAATCTGTTCTCCCGCCCCGCCAATAGAACCGTTGTATTAAAGCCAGCATCGATATCGACAATTTATTCACATGTCATACAGATACAGTCTGTTACAGACTCTACTGTTGTAACTTTGTAAACAAAGATTGAGTCGGATTTCCGGTACTTCGATCTGTCTTATTACCAGTAGAAAGTGGACCAACACGGACACATCATATTTTCTTATAAAAAAGGCAGTTGTTTGTAAAAAGAAAATACTATCGAGTTTTCCCCGATTAATTAAATGTTTTAACAATGTTCTAGTTTTACTTCACATAATCAATAAATTTATAAAAATAGATTTATAAGTATCTTAACAACATTGGTTGGTACACTTTGATCTTTATGGTAATAAGAAGGACCGGAGGTGTGTAAACTGGTTCCCGGTTGATTACTACACTAAAATGATAATACAAACAAAGTGCAGTTTGTATGTGAAATAGTAAATACGAAACCAAGCGCGGTAGACGGAGAAATGTAATGGAAGTTCAGTTCCATATGCCGCTGAAAAAGTCAATTTTCCAAAAACCATTTCGACTCGATAAACTCGCCACTCTTATAAAAAAAAATCTGGAACCATCCATAAGAGAACAAAGTATAAACCGTTAAATTATCTTTTCACATAATAAAACTCTATTATATATAAGTATAAATTAAAATCACAAAAATATGAACTCCGAGGAAACTTCAAAACGGAAAGTTCCTAAGCAAATGGCAAAATCAAATGACAAAACACATCAAACGAATGGACAAACAACTGTCATATTCCTGACTTGGTTACAGGCATTTTCAAATGTAGAAAAGGGTGGATTGAACCTGATTTTATAGCGCTAAACCTCACATTTGTACGAAAATTGTATCGAATTCCATTATACTGACATGGATGCGTGAACAAAACAAACAGACACAATATGTAAAAATATCAAAAATAGCTAGGGGTACAACAGCAAAACCAAAAACAGGGGGTGACTTAAGGTGCTCCGGAAGGGTAAGCAGATCGTGCACTCAAATCAACCGGTAAAAAGTTCTAACTACAGTAAAATTAAACTTAGTGGTTGTCGTTTGTTTATGTGTTACATATTTGTTTTTCGTTCATTTTTTTATATAAATAAGACCGTTAGTTTTCTCGTTTGAATTGTTTTACATTGTCATTTCGGTGTCTTTTATAGCTGACTATGCGGTATGAGCTTTGCTCATTGTTAAAGGCCGTCCCTATGGTTGTTAATTTCTGTGTCATTTTTGGTCTCTTGTGGAAAGTTGTCTCATTGGCAATCATACCACATCTCAGTTCTTTTTTACTATTTAGTTAAAACAAAGGATGAACATCTGTCTACTAAGACCCTCTACAGTCCACGTCAATATGTTAAAACATAAAAGCAAGGATTTCAACGCCGGTATAGTGTCACTCTACAAATCCTTGAAAAAAGTGCATAATTCTATTAAGTAAATTAAAAAAAATCAGCTGACTAAAATCTGTATTCAACAGTGACTGAACATGTATGATATAGAGAATAATACATGGCAAAATCCGTATCATATGTCGTATCATCCCGAGACATCAATATATATCAGCCCAAGGGCCTTTAGCCATGTATTATACGCTTTATCATATATTTCAACAGAAGAGTATTATATTATATGAACTGTTTTCTGATCCATAGCACTACGTTACCTTCGGTTATATTTTTGTCTTGTTTCGATGGCCTTAAAAGAACTGCTCAATTACTTATCTGAAGCACCTGGGTAACCTTACAATTTGCGTGCTGTTGTTTTAAAAATATTTTGTTTTGTATTTATTTGTGTGTTTTGTATTTTTTATAGTTGCATTTAGTGTGCCAAAATATATGAAAACTTGACGTGACGTCCCATAAATATGAAAACGTGTCGTTCGTGACGTCACGTATGACATCATTAAAAAAAATACGTTTTGAGAAAAAAATTTCTTAAGCAAAAAAAAAAACAAAACTGACGTTATGTAAAAAAAGAAAAGTAGGGGTGTGATAAAGGGTATGTGATAAAGGGTGCGCATCAAAGTTGCGCAATATTGATTAAACAGCAGGCTATTTATCAAATATCCAGGATATGCAAAACTACTGTATTTACTACTAAACATATGATAAATATTAGAATCAAGTACTATGAATATATAAAAAAAAAAAAAAAAATAGACAAAAGAGCCGAGGCCCTCATAGGGGTATCCAAGTATTCTGATAACCCCGGCTAAATATTGTGCCTATATATAATCACATAATCATTAATTATTATTTAAAATCAGAAAATCAAATAATCATGTAATGTTTTGTCTACTGGGTACCTAGTATAATTATCACATAATCAACTTGGAAACCCCTTGTGGAGGCTCATATAAATGCGAACATTCAATTATTATAGCTAATTTACCGGGTATCACACTTAATATAGGAATGTAAACAAACGTTATCCGAATCTTGTTAAATCGACTGCATCCAAAAATGAAAAATAAAAATATATGCAAATTAAGTGCTCCAAGTGTAGGAGGACAATACCAAAATAATAAAATCAATTATATTTTTATCGTTTCACTCCCTTTACCAATGGTGCTCTTTTGACAACGATGAGCGAAAAAAATGAAAAAGACCTATTCGATAGAGTTAAAACTAAAAAATGGGAAATGGCAAAATTACCAGCAGGAAGCAGCTTGGGGTGTTTATTTTCTTGGATAGGGTAAAAAACTAAGATCATTTGTGTTATCTTTGGTTAGTTCACAAAAATAGTGTATTAGGAAAGTCGTTTCGTTACTGCTTCATACAAAAATGTCGGTCTTAATTGGTAGGTTGAATGCATTTGAGATTTTGCTTGTCAACACTTGTACATGTACATGTGAATGAGATAATCATGATAATAGCAACATAAAACGTATACATGTATGTATGTACTGGTAAATGCCTCCATTATCCGAAGAACCCCTCGAAAGCTGGTGAGGGTACAGTGGCATCCATGTACATGATGATGATGTACACTCACTATCAGGATTTGTTGAGATGTGTCACTTACGTAAAAAAACTATATTTATACCACAATCAATCCCCACCCAACACAACAGGAGTGCTAGGACACCAGGTACGGGAAGTCTGTTATTATGGTGGAGGAAGTCTAAGTACTCAGAAAGAACCACAGGGCCACTTGTGATGTTGCTAAATGGTGGAAACGGAATAGGGAACGGAAATGGAAAGAATTATTGATATGGACAGAATTTAAGGGGGAATTGAAAAAATTACCTTAAAAAAATAACGACTGAAATAACGAAATCTCACACAATTATGTTGACAATAGGATAGAACCTAGATATCAAATAAAATAGGAAACAATTTTGGAAATACATAACAAGTAATGAAAAAAGAGGCTATAAAGAGAACATGCCATTCATCTATGTCTATATGCATCTTAAACAATGGGAACTCTCCAACATTATACAATGTGATAGACTTGAATAGCCCATGACAAAAATCTCTCTAAATAATGGCACCTTTCCAAATTATATACTTGTAAACAAATGGTAAACAATGGTAAATGAATAGTTCATGACAAAAATCTCTCTGTCTTCTTTAGTTTTTACCAAAAACCAGCTGAAAACACGAGACGTTATTAAAGAAAAATCATAATTTAAAATGAAAAGATAGAATGGTAATGGGAAATATATCAAAGAGACAACAACCTGACCAAAGAGCAGAAAACAGCCAAATGCCACCAATGGGTTGGAGGCGGTCTTCAACTGGCTCCTAAACAAAATTGTGTACTAGCTAGGTCAGTGAAAATGGATGTCTGATGTCACACTATACTCCAAATTAACTTGACTTATAAACACTTAACTCCAAAACCTATAAACACTAACTCCAAAACCTATAAAAACTAAACTCCAAAACCTATAAACACTAGACTCCAAAACCTATAAACACTAAACTCCAAAACCTATAAACACTAAAACTCCAAAACCTATAAACACTAAACCTATAAACACTAAACTCCAAAACCTATAAACACTAAACTCCAAAACCTATAAACACTAAACTCCAAAACATATAAATGAACTAAAATACACTGCATAAGAGATACATGTATGAAGAATCAACTTCTTCCTTTTAAAATAAGCCTTTCTAGTTCCAGGGTTTTCTTATAAGTTATTTTCTTTCCTTTCTACAAGAAAAGATACAATGAAAATCACCAATGCAGAACAACGCAACAAGATACACGACATGACATCTTGATTCAAGGCAATTAATATAGATATGTTTATGTGTTAAGAATGAGAATGTATTGTGTATTTTTGTCCTTATGTCCCGTCAGGGGCCCTTAATTGGAAAATAAAGAACTTTGAACTTTGAACTTATAGAATAAAAGAAAAATAGATGAAAAGCATTTCCCCAAATTTTATTTCTTCACAATCTATCTACAATGTTCATCTTTTTAGGCTGTGTTTAGATCTTGTTTGTGTTGTTAGGTTATCTTATTGACATTTATTCAACATTTTTTTTTAAATTTAAGAAAAGTACAACAGACTATACTTTATCATGATCATGCTTATAGCATGACCTTATCAAATGTTTCAAAAACATAGGCTCATCATCTCCTGCTAATTATTTCAATACTTTATGCTTCAAAATCTTTTATTCTAAATTTATTCCTCTGTTATTCTTGCTTTTAAACATGATGTATACTATATATAACATGCTTATGTAGATAAAATAGCCAAAAAGAAAAGATATTAATTCTTTCTGTTTCCGTTTTCCATTTCAGTTCAATATTCCGTTCCGTTTTACGTTTCCACCGTTTAGCAACACCCGGCCACTTGGTGGAAACAGGCACACCAGAGAGATATCAGAAGATTGACCTCCAGGTCAAAGTAGGGGACAACTTTGACCAACTCAGGCCCCCAAACAATGTAAAATGCTGGCACTTCAATTTATATAAATGTAATACAGAGCGCATGATTTAGCATTACAAAATTGCTTGTCCAGGACCTATTTCAAAAGCTGGACCCCTGTTGTGTTCACTTATTGCTACACTAACAACAGGTACAGTCTCAATCCCATGGTCAGCTTTCTGACCACTTGATTTAATAATTAGTGCATCATACACTGTGTTTATTATGTATTATACTGAAAGCAAATCAAACAACATTTATAACCCTACTGAGTTCTAAAGGGAATGAAAGATACTGGCTCAGTTTGTCATGTTTGTCCAGAACATGATAACACGCTCCTTGGTCATTATCTGCACTATAAAACCATGGGGTTTATTAACAGATAGTCTGATACTTGATTATTTTGCAGCATCCCAGTATTAACATTTGAGGTCAATTTCCTATCGCTATAATTGGTCAATTTTATTAGCGAATCTTTTAATCTGTAAGATTCGTATAATTTGATAAATGGTCCATTTTATTAGCGAATCTTTTAATCTGTAACATGTGTAAGATTCGTATAATTTGATAATTGGTCAATTTTATTAGCGAATCTTTTAATCTGTAAGATTTGTATAATTTGATAAATGCCAATGTCATGAATGTGACAATAATAATAATAATAGTATAATAATAATTCTTTATTTAAAGAGGGTTACACAGTTAGCTATAATCTTCCCTGAGGCCCTCATGAAATACAATGAAATATAACAAACAATTACAAAATATCAAACAGACACACATACATGAATAATGAAATAAAAAATTGTTATTAAATATACAATTTTCAAAACAGGTAAAAGTTACAAATTCATATATGACATGTATAGTATTGGCATCAACAATATCATAAGTTTAAGTAAGTGTGTGAAAATTATTATGCATATAAAAAACGCACAGCTTCTTTAAAATGTTCCATCAAGTAATTTTTTAAATCTTTTTTGAATGAGCTTGTACTTGAGGTACATTGACAATGGCTCCAACCCGTTCCTACGGTGCAATACTTGCCAGTTGAACCGATAATGTTCAAGCTTTTTGAAAAAATAAAATTATTTCCCTACCTACATTATATATTATATTTTACATGTTTTTAATGCATATATTTAGGAGATAACTGTATTGTATTTTAAGCTCCGACGCCATCGATTGGGGATTTGATGCTTGCAAATTAAGTTTACTGGCGACGCGTTAGCGGAGACAGTAAACAGGTATTTGCGACCATCAAATCCCAAATTGATGCCGTCGTAGCTTAAAATACAATATTGTTAACTCCATTCTAATGAAACTGACAGAAAAAACGTTAAAACATGTATTTAAAATCTGTCATATGCCATCTGCGCTTGCGCGTACGTCCCATTGCATCAATTGTCAATTGATGCCATGTAAGAAAGTGATGTTATCCAATCAAAATGAACATTACAAACGTTGTTGCATTAGAATTCATAAGATTATAAAATTTCCAGATTCCCCTTTTTAACATTTCTGAATGTTCAAATGCTTTTTATGTTTTAGAAAATGTAAAAACTAAGTTATACATTTTCTGAAAAAAAAATGGATTTGATTTTTTAGATTCCTTTCTTTTCTAACCCACAGAAGGTGCTCGGAATAAACTCGTGTAGGTATACATGGTATAGGTTTTACTCATTTTTGAAAGCTGTACTGTGACATATAGTTGTTATTTTCTTTGTCATTTCATGCATTTGGTCTCTTGTGTGGGAATATGGTAAAAAAATGTCTCATTGGCCATATCTTTTTTTTTTATATAGGTGCGTGCCAATAAACTAAGTTTGGAAAAATGCTTGCAATGTCCCCCTACATATCTGGAATGATATTGCAAATATTCATTATTGTTTGGCATGTTTGAGTCCTAAATATGCTAAAGGAAAACATAAGTTTGGAACTCAATCTCTTTTTTCATTATCCTGATTTTTGGAAATGTTGAATGCCTTTGACATGATGTTGACACATAGATTTTTTAAATGCATTCTTTGAACTCAGTTAAAAGATGATCATAATAAGCTAGAAAATGCCTAATTGTAGTCACACTAAGTAAATAACGTCCCCCCTACCCCCAAAGGACCCTTTATTCTATGTAATAGAAGTTTTATACATATAAAATATATATCATTAATTGATATATAGTGGTACATTTTCCACACCATGGCTTAATTTTGAAAATGAAGTTATTGTGACATGTAAATTTCAGGATAGCATTTTAGATAAATAAATATTAAAATTGAATAAAATAATACTGGACAGTTGTTTATTTTCAGGACGAAGGGAGATTATGAAAGTGCCCAAAGAAAAGCAATAACAACAAAAGGTTGGAGGAGATACACAAGTACATTTACAAGTGAAGGAAAACTGATGGTAAGAGATAAAGAAAAGTAAATCTTTTCTATTTGAAAACAATGCCATGGATCCTGAAATGCAGGATTATATTTTGTAAAACTAAATAAAATTGAGAATGGAAATGGGGAATGTGTCAAAGAGACAACAACCAGACCATAGAACAGACAACAGCAGAAGGTCATTAATAGGTCTTCAAATGAATGCAGCGAGAAATTCCCGCAGCAGTAGGCATCCTTCAGCTGGCCCCTAAACAAATATATATACCAGTTCAGTGATAATTAACACTATACTAAACTCCAAATTATATACAAGAAACTAAAATTAAAAATCATACAAGACTAACAAAGGCCATTTAGAATTGTAAAATTATCACAATGCAGATACACTTGAAATTTGTACTATAATGAAATAACTTTTTTTTCTTATTTCAGTTAGCCCGTCTCTCCGTGTTGATGTGGGGTGGAATTGCTGCATATGTTGCCTACAGGTTTCTGAGACCAGAAAGGAAAACAAAACTTGAAAAAGAACCAGTTGGATAGAATATAAAGAGATCATCATATTTACTTTGAATTTGAAGCAATTTGTTAGTGGGTAAAGTAAGGCACAATGTGTGTTACTTCGAATTCAGATACACTATTTTAAATTTTTAAGTCCACAGTTTATGTGTGCTGTGATATGAGTTTTAACTTAATTGTGTCATGTATCTATCATGTAACATTTTGAGATTGTACCCCTTCGTGACTGTATATTTATTGACATATAATTGGTTATTATAGAGATGTTGTGTATCTGTTTTTGAAAAAAAGCTGTACATTTATTATGACTTTTTATTTTTAAATAGAATTTCATATACAAAATCAGGTTATTGTTTTAATTATATTGCCATGGACAGTTCACCTACCTTATGGATTTTCCATTAAAATACATGAAGGGGGTGGGGGTAGGAACATAATTTCAAATTTTCCCAACAAACAAACATATATATACTTTTTTTTATTGCAGCCAATTTCATTGAGTGTGTAAGTAAATGTAATATCGTTGGTTAGGTTGCTTGTTAGCTGAACCGTGAAGTCATTATAAGGTCAGGTATTCTACCTAACCTAACCATGACTTCACGGTTCAGCTAAAAAGCAAGCTAACCAAAATTATTACCTTTGGCTACACACTCAATGGAATCTGCTGTAAATTTGCACACAACAAAGGCATACTATCTTTAATGACCCAAAACTCCTGTCTCTGATTTCTGTCTTCCCTCCCACATGCATGTTAATGGCATATTCATCAGCACTCAGACACCCCCTGTATGTTCTCTCTGATTCCAGTCTTCCCTCCCACATTCATGTGGCATATTCATCAGCACTCAGACACCCATGTATGTTCTTTCATGGTTTCAAAATTAACAAACAAGAAAAAAAATCATTATTACAAACTTATTATCTTACAAATTTTTGTGACAAGAAACCCAGGATCCTGACTTTGCACAGGCACATGAAAAATGCGATAACCAACTCATAAAAAAAATATGCCGTCTTATACCATTTACAGGTTGCTGTACTTCAAAGAAGTGTTCATACAGCAAAAGCAGAACAAGAAGACCTAATACTGTGTATTCATGATTTACAATTAATTATGAATAATGATGTATAATAATGATGCATTTGCAAAGAGCTATTTTCGAAACATGGTTAAATCTAGATTATCTCCCCTAATCACAAATGCAATTCATATATTATATATATGTAGATATGTAGATATCTGACTGAAGCGGGTGGTTAGCTAGTCTCTATAAATTTAGATTTAATCCACGATTTTCTTAGTTTGGTATTTTTGTTATTGTACTTGTATTAACCCCTGCCTTAGCAGAGATTAAGTTTTAACCTTGTCCAAAATTCATATACACAATGCTAAATACCACAAAACAGATCAATCTTGAATTTGGTGGCATCACTTTAACCATTCTATAGTTATGCCCCTTTAAAAATTGAAAAATTGCATTTTTTTTTTTATTTCCGTTTTCTTACTTTTAGTTTGTCTCAACCAAATCTTATGAGACTTATATGCAATGCTTATTGTCTTATAACACAGACTAAGTTTGAAATTAGGTGGCATCACTTTTACTGTTTTAGAGTTATGCCCCTTTAAAAATGGAAATGTTGCTGAATTTTTCGTTTCTGTTTTCTAACTTTAGTTTGCCTCATCCTTATGTTATGAAACTTATACACACTGCTTATTACCACAAAACACAAATCATATTCGAATTTTGGTGGATTAACTTTTACTGTTCTTGAATTATGTCCCGTCATAACATAATATGCAAACGGGGGCATCATCTATGTTTCATGGACACATTCTCCATTTTTTTAACTAAATTTCTAGAAAGTATGGTATATATCATGTCAGTACCAAAGCTTTGACTACTGATGTAATGCTACCTTTGTAAACAAACAGTCCATTAGTCAAAGTATCTAGAATATTTATAAATAACATTTTATAGTTTTGGCGTTCAAAGAGAGGTGTTAATTTAAAAGATACCCAAGGGAATGAATTCGAACTTGTAATTTGAATACAAACTGACATTGCCATGGCAAAAAATTAAAAGTTAAAAGACAAACAACAGTTTACAAAACACAACATAGAAAACAAAAGATTTAGAATTATAAACCCCAACAAAACCAAGGGTTGATCTCGTGCACTCATGTTAGGTAAGCAGATCCTGCTCCTCATGTACCTGTCTAAAGATTTTTTTCTAGATTTACGTAGATTTATATCATAAAAACAATTTATTTTTACATTAAATGAAAACAAAAACTGTACTGTTTTGAAATTTTTAATTACATCTCAATACATTGGCATTTGTAACATATAAAAAATATAACAGAAGCAGCATAATTATTGTAAATATATATCACAAATCACCACAGCAAAATTTTGGTAGTTGGAGATAATTTACAAAAATTTTAACTGTTTCAAATTTTTTAGCCTTTTGCCAAATGTTTGTTTCCTCATGGGAAAAAAACTTACTATCATAATTAGTACTACTGATTAAGAAATATTTTTTATCTCATAAAATCTAAATAATTAAGATTATTTTGACAAAATCAAAAGTGGTGCTAGAAATCCATTGATGAATGATGGAGAAGCACCACTCTTCTATATAGCCTGTGGTGATCCCTGTAAAGGAGGCAGAACAACAACACTATATAAATCCAATTACATGACACTTTTAGAATATTTTGAAATTACTGAACACTTTTGAAATGGTGAACACAGTGTCATCAGAACAAACAAACAAACAAATGTTTGAGGATACATAGGTTTTGTTTCTAATCAAATGTGGTGCTGGAAATCCATTGACGGAGAAGCACCACCTTTCAATATAACCTGTGGTGATCCCTGTGAATGAGTGAGAAAAACAACATCATAAAAGCCAAAACACATCAAGAGATTAATTTACGTAACATAACACATTTAGACTATTTTAAATATTACTGAACACTTTTGAAACGTTGAACACAATGTCATCAGAACAAACAAACTAACAAATTCTTCTACAGAAAAGACGATATATATAGTTTTTGTATCTTACAATCGTAAACAACAAAAAATAAATAGTTTTAAGATTAAAAAACAAAGTTCCAAAGTCCATACATAGCACATATTTCAACTATTTAAGTTCAAAAACTTTAAAAGAAACAAAAAAACTATAAATATATAACTCTTTTAAAAATAGTTGATTGGCACCAATTTTCAACTTGTATGAGACATATTGCTGTTATATACCTATGATATAATTTTAATAGAATTTGGCAAGAATTTTACATGTGGGAGCATATGTATTTTCTCTGTGTCTTGCAATGTGTCACACAGGGAAAAATATAAATCACAATTTATTTGTATAAAAGAAGACTAATTTAAATATCAACTGTCTGAAACTCAATATGTAGTAAAATAGATAAACAGGAGTGCAACACACAAGGATTTACCTAGATGAGCTTGTCCTATATATTGACTGTTGTTTACACTGTGACTTCATATCTTCCATTAAATATACACTGTTAAGTATCTAGATCTTGTTGCTTGCATTACTTTTACAAGATATTAGCTGGGATTTTGAAAAATGATTTTGAAATATTAGTCATAGTGACTTCAAAAAGAAATTACACTAGCATTATGGTTACTGGCCTGGTATCAATCAATTTTCTTCATGACCTCAAAATTTTCACATGGACATCATTTTAATTCATAAACAGTTGATACATTACATTACAATAATTTGTATTGTAGAAATTTAAATACATTTTAAAAATATAGCGACATAATCTGAGGACATAATATAAAATAAAATTACAAATAAATATCATTTACGGTGGTATCAACATGCACGACACATATTTTGTTACCCAGGAGTTGTTTTAAATTTGTTATTCATTATTTAATTATGGAGGGGGGATAGGACCTTTATCGGGACTCCGGGATCGGGTGTTTTTAAGCTCGGGATTTCGGGATTGACCCTTTCGGGATCCGGGAATTCTTGATTTGGAATTTCGGGACTTCGGGATTTTGTGTTTTTAAACCCGGGATTTCGGGATGTCGTGTTTTTAAGCTCGGGATTTCGGGATCAGGACCCCTCCTACCCCCCCCTCATTATGCATTAATACTTATGATGATTAATTATTAATGATTTGCTTTACCTTTTTTTTACGTATACCCTTATTATAATTTTTATCCAATAAATAAAAAAAAGTAAAGTTTGCTGCCATACATTTAAGCTATTTTTAAGTATCTAGCTTTACTCTTAAGGTGGTACCTAACACTACAGGGAGATAACTCTGTAATATCAGCTAAACGTTTTAATTACGTTGCATTGTGAAGGCAATATAAAGCTTCTCAATGATCAAAATTAGTGTTTGTCAAACTGCTATATAACCATGCAGTGTATTTTTTCTAATAAAACGCTTGGTTCAAATTTTTTCAATTTTTCATATTTTTGTTAAAGGGTCAAAGTAAATACTTTGTAAAAATTTTATGAAAATTAAACGAGCCAAATTAATTTTAGTGAAAGTGTTGGGTACCACCTTAAAATAATTTTAAAACATTTCTAATCTGAAAGACTTTACCTCACACAACACAGCTACATTGAGAAAGACTATACCTCACACAACACAGCTACATTGAGAAAGACTTTACCTCACACAACACATGCTACATTGAGAAGCTAAAAATCAAAAAGACAAAAAACAGTTTTCTCAAGATCAGATCATTTCTTAAATATTTGTTTTTCAATTTAGATAAGCATTGTTAATTACAATGTAAGAGCAGATATCTTATTGTAATATTAAACAATAACAAAAATTAAAATATTTGACTTTAATTTTGTTTGCACGATAAAATCAAAGCCTTAAAGGCTGTAAAAGCAATTGCTGCCATGTTAATGTTTGGGGACTTTTATTTTTCATCCACATATATACAAGAATTAAACCTGACATGAGTGTTGTCTAGTTAAAAGTAAGAAGGTTTTAACTTTATATAAATAAAAGACTTTAGCAGAAAGTCATTTTTAATATGTTTTATATTTCACAAAGAGACAACACGTTTACCAGGCTAAAGTTGGGGTCAAATATACATGTGCTGAAACATATAACTCAAAAAGAAATCATCATGGATTATCCCCTGGTAGTGTTTGTAACTTCCTTGGCAAAAATTTCCTTTATTGATTTAATTTTAACAATTTTCACTATTAATTTATATTTAACCATTAACACAAATGATCAAGTTAAAACATTTCAACTTTCCAGACGCAAATGTTAAAAAATGGGAAAGAAATAAAATATCTTACAAGACATAAACATGTAAAGAATAAATGTATATTTCAGCTTAATAAAAATATTTTCATAATGTTACTTTGTCATCATTTTTAAAACTAAGTTCCAAACATTATTGCTCAGTTGATATGTGTCCTTCTGATGCGGTACGAGCACAGGCACTTGTTTCTATCCATAGGAAGGTCAATTATCCATATAAATAGTTTTATATGGATAGTCGACCTTCCTATGGATAGAAACAAGTGCATGTGGGTACGAGATAACTACAATTCTCATGCAATCCCGAAAAGGGGGGTCATCACAGACAAATATGACATTAAAACGTTATCACTGAACTAGTATATATATTGTATAGGGGCCAGCTGAAGGACGCCTCCGGGTGCGGGAATTTTTCGCTGCATTGAAGACCTGTTGGTGACCTTAATTCTGCTGTTGTATGTTTTTCTATGGTCGGGTTGTTGTCTCTTTGACAAATTCCCCATTTCCATTCTCAATTTTATTATACGAACAAGAACAAACAGCTCTACGTTGCTTTGATATTTATCAATTTTTAGGAAACATTGCGAAAAATGATCTTTAATATTTCGAAAACATGTGAAATAAAATTGCTAACACGGTGGACTGTCGAGTGTCAACAAACGTAGTAGACTTGTTCACTGAAAAGACGAGGATAATGGTTTCATCTTGACATTTGTTATGCAAACCCAGTTTTGGTCATGATATTTAAAAAGACGTACTTTTTTTCAATCTATGTATTAATAAACTAGAAAATTCCAAATTGTAAATATCTCTTCATCTGGACCGACTTGGCATCTACTACGTTTGGACGGGTCCATTTCATTAGTAAAGTGATCGATAAATATTACGGAGTTTTGACAGAAAAGGAAAACGAACTTATTGTTATGCGTTTTCAACAAGGGTTTCGTTCCGCTAAATTATTTGCGCAAATAAAGTTTGTCTATTTTTAGATTACAGGTAATAATTTGACACTACGCATTAACCTGTGTAGTGATTTTGATTTTACGATAAATGTATGAATGAACGATAATTTTATGAATGAACAAGAGCACCTGACCTCTTAAAGAAAAACAAATTAAACATAAAAAACCGTATTTATTAGGAGATAATTCAGTTAAATTTTCAATACTAAATCAACAACTAAAATGAATCCATATTTTGTTGAAACATCGTACGAACGGCGGAAAACGGAATCGCATTTATAAAAATGTACTTTTTTTCACTCGGACTTCTATGTTATTTGATAGTCAAACGGTTGACCCTTTAAATACAAAAATACATCTACAAGAACATATTCTGAAACTTCTTAAATCCACTAACTTTTTTTTAAAGTTTCAAGCTATGTATTGCATTAGAAAACATACATAGGTGTTAAAGAATGACTGACCAGGAGCCTGTTAAACAAAATACTATGGCTTGATCTGGGCGGAGTCTCTGATCTGGGTCACAAAGATGGCCATACGCGACGGCATAAAAGCAATTGCTTTAAAAAAACTGAGATAAAAAGAGAATTTCTCACAATATGCCTTGAACTTTTTTTACTATGCTAGAAGAGACTTCAAATAGTAGTAAGTTAGCATTTATATTTTAGTAATAATTGATTATAGAAAGATTAAAATAAAGTTACAACAGATACTCTCAATTTAATGAAGGTCTGAGACAGTGAAAATACTTATATCCCAATTTTCAAGATTTAAAATTAACACAGACTGGCAATTATATAGTAAGATTGAGTAACTTCCTTAAGGAGGCTCCAAGGTACAAAAAAAATCAGCAAAAATTGAAACAATGTTTTTTTCATTACAAATTTTATTTAATACTCTAGTTGTTACTTTATGATATGGTTCAAAACTCAACCAAAAAAATCAATTCGTTTTGGCCCCAGATGACTTTTAAAATGTATATATATATGAGTGAAAAGGCTCCAAATTATCTCCCTTTGGTGAAAAAAATGCCATTTTTTGCATAAAAATTAAAATAACTTTTTTAAATCATCAGTGACCTACATTTTTTATTATTGTTTTCAAATGAACTGTACTTAAACTAAACTATTGTAAAATTTAAGTGATTTCTGTAATTTAGTTCTTTTTAAATTTCGATTTTACCTTTTTTTCTCCTATTAGTTCAACAGAAAAAAAGTATCTTAACAAAAATGTATGCTTCTTTCAAAGGCAGATTGTGAGCTTAAATGAACGGTGACCCCATATTTTTATTTAATTTTTCTATTAAGTATAGGATAAAGTTTATTTATAGAAAAAAATAGCAAAATCCTATAGTTAACAAAAAATTAGACCCGCTAGCCCCTTAAATCCTTGTTTTTAACCTGATTTAATAGTCTAGAACATTGAAAAGTGAATACTGAAATATTTCATTAGAACATCAAAATCAATAAAAATTGGAAATTTAATTAAATATGAAAATAGAGTATAAATTTTTAGTTTGTCTTTGTAAGTAATATAGCCGCTTTCCAGTCCCCTGTGCCAAGGAAATACACTTTAAGAGACACAGTGAAGAATACAGTAGATACACTCATGGATATGTGTCTTTGTCTCTGGTGGTAGGATAGTCCCATTGTCTTTATATACTGTGAGTTTCATGTCGGAGAGAATACCATCTGCTGGCTCCTCTAGTGCTGGAGATGTTTCTGTGTCTATAGGTATCGGCACACTACTAGATACTGCACTCTTAAACTGAAAACAAAGATTAAAGATTATCTTTAACTATAAAAAGAAGATGTGGTATTCCAATGAGACAACTCGCAAAAAGAGAACAAATGACACAGAAATTAACAGCTATAGGTTTTTGTATGGCCTTCAACAATGAGCAAAACCCATACCGCATAGTCAACTATAAAAGGCCTTGCAAAATATTATTTTTTTGCAGATATCAAATTTTGCTTATAAATGTCTAGATTATGTACATGTACTGTAAAGTCAGATATTATTGCATACTTTTTAGTATTGGAATTTTTTAAGACAAGACTAAATTCAGAGATTAATTATTGCAATTTAATAAAAGTCTGCATGCAGAAATGCAGAAATATGTATCAGATGTCAGAATGATAGTTTTTATTATTGGGATTCTTGCCCATCTTATAATTTGCAATATAAAAAACTTTGAAATAATTACAGAATTTACAGTTGATAGGCAGTTTTGTGCACAATAAAACCTATTTCACCCTGCCTGTGTCTATAACCAGTCAGCTGGCTATCAGAACCATGTGTTTTTGGTCTTCCTTTATCAGGATATTTTTTCAGAAGACCAGTGTTGATTTTTGTTTGTTTGTTAATTCTGATAATCCTTTCAATGGATAAACAAACTGAAAAATATCTTATGGGGAATTTCTTGTTTGGCAGCTCCATCTTTTTTTCTTCTTTTTTTTTATTTTTTTTATTTTGCCCTTTTTTAGATGTTAACTTATTTCAGATATCCTTCAAAGCAAGATTAAATAAGGATGTACACTTACAATTTTTGTTAAGGCTTTTAACTGTTCATCATTACACTGACAAAGTTTCTCAAGATCTTGTGTTTCCACATCGTGCATTGCATCCACCAGATGAGCAACAGCTGCTAATATTGGAGTTGTCTCCCCTTCATACACTACATTTTCTTCCTATTAATAAAAAAACAATAAACAAAGATCAAATTACAATGGGCCATTCCAGTTAATATCTGCTAAATGGGGATGGATGGTCCTTTCTGAGGGGTGTAATATTTATACATCTTAGGGGTGAATTTTTTTTTTATCTGACACGTACACTTATACGCAAAAATTTCTGAGGGTCTTGCAGCAGTAAATTATTAAAAATAATTACATCTTAGGGGTTAAAAAAAATACCTATTTCAGATCTTAGGGTTGCTTTGGAATGTAGACAGTTTCGTATCATGCATTATCTGGTATTGTATTTAAAATTCTGATGGGTACAATCCTTGCAGTAAAAAATTCTGATAGGTCAATTTTTCCCATGAAAGCCCATCCACCCAATATGAACAGAAACTCTACATCTGATAGGTCTTAATTTATAGATCTGATAGTAGTTTTTCATGATGTTTTTTTCTGATAGGTATGAAAAAAAATCTCCCCATCCATCCCCACCTGTCAGAAATTAACTGGAATGGCCCAATCAATTCTTAATTTATGGTTAATTTTTAGTAAAATGCTGCATACAAATAAGGCTATCAAAATCAAACCAGGTGCTCCGCAGGGCGCAGCTTTATATGACCGCAGAGGTCTACCCTGAACCGTTGGGGCAAGTAGGGACACAACATTCAAGCTTGATACAGCTCTGAATTTGAATTATGATAAAAATTTTGACATAATATGAGTTCCTGACACAAAAAAAAATTGAAAACTACCACACCCCTTTTTTGAAATTAGTCCAAAACCTAACATTTCTTTATACACAATTTACAAGTAGTGTAAGGGAGGTAAATCCAAACATACCTTAACGTATCTTAAATGTTTTTCAATTACCTCCCTTATACTGCTTTTAAATTGTCTTAATTGTCCATTGACCAGAAAAACCTACTTTTTCCCCTTTTTTGCCCCTAATTCCAAAACATTTTGAGCCTTAACCCCTAAAGTCAATACTAACCATCCCTTTATGGTATGTAAACTTGTGGTATTATTTCAGAGAGATTCATACACTTAAACACAAGTTATTTTTTGAAAACTAATGGTTTTTTTTTACCCCTTTTTTGGCCCCTAGTTTCTAAATTATTTGATCCATAACCCCCAAAATCAATCCCAACCTTCCTTTAGTGGTATTGAACCTTCTGGTAAATATTTATAGTAATATATTATTGCATGGTCGTATGTGTTTTGTAGTTAAGTTGTGAGAGTTGTGTCCCTTTGTATAATGATGATGCATATTTGTCATGTGATGTTATCGGTCTCTTTAAAATAAACGTGCTATGGAAATAGATCTGTTTTTTTTTGCTCTTAAGCAAATATAGCTTTAGCGACATCGGGAGGCAAGTATATGTCCCCCCATGTACGTAATACTATCATTTCACAGATTTTTGCATTAATAAAAAACATTGCAATATTTCTAAATTTACATTCATAATTTTGTTCTTTAGAAACTTATATTGTATCGGTTTTCACAATATTTAAGACATTGCCAAAATTGATGACTTTATAGTAAACAGCTAAACAGAATAATTTAATAAGAATATGCAGTAGAAAAGTGAATGTTTGATGTCCAATTGTTGCTTAGTTTAGTTAATTATAACCATTCAAGACAAGAATATGTAAATGTGATATTATATTATTACACTTGGGTTTACATTATACATGTACAAAAGAAGATGTGGTATGATTGCCAATGAAACAACTATCCACAAAAGACCAAAATGACACAGACAATAACAACTATAGGTCACTGTACAGCCTTCAACAATGAGCAAAGCCCATACCGCATAGTCAGCTATAAAATACCTTTGTAAGCACATTTGGTGCAAGAACTGAATGAATAAATGTGAACGAATGCTACTTTGAAATCCATAAATTGAGATTTTCTCAAGGTTGGTTTTAAGTTATTTGAGTTATCTCCCTTACCACAATGAACATAAAATTGTAACTGGCTCAAAAGCAAGAATTTACTTTTAAATTTGGCATAATGAGAAAGAATTATGAAATAAATTTTATTTGTTCTTTAAAAAAAAATTACAAAAAAATCAAAATACCAATATGAGGTAGGTGTCTAAAAGATCTGAAACGGCTGAAACATTACAACTCATCATTGTCACTCTGCTGACCGAATATGAAATCCCTCTATTTAATCTAACAGGAGAAATGGGTGAAAAATATTAATTTAATTTAAAGCATTGATTTTTTTAGTATTCTATCAGACAAAAGACTCTTTTAAATGTGTGTGAGGGACACTATTCCTTCATGAATACCCCCAGGCTGGGTTTTACAACTTTGAATTTGATACAGTATTTTTCAATAAGATTTAATGTTTTAATTAGTCTGTTTCATTTTTGTACTGTGTTTTACTTTTGAAACAAAGGTGAGGTTGACTTTCAACTTACTGTGGAGTAAGTATGCAATATTCTGAACGTCTTGTTTTGTTTGAAAATAGCATGTATAAATCTAGAGTTTTGTTATAAAAAATATTACCATAGTTTCTTCATACTATTTATCTAAAGAATTAAAGTTTGTTTTCAAAAACATAAAAAGTAAACATTGATACAGAAATACACAGTGGGGGGTCCAGAAATTTTCATAAGTGGGGGCCCACTGACTACTTAAGAGAGGGCCCACTTCGGTCATGAGTCCATGATTCTCTATATAATCAACCAAATTTTTCCCAGAAAAGGAGGGGATGTGAACCTACACCCCCCTAATTTGCCTCTGATAAAATGTCACATTTGCATAGATTTTACCTCAGTTTTAATCCCTGCAGATGTAGCCACTGTCCACGTTTCAGCTTTATTGACAATTAGCTCATTATGTTTTTCTTTCTCTTCTTTTAAGTTTCCTGTTTCTGCTTGTACAAGCTGTAAAGAATTAAAATTAAAATGTGTAATTAGGTAAAATTAAATAAACTTTTTGGAAACCAGTGAAATTTCTTTAAATCAATAATACTCCTTAAACTACACATTCAGTCTTCCAGGTTTTCAGTTATAAATACACATTGTTTATATCTTAAATATCTTACTGAAACTCCAATTTTTCCAGATGAATCCTTTAAAATGGCCCTTAACAAATTTCTGGATAATCTTAATCTTTTATTTATTAATTCAGAAATTTGTGCATGCATTTATTTTTTCAGTTGTAGAACAATGGATGAATTGTGAGACTATTAATTACAATTTGAATAAATAACTGCAATCTGATAACAACTTAAAATATTTCAGAAATTTGTGCATGCATTTATTATTTCAGTTGTAGAACAATGGATGAATTGAATTTGAATTCTTTTTTTTTGCAATATCTTTTGTGTAACAATTTTGAAAATAATATAAATACCCCAAAAAATTTCATAGGTACAGTAATTTACGCAATGTGTCAATGAAAAAGTGATCCTTATTTTGGGCTTTACTGTTTTGTTGATTCAAAGGGAAATAACTCATTTTATTTTCAACATTTCTATGACAAAGTATACGATATATAGATGAAAGAAGATGTGGTGTACGTGCCAATGAGACAACTCTACATCCAAGTAAAACTTTGTAAATGTAAACTATTATAGGTCAAAGTACGGTCTTCAATAAGGAGCCTTGTTCACACTAAACAGTGGCGGATCCAGGGGGGGTTCCGGGGGTGCGCACCCCCCCTTTATTTTTGCCGATCAATGCATTTGTATCGGGACATATGTTTTGCACCTCCCCTTTGCCCTGGGTGCCCTGGGTTAGCACCCCCCCTTTCGAAAATTCCTGCATCCGCCCCTGCACTAAACAGCAAGCTATTAAGGTGGTACCCAACACTTTCACTAAAATTAATTTGGCTCGTTTAATTTTCATTAAATTTTGTCAAATTATTTACTTTGACCCTTTAACAAAAATATAAAAATTAAAAAAATTTTGAACCAACCGTTTTGTCAGAAAAATTATACTGGTTATATAGCAGTTTGACAAACACCAATTTTGATCATTGAGAAGCTTAATATTCCTTTTACAACACAACGTAATTAAAACATTTAGCTGACTTTACCGAGTTATCTCCCTGTAGTGTTAGGTACCACCTTAAGAGCCCACAAGATGACTAGAGTAAAACCATTAAAACCGGAAAACCATTATGTCTGTATAAAAGCAATGCATCTGTCTATGCCATAGGAAGTCCGATTTAAATATGTATATTGCACTGTAACATGATTGATTGAATATTTGTTGCTTAACATCATGTCAATGCCAAAAAAAATAAGCATTGGATAGGAATAAACCTTATGCAAGGCTAAGCATACATGTAAAATTGAGAAAGGAAATGGGGAATGTGTCAAAGCGACAACAACCCGACCATAGAGCAGACAACAGTCGAAGGCCACCAATGGGTCTTCAATGTAGCGAGAATTCCCGCACCCGTAGGTGTCCTTCAGCTGGCCTCTAAAAATACTAGTACAGTGATAATGGACGTCATACTAAACTCCGAATTATACACAAGAAACTAAAATGTACATATATAAGAATTTGATTGATTTTGAAACATTCAAATACAAGGCAAAAGATGAATTTTGGTTGGTTTTGTAGATATTCTTAGCATATCTCAATTTTCAAACAGATACAGAGTTTCCATAGGGATTTGATCAATATGAAATGGGTAAACAGATGTATTAATATTTATTTGCATAAGGTGGAAATTCTAACTGACACCGCTTAAATTTAACATTACCAGTTTAGACAGCAGTACAACATCACTATGACAAGTCATCAGTTTGAGTAAAGCTAATTTCAACAGTTGACCTTCTGCCTCAGGGAGGTCAAATAAAGGTTGCAGTTGCTCCTCTAGATGTTGGAGAACAGAGGTTTCTTCTTGTTCTGTTGGGCTCGTAGAAGACTCATCACCATCAGTAGCTGAAAAATACCCATAATCCTTAGTTTCAGTTTTAGTAAAAACATGTGCTTAACATGAAAAAAAGCCTGGAATGAATAACCCCTAATGAATAAGGGCTTAACATTCTGTATAGACACCTGTAAATTGCTGAAGACAATTTGTGTTTATTCTTCATTCATACATGTACTGTAAAAGAGAGGTGACATTTTTCTAGTTGTGCAGTTTGAGTTTGAGTATATCCCTTTGTGATAAATATCCACTAGTGGCCATTTCCTGTATATTGCCTTGATTTTCACGCTAATAAGTTTAACTATGACTCCAATGAAGAATACACGTTTGCAGAATTTATAAGTGGTTTATTGTTGGTTATCTAAATCAACGTATGGGTCCTTTGATCTCAGTACTTCATTGGTCAAAATTTGATTTATGATGTCAATTTTTTTTAAGGTCATTTATTAAAAATTACTTTTAAAGGTCATTTATTAAAAATTACTTTTAAAGGTCATCTATTAAAAATTACTTTTAAAGTTCATTTATTAAAAATTACTTTTAAAGTCATTTGACAAGATTATTTTACTGTTATTTGTCATATGATGAACCTCTTGTAAATGAAGTAAAAAAAAACATAAAGACATGATTTGTATCTCAATAAGTTATTTGGTTTAAGAACATAAATAATATTGTTGACCTATATCCTAGATTCTTTGTGTTGTCGGGATGCTGTCTCATTGAATAATACTTAACAACTCACTTCATACATAGTGCTCTTCGATGTGAGCCAAAGCTCCATGTTGAAAAGCATACTTTGACCTATAATGGTTTACTTTTACAGACTTGGATAGAGAGTTGTCTCATTGACACTCATACCACATCTTCTTATATCTATATACTGTGAATTCATTATCATTCGTTGGATACCAATTTTAATGGATTCCATCGGTACAGATCGAGGAACCACGATTTCAAATGTTCAACGAATTATGAACTTTCTAAAGGAATGTATGAAGTCTTTGCCACAACAATGAAATTA
The DNA here is from genome assembly GCF_965363235.1 of Mytilus galloprovincialis. Classification (NCBI taxonomy): domain Eukaryota; kingdom Metazoa; phylum Mollusca; class Bivalvia; order Mytilida; family Mytilidae; genus Mytilus; species Mytilus galloprovincialis. The sequence goes on along the minus strand of NC_134851.1, from coordinate 21,431,201 downwards.
AATATCCATGAAACTGAAACTTTTCAGCAAACCACAAAAACTTGTATCCAAGAAAATAAATGAATCCACAGTAATTATAATTACTTATATCATCCATGGTTGAGTGGTGAAATCCTCCCTCTAATTCTGCTGTCATGATGGGTTCTATACTTCCATTCTCTGCATTAATTTTCAGTTCCCAGACTTTGTATGCCAGTGTTGTTCCTTTTTCTAGTGTGATATCTTTTTTCTTGTTTTCAGAGATTTCCCCACTTTCATTGCCTCCCTCCTTTGTAACCTGATAAATATCATAAAGACAAAATAAAGAATGAGTACATAAGGTTTTTAGCTAAATGGGTGTATCAAATTTGCACCAAAATATATTAGTAAATGCAAAAGAATATATATATAGGTTTCAATAATTCCAAGTCGAGGGGGTTATTTAAAAAAATTTGACTCTTTGTTAATGAAAAAAATGATGAATACAGGAAATTATCAATACATTTACCATAATTGAATTATACCTTGGTGAAAGCAAAGGAGTTGGTTCTTTAAATTCTTATTTAGGCCCTTTAAATAAATATACGAGTCTAAACTGAAAACTACGTTCAAACCTATGATTGCGTTGGATAAAAACCGCAATTTTTATACGTGTGCATGTAAAACAAATTTCGTTGTAGAAGGGTCTAAAAACAGCACAAACAACATTTTCCAAAAGACCAAAATAGTGAAAAAGTATATTTAAACAAAATGCATTTGACTAACAGGTCGAACAACTGATGTTCTTTAAAACTGCTGACTGCCATTGGTGATTGCCAAATAAAATTGATCACAAGATGTAACAAAATGGATCTTAATATAAATATATATATATATAGTTATTATTTTGAAAATAAATTATTACCAAAATTATGGCAAAATTAATAAAATAGCATTAATCATGGATAGACAGATAGAAATATATACTGTTTTAAATGTAAAGTTATGAAAATATATGAGAACTAATAGTCCATGCAGTTTTATATAATTACATATTCAGATAGTCAGAGAAGTACTATACACTTGAAGAAAATACAAGTTTATGATTATCAAGTCAAGAACTACATGTACTTTGGTAAAATATGTGTTTGCACAGATCTATATTAAAGCTGGACAAACTTATAAAAACAAAGTTAATATAATATACAAATTACAGCAGATTCCATTGAGTTTATAGGGAAAGGTAATATATTTAGTTAGATTGCTTGTAAGCTGAACCATGAAGGTATTATTAGGTAAGGTATACTACCCTCCTTTCAAAGTAGCATAGTCCAAAAGATAGATCGATTGGTTTTCTGTCGGACTAGTCTATTCTTAAAGTAGGATAGTTTACTTAACCTAACAATGACTTCACGGTTCAGCTAACAAGCAAGCTAACCAAAGATATTACCTTTGGCTACACACTCAAAGGAATCTGCTGTAAATAATTTTTGCCAACAAACACTTACATAATTCTATTAGAATATAAACTTTAAGATAAAAAATTGATATTCAACATGCTTGTATACTTTGAATATACATGTATACATGTATAAAGCAAGAGTAGACACACTGAAATGTCTTACTTGCTTAATCTGTTGACACTGAATAAATATGTTGAAATGCTAATTTGATATATCAAATGTTAGTTTAAACAGGTTAATCATTGAAAATTTGTAACAAAAAAATAGTACAATTTTACATCTATATAACTATATATAGTCAAATATGGGTTTGAAGAAACATTTATAAAGGAGAAGGTTCACGATTTTTTATGTTTTCACATAGAAATACTTGTGACATTTTTTTTGCACCTTCCTTTAAAATTTATGAACCTATGACCCCTCAAATCAACATTATTTGTATTTGAGGTCAATTTTTGTAAGTTTTTTCCAGAAATTGAATTATAATGACATAATCAACCTTGGCCGCCATCCATAATCCAAAAAGTTTTTATATTGTTGAATTCTACATGATAATTGGTATCTGTTGGTTACAAAACATTTTGGACCAAGGTTTTCTTTGATCAAGCTTTTAGGTCTGAAAATTGCAAAAATGGGCCTTTTTTGGAGAATATTATTTACTTTTAAAAAAAGAACTGATTCAATTAGCATTAAGGCTTTTGAAATAGACATATTTTAAAATGAACCAAATTATGACCCTTTTGGTGTTTAATGATTCTATCCAGTACAGCTCAAATGTTACTACGTATATCAGAAATGTGATTTATCAAAATTCTGATATAGCTGGACATTTCTATACTTTACAGATTCTACAGAATAATTAACTTTTTCTTTTTTATAATTATTACTCATGGGAAAAACAAAACTCACCATATTACAAAACATTTACTTAATTATTGAATCATACCAAAAGTTTGACAGTGGTAACTATTTAACTACAGTAGTCTGGTTAAATTTCAACTATGTATACATTACTATTGGAAATAACTGAAAACCCTTTATAAATTTTGTGCGTCAAAAGCACTTCCTGGAATTACCTTCATAATGAACACTCCGATTGTTGGAAGCTGAATACTTTAAAGCCAAGGATGTATTAAAATTGAAATTTTGAAGAGATAGCCTATATATGACCAAAAAGGACCTAAAGGTTATAGCCAAAATGTGTTTTAGGTCAAAAATTCTGAAATTATAACAGAGTTTATGTGGTACCTAGGTTAGCTTTTTTCCATTATATCTTATCAGTGAAACATTTGTTAATCATGTTAATACATGTACCAGTTACCAAATATTGCAGCTCACTCCTTTAAAATCAATGTGTCAATTGTTGATTTGATGGTAAGCTTTAGCTAATGAAAATATTTTTAATATAAAATTTGCAACTGTCAGGTTGACCTTAATTGGTTTTTCTGTATTTTGAAGGTAACAATTGTTGAATTTAAGTCTAAGAGGGCAGCTAGTACCAATGAACTTGAAGTATTCAAAGGCATAACTTGCCATGTTCTGTGTCTAGTTTCTAATCTAACAAGGATCTTATGTCTTCAATGATAAAGTGAAAAAAGTCAACATCAAACTTGGTCTAAGTTCTGTTCATTGGGTACCAGTTTTGTGAATTTCATGAGTACCAAAGAAATGTTGCTTAGACTTCAACCAAATCCTGAAACCAAATGATTTTTTTTTTTCATTTCCTACCGCAGGTTGGTGGTTTTCACCCAGCACTCCTGCTTCCTCTACCAATAAAACCTGACCACCATGTAAAATAGTATAATAGTATTGAAAGTAGCGTTAAAAAACAATCAATAAAAAATATTGATATCAAAAACTAATTTGAAAATAGAAAGATCATACCATAAGGAACATGTATATTAAGTTTCAGGTTGATTTGACAAACGGACAAACGATACAACGAATGGACGGACAAACGCACAGAGGAACGGACGCACAGACCAGAAAACATAATACCTCTCTACTATCGTAGGTGGGGCATAAAAATTCTCAATTCAAGAAAAATTGGTATCCAGGAAATAACTGAATCCATATGTATTCAAAATTGAAAGTAGTCACTGTATACATTTTTTGTAGTTCATAAGGTTTTTTTTCCACAGAAATGACATAAAGTGCCATTTTAAAATTTATCAAGGACCATCACTCCTGACCTGTATGATTGATGATTATCAATTCATCCTTGACCTTCATTGTAAATTCTTGGTAGCAACATATCAAAATTTAAAAAGCATTGGTTGAACAGCTCATATAATTTTAAATGCACAGAAACAACATTAAGTTTAATTTTCCAATTAATCAAGGACCATAACTCCTGAACAGAATATAAGTAATCCTCCTCAACATGGTTTATATAGGGCCATAAAAAAGAATAGGTTTGTTTGCCCAAACGCTACCTACCCAGAAAAAAGCTGCCTACTCAAATTCTTTTATTGTCCTGATTTGAAGTTTTTTTTTAATCAGATAAGCATGAAGACTAATACACACCTGATACTTCATTTTCTTTTTGAAAAAAAAAAAAAAGAAAACGCCTACCTACCTACCCACTGTCTCAACCTTTGGGTAGGGTTTGGGCAAACCAAAATATTTTTAATTGTGGCTTAGCTACTTGCCATACTGCATCATTTAATTGAGTAGATTTTTTTCAGATAACTTTGTCAATAAAAATTGTGTAGACAAACCTTAAGATGTGTACATGTGTTTTTACCTTTTCACTCATCGTTTCTTTCAGATGTTTATCTTGAATACGTTTGATCTCTGCATTATCTGTTGTCTGTATAACACCTCTGATTACACACAGAACCGTATCTTTTGATTTACGAATCTGCTTCACTAATGGATGGTTCATGTTAAGTTTCCTTAGAAGAAAAAAATATCAAGGTTGAAAAAGAGAGGCGAAAGATGATAGAGGGCCATAAAGTCAAAAATAAACTGACAATGCTATGGCTAAAAAAGAAATAGACAAACAGACAAACAATAATACACAAAACACAACATAGAAACACTAAAGACTGAGCAACACGAACCCCACCAACATCTGTGGATGATCCCAGGTAAGTTAAAAGGGTAAGCCTATCCTGTTCCATTTTGAAAATAATAAAAATTAATTGATCAATATATTACATTATGAGTAATGTAAACTGTCATAGCTCAGTTTGTGTAAATATATATATCATGTATATACAGTCTTCACGTAAATCTTTTTTTACCTACCATTGTACTAACAAATTTAAAAATTCATCTTTCATAAAAACTTTAAAATCAATATGAGTAATGAAGTACACTTTCCAGGAAAATTTGGATGGCCCAAAAATGTTATTACTGGCCTGCATGGTCAGAGGGCTTAAGAGGTTAATGGTGAAGACTATATCACAATCATGACAATATATATTTAAATGTCTAAATAATAGTAAACAATAAATGTTATGGTGGGATGGATCATATAATTATGATACAGTACACTACAAAATATAATATATATATATAATAAGTCCAAAAGGGTACAACATCACCAAAAAAAAAAAATCATAAACAAATGTTTAATATTTATATACAATGTATATATATCATGTATCATGTATATTATATGTTATTCAGGTCTCAGACAGGGTATATACTGTGACATTCCCGGCTTAGAGTTTATATCCCCTGAGCCGAAGGCGAAGGGGATATAAGCCCTAAGCCGGGAATGTCACAGTATATACCCTTTCTGAGACCTGAATTACACATATATTACGGATTACCCCTGACTTAATGTTATTTTCCAGTGCAGGTATTTGTTGACAACACATATATATTGAAAAACCCAACCTGATATGTTCGGCATACGTGAAGGATTTTCTAATTTGCTGTGAACATAATTTTATCGTGTATGTAATAATTTATAATAACACTTTTAACATCAAATTAAAGTATTAAAAGTGTTAATTGCGTGATTTTGTATCAAAAATGTATTATTGACTGAAGCACGTCATTATTTTCCTTCTGTGAACCTCTGACAGTCTGATAGCTTATGACTACGTCACATAGTAACCGGTGTTATGATGACGTTTTTGAGGTTCCAATTGGGGATAAAAACGTCGTATATACCCCGGCAGTTTCCTGAATATATACAGACATCTCTGTGTTGTTATCCAATAGAAACCTCGACACATTTGTAATCCATAATATATATATATATATATATGTGTATATATACGTTGTTAAAGACCATACTTTGACCTATAATGGTTTACTTTTACAAATTCTGACTAAGATGGAGACTTGTCTCATTGGCACTCAGAGTGGGAGGATTTATCACTGCATCTGGAAGTCTTGTGAGATAAGTCATATTTCTCAATTCAAGACTCGGTCATGATCGTGAGTTACTAGTATATCTTTTAAATTAAACCAGCAGAGTATTTTAAATATTTTAAATCTTAGTTTAGTACACAATAAACAATCAAGAGTGGATAAATATTATATAATACAATACAGGGTACAATAAAATTGTATCTTTTTGTAATGTCATACTGTCAATTAAGAAGTTTTACGATGTTTTCATCATTGCAAAAATAGCACCAGGATTATCTATGGCATTTTTCCTTTATAAAGCAATATAATGTTCTTAGACATGAATACATAACTTACGTAATAATTTGCTGCACTTGTCAACATGAAAAGGATAATCATTAAATGTGTTTCTGATAATATAAGTTGATTTTTAGTATTTTGATGTAACATTTTATAATAATAGCCTTTTGATGAGGTCTGTAAAAATCTTTTTAAGATAGAGAAGGTACAATTTTTAAATTTGAATTTATTTTCTTAAAGAATTAAATGCACAATGAAAAAACTGTGTTCTCATGCCCGTCTAACAAGATTATATAAAATTATCATATATATTCAAACCTTGTCATGAGTTCACTCATAAAATTATCTGGATCAGCAACCTGTACCAAGTTAACTTCTCCAAGTTTGGCGCTGATAGTAACTTTATCGCTAGCACTTAGATTGGCGTCCATTAAATCTTTCATTATATCCACTCCAAATTTACCACTGAGGGAGTAAGTGCTCTCTGGATTGTAGGAGCAGAACGCTGTCTCCTCGAGTTCAGACTCAAACACAGCATTACTGTTGAGAAGGTCATAGAGCTGTAAATGAGCAATAAGAATGTTTATAATGTCAGAATTTTATTTTATTTTCTATCCTTTATATTTTTTGTTAGCCATAATTCTTTATTCTTTATAAAATTTTAAAAAATGGGCCAAAAAAAATGAATAGACAAAAATGAAGAATAATTAAGTAAAAATAGGCAAAACATAAAGAATAGAGATCTATGATTAGGCAAAATAAAAAGAATAGATAAAAATAGCAAGATATAAAGAATAGAGAAAAAAAAGCAAAAAATAAAGAATAGAGGAAATAGCAAAATATTAAGAATAATAGACAAATATGCAATAAACAGGAATTTAGAAAATAATGGGCAAACAAAATAAAGAATAGAGAAAAACGCTATTAACGATTAAAGAATAAAGAAATGAGGGGCCCCCATCATGACTCAATATTCTTTTAATTCAGGTTTAGCAACTGATACCATAACATTTCACCTTGTGTCTTTACAACTGATAAACTCCAACCCTTTCCTAGTATCAAACTCTTGTATTAAATTTTAAGATAATCTAACTAGCAGAGGTGGATTTAGAAGGAAGACCAGGGGGTCAGCCCCCCCCCCCTTTTCTGGGAAAATTTTGGTTGATTACATAGGGAATCACTACAGCATGACCAGAGTGGACCCCCGCTTAGGCAGTTAGCGGGCCCCCACTAATGAAAATTTCTAGATCCGCCACTGAAGAGAAAATCTTGATTACCAAGAATCATTAAAATGCACTTAACATATATAGTATAATATCTGTCTATTTGTAGTATTTTATATAAATATATACTTGAACTTTGAAGCAAAAGTTTATAGTGTTCTTTTCCTTTCCCATGTATTCCATAGATCTATATGAATATAAATTAAAACCACAAAGGAAATCATTACTTACCCATACTTTATGAGGGCCTAAATGCTGGGTTCTTCATTATTGTATTTTTTTTTTAATTTAAATTTTAGGCCATTTTTATTTCTTTATTCTTTATATAGTTTTTGCCCTTTATTCTGTATATTTTAGCACCCAATTATTGCTTCTTTTTTATAGTTAGGGTCCTTGTTATCTATTCTTTATAATCTTCACACATTTTTCTATATTCTTCATAATTTTTGACCAATATTCTCTATTCTGTAAACCCCAATCCAGATTTTCTTTTATTACAACTAGTACTCATTTTGAACACACAATAACCCAATAATGCTTATCAAAGAATAAGATTTTAAAAAAAGTTCTATGCAAATCTATAACATCATATGCTTTTAAATTGTCACTTATTGTAATATTGTAATATTTATATTTATTGGATTGCCGAAGTTTTCTGTATGTTTGCACTTCGGTCCACTTGGATATAAAATCATTTCTTCTTTTTCAATAACAAAGGATGCTTCTATAAATGAAACTTTATGTAAGAACAAATCTGCTCTTTAAATTTGGGTTTATATCAAGTTCAATGTTCTGATCATTTATAAAGTAATTTGAGCTATAAAAATATCCTCCTCATCATAATCAATATTAATTATCACTAGATTGACTCAGATTCACTAAACTGGTTCCTGGACAATTATTTTAATTTTAACCCATTTATTTATGTAAACAAAGACACACTATTAACATCTAATTTTTTCTAGTGAAAAACAGTTACCCAGAATTAATACACGGCGGAATGAAAGTACACTTAAACATGAACCCCAAAAGCATGAAAGTCAAAGTGAAAAAAATATTGCAAAAATGTAGTGTACTGTTGAAGAGAAAGGTCAAACTCAAATATAACTAGTATAGAACCCAGATATCTTTGAAAAATAAGAAAGAAAACATGCTTAACTGTCCCACTTTTCATTATGTGCATGCCTATGCCAGGAGACAATAGTTCAGTGATTGTGTCCAAAGTTGAGGTAGAAAATAGGTTATTTTTTTTTCAATATTGTCGAGAGATTATAAATTATACAAGCATGTGTCATGATATGAATCTGATCCTTACTGGAAAGTCATAGGTTGAATACTCAATTTTGTGGAAAAATATCCATCGCCTTTTTCGTCTCTTTGCCACAACATTAAAAGGTGAAATTCTCGTGGACTCTTCTAAACTGGAGGATGGAATAAGAGTGTCCTTGCCCATGGCATTGACAAATTGGTGACAAACTGCTGGAAACATCTGTAAATAAGATAAAAAATTAAGATCATAAGACATAAGACATAAAGCTTTATTTAGAGTCGGTATAACCATTGCAAGTACAAACATAAGCTCTGAAGAGCTTTTAAAACCGACATAACAACAAGTAAAAAGAAACATACATATCAAGTCATGCACACAAAATTAAACATTTAAAACAAGAGATCATATCAGTATATAAACATGCAGCACAAAAGTTCTTTAAGCATCTTACAAGTAAAGCACATACTGATACATGCAATTGTTCGAAATTCATCCTTCTGTTAACTCAATTAGGATAGTTATTCAATACTGTTACAATCAGACATCAAACAGTCATTTTCACCTACCTGAATAAAAAATGAACTTGATTCGTCAAAATCAGGAGATTTTATTATTGTCTAAAAGAAGGTGTAGATTTTATCATCATGCACCAAAAATTAACCAATGTTAATGTCATTTGGCACAAATTTTAGTGTAAACATATTTATCTGTAGTGGATTGGGAAACAAGTAATAGCAACTTATATTAATCCCTGTCCACTTTCTGGTTCCGTGTGCTGCCTTTTAAGCAGCATTAGCCTACTCCTTTTTGAAATCTACAAATGTGTCTTTTACATGCAAGAGATATTGCTTTCTTTTAACAAGGGTCAGCCATTTATTGTCCCCTTCCGACGGACTATCATCATTTCTCAAAACTATACTTCCAAATGGTGCAGGAGAGAGGCGAATATACAGTCCCTGAAATTTTCTTCCTGGAGTGGGGATGCGTTTACTTTACTACATTGGTTAGAGGTATAGGGGGAGGGTTGAGATCTCACAAACATGTTTAACCCCGCCGCATTTTTGCGCCTGTCCCAAGTCAGGAGCCTCTGGCCTTTGTTAGTCTTGTATTATTTTAATTTTAGTTTCTTGTGTACAATTTGGAAATTAGTATGGCGTTCATTATCACTGGACTAGTATATATTTGTTTAGGGGCCAGCTGAAGGACGCCTCCGGGTGCGGGAATTTCTCACTACATTGAAGACCTGTTGGTGACCCTCTGTTGTTGTTTTTTTATTTGGTCGGGTTGTTGTCTCTTTGACACATTCCCCATTTCCATTCTCAATTTTATATAAATCTTAACCGTTTTTCGTAATGAAGGTACCAGGCCCATTATGACTCCTCATTGCGCTAGGCTAAAAAAATAATTATATATAAATAGCTGTGTTTTCTGACTCCTTATAGGCCATCCTTAGGCAAAAAAAAATAAAACATACAACCATACCTAACCCTAAATTTTAAAAGAGGGAGGATAAGACCTTTGTCGGGACTCCGGGATTGGGTGTTTTTAAGCTCGGGTAATAATAATTTCATGATTGACCCTTCGTGTTTTTAAGCTCAGGATTTCGAGATCAGGACCCCTCCCTCTTTAATACCTACCCTAACACTTTTTATGCCATTTTAGAACAAGCACAGTTAAAGTCAGACTGATTCCATAGCAGTAACCAGCTAAAATATATTTGTAAAATAAATTGACATTGCCTACCTTCCTCTTCTTTTTTACATCACAATTAGCGGAAACACATGTTTTATTTATTGGCCTTATAAATATATGCCTTGCAAATCTAGTTGAGTAGGTAGGTTATAATTTTATTTCTATTTGTTGCCAACAGCATAAGTCACATGTTTAAGACAAATAAAAGATATTACAATGAGGGTTTGGATGGGGTTAAATGATTAAAGAATAATGCCCTTAAAAAATGAAGATTAGAGAATAACGGGCAAAAAATATAAAGATTAGAGAAATGTGTGGTTTAATTTTTTAAAGATAAGAGAAAAAAGGGGTTAATTTTTTGAAGATTACAGAAAAAAGGGGTGAAAATTAAATGTTTACAGAAAAACAGACCCCCCCCCCCCCCCCCCAATCTAGACCCTCTACAATGATTACAACAGGAATTATATTTTTCTTAAATTTGAAGCAATTTGTGTCACAACATAATTTTTTCAAGACTACCTGTAAGTTGTAACCCGGCCCCCTTTAAAAATGGACTGATTCGCCCATGCTTTGTAGTAGACAACAATGAAAATTAAAGCTCTAAATAAATCTTTTTTTCATTGATGTGTAATGATTTAATATTACACACAAACTGATTTTCATTCTACAAAATTTTGGTTTATAATAATAATTTTGATAAAATCTGATACCAATTGGTATGTTTTTTTCTAAAAAACTAGTAATTACGATGTGAAATATGTTCTAGTTACTCCCCTTTGGCTGATCGTTTGATATTCTTGCTTAACTGACTTTGATTTGTGTTCACTCCACCTTTTAGAATTCCTTTTCCTAGTTATTACACAGTGTTACATTAGAATTCTTTAGAGTACTGTAAATTCAGAAATTATTGCTAGGTTTTTATTTTTGCGACAAATGTGACAGAGTTTTAAACGCAATAATTTAAACTCGCATTTTGAAATATTTTGTATGAACTAAAGGGGATTTTTCTCAAAATCATAAAAATTACAATGGCATTTAAGTCTAAAATGACAAAATCGCAATAATAAATACACGCAATAATTTCTGAATTTATAGTAATCAGATCGAAAAATTTGAAGTTAGAAGTTTGAAGTTAAAAGTCTGATGATGGCTGACAGACCTCGCCGAGATGTCCACGGGTTGAATTATAAGTCACCAGCAGAGTAAGGAATCCCAGATGCGGGGGAAACCAAAGAGGAGTAGAAACTGGGAAAAGATCCAAACAGTGTGAAAAGGAAGTTGGAGGCAGCCATCAATCTAGAGAAATCCTTTACAGCTCTTCTATAAAAGCATGCAAAACAAACCTTTAATCAACTTGCTTGCTATGTTTGTAACAACATGTAGGTAGTCTGTTTCAGTCTGTTTACTATATACTGGAATTTGATTGGACAATAAACATTAACTTCATTTCATGTCAATTTTTATCGTCTAATCAAATCCCTGTATATATAGAACTGACTGAAACTCCACCTACCTATTGTTTGCAAACATCCAAGCAAACATAGCAAGCAAGTTGATCAAAGGTTTTCTTTGCATGCTTTTATAGAAGAGCTGTAATGAAGATGATGTTGAAGACGAGGAGTTGAGATGTTTCAGGGCGGAGTTAAAAAGGACAAAAGAAGATTTAAAATCACATAGATTACAAAATGAAAAGATGAAGTTGATTGATTGATTGATTGTTGGTTGCTTAACGTCCAGTGGCAAATATTTCATGCATATTCAGGACGAGAACAAGTTCACAATAAATACAATAGGTAGGTTGATACAATAGAGGCCATCTGGGATGATGGTCGGGGAAATTTGGACTGCCACTGGAAAATGAGGGTATATTGGATAGGGACAGAAATTTTGCCTTGCAACAGGCCACCTACGGACCCCTCAAAGAGTTGTTGCAAGGGTTCTTAATGTGCAAAGAGTGTGGCACTCTCTTTACACGAGGCATCAGATTTAACGTCCCCCTTCTGAACGGACGTGATTGCGAATTTGATACATCCCGCACAGCCAAACGGACGCCCCACTTCGGCAAGCGTTTTACTGCCAGTCCGGAGAACACCAAGTGACCATATTTCTATACCCCAGTCGTCCTTGGGGTGAGATGAAGTTGAAGGAAGAGCTATACTTTTAGAAAAAAACAACTGAAGTTAGAAAAAGAGAAAGGTGATCGAGAGTAAAAGTACATTACATAAGAAAGTGGCTACGACATCTAGCTACAAAAGTAAAGGGAAAGTTTTGTAGGAAAAATCAATAAAAGACCCTTCACTAAATGAACTTAGGCAATTTGAGAAAAAAAATAAAATAGTAGACAAGAAATTATCGAAACTAGGTCTTCTTGAGCGAACAATTGATTTTGATTCCTCTTGTAGTACTTCATCTGAAAAATCTCGCTCTGTCACTGTTAGGATGGGAAACAAGAGAGTAGAATGTATCAGGGTTTCGGATAGTTCAGAAATAGAAAATAGAATAAATGTTATATTTCAAATACAGCGTAACATTACCACTGATGAAAAAGTATTTCTTTTGGTTAACAATAGCTCAGCATTATTACTTAGACTGTCTTCCTCTTTCATATCAGAGTGTCTAAATATAAGAAATAGTGAATTAATATGATACATCAATATGAAACTTTTCATTCTAGCATGATATGAGGGTGGTAATGCCCTTTACTGTCAGGCTTCAAGTGGTCATTTTCAGCTACCGTTAGCATCAAATTGGTTAAAATTTTACCATGATTCGTCAAAATATCCTTATCGTGATTCGTCAGATGTCTCAAATAATTATCGTTAGGGAGCTACCATTTCATTTTTAGGGGGGATTATTAAGTCACCTACTATTTTACCTTAGGATCAGAATCAGGAAATTGACAAATAAATCGCATAATAAATCGAATGAGACATCAAACCCCATTGTCATTTCAATTTTATTTTGTGATAAAGAATGTTTACAAAGAAAATAAGTAAGAGAAAAAAGTGAGTTTGGATGTAATTTGGAAAAAAAGGCAGGACAGGAGAGTTTTGATTTAAAAAAAAAGGCAGGATGAGCAACTTGGCAAAACAAAAGGGCAGGATGACAATTTATCTCGTGATAAACTAAGGGAAAAAATGTTATCATGTAACCTTTCATTTTACGAATACAATGTCAATAATTTGTATATTAAATGTAATGCCATTGGTCTTAACTAGCATGACTAACTAGTCCAAATAATTATGGCCTTGCCCATTTGTTGCCGGACTACTTTATTTTTTTTCTGGGACGCTTTCCTACGACAGGAAGGCGTCCCATAAAAAAAAAAAATAAAATAGCTTTTCCAGACGTCATAATTATTTGGACTAGGTCTTAACCATTTATTGTTTATAATGAGTTTGTGCCAAAAGGCAATAAAAATATTTGTATATTTGTATTTGTATATTTTTCAGGACATTTTTACAGACTTGAGCATGTTTTGCAAGTGGTAAATGAACAACTTTTACAAAAATATATAAAAAAAACTTACTATAAACAATGTCTCTGTTCTTTGTTTTACAAATGGAAAACTACGTTTCGAGAAACGAAAGTAGGAAAAGAAAGAGGAAGTCGCTACTTCCTGTTTACAGTTTCGATTTCCTTGATTTGTTCGGTAATCTTCGGCCAAATACGGTTTTATCCGATGAAGGCCAAGAAAACTAAAGTTACCATCCAAATCAGTACAGTCGAACAATGACCCAGGATCATAATTTACACAAAGGTTTCCTTTATTAATAAGTTTTCAAAATGAAGTTCGAATACATGGTAAATGATGAGATTAAAATTTTAGTAAATCAATGTTTTTTTTTTTCTCAAATTTTGAGTGTAATAAGAAGAATAGTGCAATATTAATATACTTCAAGTTAGTAGGTTTGTATGTGTATTTAATAGATGCAGAGGTCTCTAGTATTACTCCTATCAAACAAATCCTCTTGTAAAGTAAAACATCAAAATTATTAAGTCACCTACTATTTAACCTTAGGATCAGAATCAGGAAATTGACAAATAAATCGCATAATAAAGCGAATGAGACATCGAACCCCATTTTCATTTCAATTTTATTTTCAAAGAATGTTTACAAAGAAAATAAGTAAGAGAAAAAAGTGGGTTTGGATAAAACCCAAACGCAAACGTGATTTATAATATGTACAAAACCGTGACTGGGATTATTAAATAAACTCATCATAGATATTATAGGATTGATATTGTTTTATTTGCGCCCGAGACTGCAAAAGACTTATCAGTGACGCTCGGATCAAAATAGATAAACCATCCCGTCAAAAAAATGCAATATACTTTATTCAATTGGTATAAAAAAATCATTTGCATGCAATATTTTTTATTTAATTGGTATAATAGTTTGTTTTTTTTTATTTATATGCAATAATTGCATCATGGGAAATTCTTTGACGCCTTAAGGTCAAATTTGCAACAACGTTTGTGATTGGTCGGTATTTATTGGGATTTTCTCCCCTTTCTTTCTAAACTTGAGTGACCAAGAATTAAAAAATTAAAAAACGCGTTAGCCTAAGAATATCGCCCATCTAACTAAAATTTGGCGTTCGTGCGAGTTCGTGCACTGGCAATTAATGCCAATAATGGCCAGGCAAAGCAAAAAATGCGAGTGACAAGTAATAATAATTAATTTGACACACAACTTGTTCATGGATAGAAACAGATGCCTGCGTGCATTGCAAAACATCTCCAATAAAAACCCTTTCTGAAGAAACTCCCCTACAGTCTTCACATTGAAATAAAAAAAATATATACATAGCTAGTTCCCCCTCCCCCTCTCTAAGTCCAGATACATGTTATCATGACGTTCTTTTGTGCTACATGTATATTTTTTTTTTTTTACTTTTCATGATCCTCAGAGACGTTGCAGGTGGACAAACATGATTAAAGAATAAAAAGCCTTCGGGGCCTAATAATTATTTGAACTAAGCCACCTCTTTTTTTGCTTCATGAAGAAAAAAAATCACCCAATTACAACAGCAGAACCAGACTGACTCCGTGACAAGGAGAGACATAAGCTGTTATACTCCGGGACTAGTTCTTTAAAAATTTAAAAGACAATTCAGGATAAATTGGAACCAGTTGCTAACCCATGTTACAACAATAGTCCTATGACATAGGACTTCACTGTATGAGGCGTGAAGTTCATATTTAATACTATCTGTAATATGTGCTCTCATGTATTATGCCGCAAATCATTCACATTTAGGATTCGTTGCTGAGGGTTTCAGATCAAAGATCGTTTCTATCATTCTATATCTTTTAGTTTTTACCATTTCACTCTAATCTTTATCCTTTGATCTCTATTATATTTGTCCTAAACATGCGTGACATATTTGCCACTGGACATAAGGCAACAAAAAAATCAATCAACTTATTCTGTATATTTCATCATTTCTTTATTATGTTATCTATAAGTTTGGTCCCGCCCCTTATCTATTTTTTTTTTGTTTATATATTTGAAAATGCCATTATTTTGGAAAAAAAAGGTAGGGGCAAGGCGTTTTTAAAAACATATTAATGGGTTGCGTTTTTTTTTTTTGTTCTTCGGAAGTGAGCCAAAAGAAGTCTATTTCTGTTTTTTTTTTTTTTTTTTTTTTTGCATTTGGAAGATCTTCTGGCTCTCTTTTACCTCTTCTTTTTTGATAGGTTATTAAGACGGTAGAGACACATAACAAACATGGCGTCGTTTAGTCTAAATGAAATTATTAATTTATGAATGCAGATATATCAGAATCTGAGCTGTTTATAAACGTTTTTTATGGTATGACAGTAGGACGATAAGCTGGATAAATATAAGAACTACACGGACAATAACTGTTTTAAACTTAAAGGGACAATTATTTGATATTCTAGGGAAGGGTTTTTGATTGATTAGACTAGTGTTTAACGCTTCTGTCAACACTATTGGGCTATTCCATGGTGGTCAGTTTGAATTTATGAATGAAGGACGGGGAAGGGAAGGGAGAGCATTATTACTCATTTCAATCTGTCTCTAATCATGCATATTTTTCACCTCTTACCAGGCAACCATATTCATATATGAAAGCCTTCTGTCCCCCACCCGAACAAATAAATAAATATAAAATGGCTCTTATTTAACACAAGTTTAAATTGATTGATTTTATGTTGTTAATTTTAACACACAGTGTCAAATATTTCATGCTTGTTCATGAAAATACGCCGTTTAGAAGTCCGGTATATAATATAAAAACGAAGAAATGGAATGTGATTGCAAATAAGGCAACTATCCACCGGAGTTCAAATATAAAGTGGATGTAAGCAATTATAGACAATCGTAAGGCCTTCAACAATGACAAAAACCTGATACTGTAAAGTCGTCTATAAAAGGCCCGACATGAAAATGTAAACAATTCAAACGAAAAAACTAACAGCCTAACTATACATAACAAAACAATTTACAAAGTATCAAATATGAGTCGAGACATGAACCAAATACAACCACTAAACAACAGGCTCCTGACCTTGGACAGGTAAATAAAGAATATGACAGGGTTGATATAGAAATCAGAAGATGTGGTATGATTGCAAATGAGACAACTCTCCACAAGAGACCAAATGACACAAAAATCAACAGCTATAAGTCACCGTACGGCCTTCGACAATAAGCTAAGCATACATCGCATATAGTCACTTATAAAAGGCACCGAAATCACAAATGTAAAACAATTCAATCGAGAAAACTATAGCGACCAAATTAATGTACAAAAAATGAACGAACACAAATATGTATATTTTAACACAGCATCAAACGGCAACCACTGAATTACAGGCTTCTGACTTGGGACAAGCACATACATACAGAATGTGGCGGGGTTAAACATGTATGTTAGCGGGATCCCAATTCCTCCCCCTAATCTGGGACAGCGGTGTAACAGTACAACATGTTTGTGAGCACTCAATCCATCCCGAATATGCGACAGTGGTATAACAGTACAGTAATTTAACAACCTGTAAAATCAGTTGCAATTAGATTAACTCAAAAGATCGGAACGAGACACACACACAAAAACTAATTTTAAGACAATAGACACAAAGGACCGACATAAGAGTATTTGCAATTACTGGAAATTTGCTCAAAGCTAATACATGTAACAACTAGAACTGAAATAAATCTTGTTCTTCCCGGCTGATTGAGTTATCAAAAAGTACACAACGCGCGGCAAAGGATTAAAAAAAAACAATCTGAGAAACGTCTATTTTACGTTGTATTTAGATATAAGAAGATGTGGTATGAGTGCCGGTGAGTCAACTCTTCATCCAAGTCAAAATTTGTAAATGTAAACCATTATAGGTCAAAGTATACGGTCTTCAACACTGAGCCTTGGCTCAAACCGAACAGAAAGCCATAAAGGGCCACAAAAAATGACTAGTGTAAAACCATTTAAAGTCTAATCTATTTAAAAAAAGGTATACAATGTACTTGCATATAGATCTATATACAATAGAAGTTTTTGAAAAGTGGCCCGAACGTTGTGACCATCGAAATTTTGCAATAGAAATACTAGTCAGGACCACAAGATTTTAATAAAACAGCCAGTGCAGGACTCGCACGAACGCCAGATTTAGTTAAAGGGGCGATATTCTGAAGCGTTTTTTTTAATTTTCGGTCACTCAAGTTCAGAAGGAAAGGTGAGAAAATCCAAATAAATACCGACCAATCACAAACGTTGTTGCAAATTTGACCTTAAGGCGTCAAAGAATTTCCCATGATGCAATTATTGCATATAAATATAAAACTATTATACCAATTGAATAAAAAATATTGCATACAAATGATTTTTTATACCAATTGAATAAAAAATATTGCATTTGAATGAAAATTATACCATTTGAATGAAAAATTATACCATTTGAATGAAAACTTATACCATATGAATGAAAAATTATACAATTTAAATAAAAAATATTGCATTTAAATGAAAAAATATACCATTCAAATGAAAAAATATTGCATTCAAATGAAGAAATATACCAATTAAATATAAAATATTGCATTTAAATGAAAAATATCGAATGTTTGCAACCAACCAATACCATGCCATAGACAACAGCCGAAAGATTGGCTGGCGTCCAGAATATGAACTAGCACACAGTAAATTGCATAATGTGCAAAATTGGAAAACCGTTCAGCTAAACTGAGACGTCAAACGCTTTTTGTCATAAATTACCCGACAAATTTAACAAAAGATAGGGTATAATTAATGTCTATATATTGACGTAAGCTCCCTTTTGTTATAAGTTTGAGATTTGACGTTTCCGAATTATGGGATTTTGTCTACGGAAAAAGAGCCGGAATTTTGAAGTTTGCGGACAATACTGAAAAATGCTTTGAGCAGTGTTCATGGAACCTTGATAACTAGTTACATCTATCAAAATAAGCTCCCGTATTTTTTTCTTTTCTTTTTCTGATACATGTATGACATTGCGGAGTAATGGAACTTTATTCGTTAAAGAAAAAACCGACCAGCGCGTTTCATGCGGTCATGACACAGTTCCTTATTCTACCAAATATTATCTTGACAAAATACAAGTTGCAATCTAATTAAAATATTGATCTCTGATGTAGATTGTACAAGTTGATTACAGCTAATCTGTTGAAGCTTTCGTGTATTAATTTTTTTCGAGTGTGTCCATATTCCCCCTTTTGCGGAGGGCATATGCATTTGATCGCAAAATCTACCGTGCAAACTGTACTGGAATACAAATCCTTGTGAAATCTAAATGCATTTGACATCGAAATATGACCCCGTCTATACTCTTTAGTTTACTACACCGGAAAAGATCCAGGAATAATACAAGAATCCAAAATTATTCTTCTGTTTTTACAATTATTTCGAGTTTTTGGTCAATAAATAACAAGAAGACTGCATAAATAATTGGACTGATCAGACAATAGACAAAATATAATTAAAATTATTTCAAAAACTCCACGTGTAAATCTCATGTATAATTTTAATGTTGCTGAAACTCATTAGAAAAATTCATTAAATGTGCTTGTTTTTGTTATAATGTTTTTGATCATTGCCAAAACAATAATCTCTACCCTCTTCAAGAAGTCTTAAAAAGTAATTGATTTGAAGTAAATATATTAAGGAACCGATATTTCGATAAAATCTGACATCCCGTGCGCTATACACAAATTAAATAGCAATGACACTGAAAAAAAATATTATTCCATTGTATGATTGCGTTTCCATTAAAAAGATTAGTTGACTGTTTATCAAGCTACACTAGGTTAACACTCACCGTCTATAAGATAGAGGAGAGCCATAGTGTAGTGCATCAGACTACAAACACACACTATGGTTTCTAGCTGGTTCGATCTCCGTTCCGGGGAGAAAATTCAAGGACTTCAATTTTCAGTTCTCCCTTCACACCACGAATTCTGAGGATTGTCTTGAGAAACTTTATAGTCCGTCGGAAGGGGACGACAAATGACTGACCCGTGTTTAGAGAGAGCAATATCTCACGCTTGCACGTAAAAGACACCGTTTTAGATTTCGAACAAGAGTAGGATAATGCCGCTACAAGACAGCACTCACACCCGCAAAGTAGTAAGGGATCAGTAATATAAGTTGTAAAAATATGTACAAGCAATTCAGATTTTCTACTTACGATCATGATAGCTGTTTACGCCACATAAAAGTATACACTACTTAATTTGTAAATTTATACAGCTACACTCAGTCAACATCCACCGTCAGTACAAATCAAAATAAGCCACTGAGATTTTTTATTGTAGATATTAGTATAAAACTGTTTTATCAATCAAATTCAAATTATATAATGTACACAGTTTTGCATTAACATATTAATACAATTGAAGAATTAATAGGATCCGGAAACAAGATTTAAACTTATTTAATACGCTTCCTAAATATCCGTGATAGACAACAGGGCCGTAACTAGCCTCTTTTAATAGTGAGGCAAAATATATTCGCCGAGTAAGGCGAGGCGAAAAATTTTGGGCGAGGGGTCTGGGGGCCGCTTAAGGCCCCCAGAAGCTCTGAGAAAAAAAACGCAAAATCGTGCATTCTGAGCGTTTCCCAGACTCTTTCTTGCATTGAAACGGCTTAATTAATTTTTAGATATTTTTTTCGACAATCAGGTCCCAAAGCAAAAACAAAGATTCATTGTAATTTAAGACTTTTTGGTATTAGAGACAACATTAAAAGACCGAAATGTAGGATAAAGCAAAAATCGTAATTCTCATAATTATCAATACCGTACCTGTCTGTTTGTTCTTGTCTTGTATTGTAATTAGACTTTGGAGATTTTTTTATTACTAGATTTAAATATAGTGACATTGCAGTATTATACTTTAAGTACTAGTACTGCTTAAGTCCACACTAGGGACCATCTTCACCTTGTTTTACGATCTTTTACGGTATTAATGATTCTTTAAAAGTATTGTTGAAGACCATCCGGCAACTATCAAGATGAAGAGCAGGAACACAAACTTTGACCATTGAGCATTTGTATTTTTTTTATGCATTGACTTTGTGTGCGATTATGTCCCCATACTACTTTATTATCTGTTAAATGTTCTCAACACGACTTAATGCAAGTTTAACCTTTCAATGTAAAAGGTCATATATAGCAATACCTTGTTTTTTTTCTTCAAATTATTTGATACCGGGAAATATGTGACCTTACGTTAATTCAAACCATGTCAGCTATCTAGTTTTATTTACAATAAAACAAACTGTTTTGTATTCTTTGATATCAATTTCAATTATCCATGCAGAAAGGACAATTTTTTTTTGTGTCCACTGAGTAGCATCGCATGTACTTAAAATATATTTCTCGCAAAATTTTGGACTTTGGTGGACATGCAACATTGCAAAACCACGTTTACAAATGAAAATCAACGCTCAGACTATAGTCATAAAGTAGGACAATAAATGAACAAAAGACAAATCCGGAACACAGAAGTACAAACAATAGACCATCAACTCTGACAACTAAAAGGAAACTAGAAACATGAATAACGAAAAACATCTAGGGGATACACCAGAGAGTGAAGAGAACGTCTTGCTTCTTGCAAGACACTTTCCGTGAATTTGATATGAAAACAACCTTTTGTTTCATTTTTTTTTTTTTGAAATTTTTTACATGAGGCATTTGCCTCATTTGCCTCAATGTAGTTACGGCCCTGGACAATGGAACAATTATTAATTCAATTTTAAACTATTTTGGACAATAGCCATATTTGGCCATTTCTAATTGTATGCTGACAAAGAAAGTGATGTTCTCGTGCCATCAATAAAATGATTACTATATAAGTAAAACATTCTGCTTTGAGACGTCAAAGTTTAAATTGGTAAGTCTTGATTTTAGAATTATTTTAAGGTGGTATGGGTGTCTTCCTCCATCTTGGATTGTAAAAACCAGAGAACCAAAGGTCCAGATTTTCTATCAAGTTAGCAAAATTTGATGCAGGAATGAAAATTTGAAATGTGAATGTTCATTTAAAAGAACCAATTTATAAGAATATAACTTATAATTATTAAATATTTTTGCAAATATTGATTATTTTTGGTTGTTTTTAATTTTTTTTTAAATTGGCATTTTAAGGGGAAGTAACTTTAAAGCAGTGCATTTTCTGAAGGATTCTACATGGAATTTTCCTATTTTGTATTTTAGCTTGAAAAAACGCACGGTGACCCTATCTTTTCTTTTGATATTCTCAAAGCATTGTCTGAAAGCTATCTTTTCCTTAAGTATTTAACAATTCTATCATTTTGTTTATTTTCTAATAACAAAATGGTGTTTTTCCCTGTATTAACCATACAAAATGTGTCATTTTGTCACGTCCTGTAGCTTGAGAAAATGCACGGTGACCTATCATTTTTATTATATTTTTCAACATATATCAATAGATACTACGTTTTGGCAAAGTATGAACAAATTCTATCATTTTTATTTTAGACTCCCATACCACCTCAATGATTTAAAGTAAGATATTTTAATGCAAGTTTAACTAGAATAAAGATAAATAATAGTATTACATTAGATGGATGTTTCATTATAATACGTTATTCTGATTGGCTAACTGCACATCACGTGTTATTTTTTAAGCAATTGCATTACTCAATAAAACTTATCATTCATGATAACACGATTCCCTCGATAAAGTGCACAGGTGAATTAAATAAAAAGTTAATAAAATTCGTGTTTTCATGATCCTAGCTAAAAAAAAATTGGTATTATAAGTATTGAAAGCTTCTTTTTGTAACTTCGTAGAGTTGTAAAAGCGTTTATCGTTCGCACATTTTTAGAATGAAGCGCTTCCGCGTTTCATACAAAATGTACTTCGGTCAACGCTTTTACACCCCAATGAAGTTACAAAAAGAAGCATTCAATCCTTAAATAAAGTTTATCAAAATATTTATTGTTTTCTATTTGGGAAATAACTGATAGTATATTTGTTTTACTTTATTGTTGTTTGTAACTCAGTGTTTTGTATGTATTATTTTTGTTTTTAATCATTTTATTAAAAAGTTTGAATTTTTAAACTTATTGGTGTCAGTCGATCCCGGCCTACTTCTACATCAGCAACAACGGCCAACCTGTCTCTAAATCGACTGCCATTCCATACACTATCATATAGGCATCTGATCTTCAGTGCATGGTTGTCGTCTGTTTATTTGGTTCATAAGTGTTTCCCTTTTTTCGTTTTTTTATATATATTGGACCGTTGGTTTTCCCGTTTGAATGGTCATTTTTGGGGCCCTTTATAGCTTGCTGTTCGGTGTGAGCCAAAACTCCGTGTCGAAGGCCGAACCTTGACCTACTAGTATAATGGTTTACTTTTATAAATTGTTACTTGGATGGAGAGTTGTTTCATTGGCACTCTCATATCACATCTTCCTATATCTATTGTCAACGGTTAGTTCCCCATCATGTAAAAATCAAGTACCAACTCTCACAGAAGCAGTACCACTTTTGGTATTTATTGACTATATTTATTAAATTTTCTTTGTCAAAACAAACCTTGATTTAAAAAAAAATAATTTACTTAGATTTTCTGTCCTTGATAGATTGCCGTCAGAACAATTACAGCTATTTACGCAAGACCACACCAAAGTAATTTGATGTAATAACATGAGCAACAGGACGGGTGCCACATGTGGAGCAGAATCTACTTACCCTTCCGGAGCATGCACCTGAGGTCACCCCCAGTTTATGATGAGGTTCGTGTTGCTTAGTTTTGAGTTGTCTATCTTGTGTCTTGTGTACTATTAATTGTCTGTTTGTCTTTTTATTTTTTAGCCATGGCGTTGTCTGTTTATTTTTGATCTATGAATTTAACTACCCCTCTTATATCTTTCTTCCTTTTTTATCTGATAAAGCAGATATGACAATCTGTTATCTTATATATTAAAATATTGAAATCATGATGCCGAAACAATCTATGAAAAGAGTTATTAGTATGGGGAGTTGTCTTATTTGTAATACTACTACATCTTCTTATTTTTATGATAACCTTTGGCCATATTTTAAGATATTTTAGCAAGACTGGATTTAAAGAATATTCAGATCATATCAACATTCAACATAGCAATACAGATTGATATTATCATTCATCATTCCGCCAAAAAAAACAAATGATCTTCTCACTTTTCAACAAGCTTTACCGTCCTCTTATTATGAAAAATAAAGGGTAAGCAGATCTTGGTCAACATTAAGCTTTCAATAATGAGCAAAAGTCATAAAGAATGTGGCGAGATTAATATAAAAAATAGGGTAATGTGGTATGATTGCCAGTGAGACATCTGTATGCACCAAAGTTTAAATGAGGTGGAATTGAGCAATTGCAGGTAACCGCAAATCCTTCAACAATAAGAAAAAAACATACCGCAAAGTCGGAATAAAATGCACCGACATAAAAAATATGAAACAATTCAATTGAGAAAACGAGCGGACTGTATATAGGAAATCAATCTACGAAAAACAAATATGGCAGACATGAACCAACGACAACCTGCGAACTACCGGCTCCTGACATGTTTGTGAGCGCTCAACGACCTCCATATCAACCTGGACAGCGGTAGAAGAACGAACAATAACTTTGATAATGTTAACGTTTTTAAGGGTAGGATAAACTTGTGGGTAATGCTGTTTGATACAAGTAGCTGCAATCAAATTGAACTGTGATATGTTTATCGAGTTGGTAACAATATAACAGCTATGCAGCCACGAATCAAAGACTCCATGATAATGCACTGTAGACAGGTTTTTTTCCATTTGTTATTGGTTTTTAAAGACGAAGTTCTAAACATGTGGAGATTTGAGGAAATTGACGGATGAGAAAGGCTTAGTTCTTTATTTCCCAGAACCAATAACTTGTCTATATTGTAACAACTCCACCCAAAGCGGTGCTTCATTTTAATATTCAATTAACAAGAATTTTATTGCAAACAATATATTTTAACGAGTTTAATGTATTTTCGTTTATTGTTTGTCTTTGTAGAATAATTATATACAAGATATGCACTATAAAAAGAACCTTTTTTTATAAATATAAACATTTATTCTATTCTATTTACAAAGATGAAACTTTTTTTTGTTTAATCAAAAACTCAATTTCAAAAATTAAAGTTGGGTCGTATCAAATAAAAATATATGTACACCCTAGTAGACTCGTTGCATTACGTTTGGGCGCATTACCATTAAATTTGCGCGCAAATTATTTACAAGTACAAGTACTCCTTCTGTCAGTCCATGGGAGTGTTATATAGATACTAGAACACACCCGTGATATCGCGGGTCCGTGACTGAATTAAAGTATATAACTATGCGCAAGCCTTATTTTAGTATTAGTACTGTCATCTGATTAAGTCATGCCGATTATAAGATTCACAATTTTCTCTGCTTTCAAATCTTTCTGTTTGAACCCGTCGAACTGGAACTTATCAATTATTGGTAATATTAATTATTTGGAAAACAAAAGGTCCTGGAATGGAGTATTTTTTAATCAACAGCATTGTCCTATATTAGTTATAAATAAAGTTGAATTCTTTGATTCGCTGTTTTACGTCATGCCCGCTAACAAATTGAAACTTATTTTTAGTCCAGATTTTTAGTATTCGTATTGTTATCTTAGAAAGTCTTACGGATTAAAATACTACAATAGGTAACAATTTGACAATTTAGTAGTGTCAACCCTGTGATTATGACCCGTGTATATAGCATATTAATCCTGAATACACCGTTTGGTGGTGCGCCTGTCAGATGCGGAACGTACAGATAAGGTAATAGGTAACAGGTGATTATACTATTGGTATCGGTATCGGACTCGACCCGGAACTTTCTAATTATTGGCAATATTAATTACGTGGAAAACAAAAGGGCCTGGAGTGGTGTAATTTTTAATCTACACCTTTGTACTATATTAGTTGTATATAAAGTTGAATTCTTTGATTCGTCGTTTTTACGTGATGACGGCTGACAAATTGGACCTCGTAATTTTAGTATTATAGATACATGTATAATAATTCCATGGTCAGTCTAAGCCCTCTGCTCATTATAGTGAGCATGAAATGATTCCAAGTCGTTTGTAGTACGCCTGGATTCTGCTGATAGTAGTGATGCTTTTAGTTAGATATGGACTCTGGTGAAATGTCTATGAATATTCAGTGCGTTTTACCTATTTCGGGGGAAGAACATCAAAGTTTTATAAACAGATAATTTATGATTATGAACAATTCACAAGGATGAAGAAAAAAAAACGTGTATATACTAGGTTAAAAATCATATTAAATAATGTTTATCCAAAATTTAAATTTTACATATAACTTTTTCAAAATTGTATATTTAACTGGCACCACGCTGATTGATACTTCGACACGATTGAAACAACAGCAGCCTCACACGCCATGGGTCCAGTTTATTTGTATATTCTGAACATACAATACAATAAATACAAACTTGTCAAACACATATTCATGAAGATAAAACGTTACACTGGACCCCTGTTGTGTTTACTTATCGCTACACTGAAGCTATTATAGATGAAACGGTGGACCAGTTAATAAGTCGTCTGCTCCCACTGACCGATATCCATCACGTGTGCACGTCAGGTATCGCATTTCAATCCCGCTACTGACCGCGTGTTAGTTTAAGACAAAGGATCAGAAAGGAGGAGAAGATTTTATTGGTAATTTTTTAAAACTTTAAAAATTAGTAGTCATTTATGATTTTTGAAATTACGAAACAATATTATGGGCGAATATTATGCATGATTAAGTACATTTCTTTGATGTAATTGCCACAAGTATTCCAGTATGTAACTATCGCAGTTCATCATAATTGAATAATCTGTCGAAGGGTTCGAGATCTTCTGTATACTTATTCATTGTTATTGATAGCCTTTTATATTTGTTTTCACAAATTTGAGTCTTAAACGAATGACAATCCCACTGGCATCGTCGCTTATTAAATTAAATTTGGACCTGCATATTTGGGACTGACTGTACTATACAGTAACTTTAGTATAAAAGTTTGAGTCCCCTTTTCAGTGGCGGATCCAGGGGGGGGGGGGTTCCGGGGGTGCGCACCCCCCCCCTTTATTTTTGCCGATCAATGCATTTGTATCGGGACATATGTTTTGCACCCCCCCCCCCTTTGCCCTGGGTGCCCTGGGTTAGCACCCCCCTTTCGAAAATTCCTGCATCCGCCCCTGCTTTTTATGTATTGGTTGTAAACTAGAGGGAACAGCTGCGTATATTTGACTGTTATTAATCAATGAAAAATAAATTATTAAGAAATAAGAAAAAAATATTAACACCTAGAGAAAGAAAAGGGGGTCAATGCATGTGCCTGTGTTTCCCCGTTTAAAGATATATAGATGTATACATGTATTTGCTATCGGCCTCTACAATTTATAATTAATATTTCCGTGTCTGTTGTTTCATAAATCCGAAAAGAGAACAACATTTATACACAAATGGTTATTCTGTAATTTGATATATTTTAAATGTATTGATTATTGCGTGAACCCCTGAAGGTTGGGTTGGCGATTGTCCTTGAAAATGTTGTTGTAAATTATTCCTTATTGACACATCTTCATTGCTCCTTATAGGGAGTTTACACGGATTTCACTGTACCCTTGCAGCTCATGGGGTGCTCCGTAAACGGAGGGATCTAAGTACCAAAAGTCATATATACATGTACATTTTGTTATTTTGTACAGGTTATTACTTACAAGTACAAACACTTTGTACATGTAAGAGTAATTACTTGTATGATTTTTTTCTACACTGTTTTTACACTTTTGAGAGCATCAAATAGGCCAAGGTAGAAAATGCTTTTTACAATTTATTATCTTTTTCACAAAAAGTGAACAAGTAATTACTAGTCACTATATTTGTACAAGTAATAACTTGTATGATGGCTTCATACAAGTAATTACATGTATACATAGAATGTTTGTACAAGCAATAATCTGAACAAAATAATAACATGTACACAACAGTCAAAATAATTTCATGTATTTTTTTGTCATCTGAACAGGTGTTACTGATTAATAGGCAAGGAGTTAGAAAATATTATAAACTGTTTTGTACATTCTATACATGTATATCCTTATGTATAAACAAAAATATGAATATATATACAAATAGTACTAGACTAAGTGTGAATTTGATTTGTAGCTTTACTTAATGGGACGTCACAACAAGGCCAATGTCCAAGCATATAGACAACGAAGAAAAATTAAAAAAAGACATAAGAAAAAGTTATTGAAACAGCAGACTTCAGATAAAGCAGTTATTACTTTAAAGCAGTCTTGTGATATTGAAGACTTGGAAAAGAAAAATTGTATTGTGTCTGAAAATATGAGTGGTATACATGTTAATACAGAAAAAGAGCGATTCAAGTCAATAGAAAGTCAGTCCACAGAAAGTTCTAGAAATTTAGACTTCGACACGGATATTGAAGACTTGGACAAGACTAATTATAATGTTTCTGAAGTTATGAGTGGTATACATGTTAATACAGAAAATGAGCGATGCAAGTCAATAGAAAGTCAGTCCACAAAAAGTTCTGGAAATTTAGACTCCGACACAGAATCTTTAGATTTCAAGTTTGATTACATCACCGCTTTGAAGAAAATACTTGTGGATAATACCTTTCAGTGACTAACTCAAATACACTGTGAAGTATGATGACGATAGAGTTGTATCCGACTTAAAAAAAAAATGACGCAAACAAATTAAAGAGTCTATGCTAATGCATTGCAAAGTTTTACTTCTTTACGTGTTTCTTTTCTGTTGTTGTCAATTATAGACATAAAGAATTTTGTGGAGATGTAATTTATATTGGCGGATCTTTTTGTAAGGGGGGCCCGCTGACTGATCTAAAAAGGGGGGGGCACGCTCCAGTCACGCTTCAGTGAATCTCTCTCTCTCTCTCTCTCTCTCTCTCTCTCTCTCTCTCTCTCTCTCTCTCTCTCTCTCTATATATATAATTTTATTTATAGTGCAACCTGATATAACATTTTTACATACATTAATACAAAGTCAATCAGCCAGCCGTCAAAGGCTTAATTTGAAAAATCTAAAATATTGAAAACATGAAATTAATACTTCAAGAATCCCTATATAATCAATCAAATTTTTACCACGAAAAGGGGGGGGGGCGGGCCCCCAGACCCCCTGGATCCGCCTATCTGTCTATGGTAAATAGGAAAAACAAAATTGAAGAACAACTTAGTGTTTTAACCAGCCAAAACAAAACACTGTTCTAAATTACTAACGTTTGATTGTTATGGTCATCTGGTGCCAGTGAAACATTCTAAGATCCTTAATAAGAAACGCTTACATATATACCTTTGAAAGCCAGGGATGTGTAAATACGTATGACCAATTAGGCGTCAAGTTCATGAAAGGTAACCTCTTCCTGCGGGAATAGGAACTTCAGATACTTCGTGATTGTCTTAATGTAGCAACAGTTATTTTAATTTAGTCTGTTTTAAATCATGTCAGTAACGGACACATAGACTACTGAGATGACGATACCCACGGGTATTAGAAACCAGAAACCAGAATCCAATGTCAACATACATATTGAGGATGCTATTGTAGCTAATATCGTAAAGCACGAATAAAGTAGTATACAACTGTTTTGTTTGAAACTTTATATCTATTCAACAGAGAATTTTTAATTTGCCAATTGAAGCAATCCATTAGCAAACAAATTCTTAATTTCTCAAAAAGCCCGATGTCTTCCATTCTTTATAATAGATTTTTCAAAGTAAACACAAGTTCTTTACGATGTGACACGTAGCCAATATTTGAGTCCGGATATTGTAATAATGGTGGGAAAGCCGTTTGTAAAGACAGTGTATTTGACTAATTTCAAAACAAATCACTGTTTTATTGCGATAATATTTCTGCTTTTTAGTGGTATTGAAACATGGTAAATATTCCTAAAGAATTTTAGTTCTCAAAAATATAAAGTATCGTAATTCGTGACGTAAAACAATGTTGGCAAAATACAGAGCTTTAATTGATCATCAATCTTAAAAGTTTAATAATGATCAGCTTTTGTTTTGATTGTTTGTAATAATCAAACCGTTATATTACAGTCATGATACACAAAACAGGATATAATTTATTTACACTATAGGTGTAATACCATGATAATTCATTTTCCCTATTAGTCTTTGTTTAATTTGCACTCTTCTAAAATATTGTATAGAATTAATCTTTGTTTCAAATCAAGATATACTTGGTTTGAGTAAAGTTTTATCCTTTCCAGTACTGTATACAAAATTTCAAGGAACATTTCATTGCAGTCTAGCGTTAAACCATTTAAACGTGAAAAAAACAGCAATCTAAGAGTGCATTTCTTTCTAACACAAACCATGCAAACGGCTAAGCGCGCACATGTTTTGATCATTTCTTTCAAACATACGTTTGCAAAGTTTACACAAACTATGCACACGCTAAAAATGCGTCTGCAGTTTATCGTTTGTTAGTACAAACGGTACATTTGTTTCTAACTTCAACCTGAATAAACGAAGTATTTGTTTCCACGTTTGTAAAAAGTCTATGAACCAACAACATGTGCATGCATTATTGATAGTTCGAACAGGGTCAGTAAAGACTTATTAAACGATGTATTTGTTTCTACTTTTGTAGCGTTTAGAAAACAACAACAAACGCGACACAACGTTTACAAAATTTTGGTTAGAAAGAAATGCGGCCTAATCTAGATGAAAACGAGAAACAAGAATCACTTATGAACCACATCAACAAACGTGTACGCCAAATACTGAACATCAGATTTATTAGGACAGGTGCGAACAAATGAATATATATATAAATTAACTTCTGCATGCCCGTCAGACACTAAACGTTGATTTAAAGTTTGATTTTTCGAAAATTTGAATCATCTTTGAAATTTCAATATCCCTTCAACGTTGAAGATACAACATTCAGTCAGCATTGAATCCCGGTTGATAGTTGGTTATCATTATAATAAGATACATATCATTCATTTTAGTGTCCTTAATGGCTTGCTGTCCGGTGCAAGCCACTGGTCCATTTTGAGTGCCTTGGTTTGACCTATGGTGGTTTACTTTTTACAAATTGTACCTGAACATCGGTTTTTGCTTTTGAGTCACTAAAGTCAGTGGTTGTTGTGATCTAATGTACTTTTCAATATATTTGGTAGTTCCTGTGGAATTTATTGAATTATGTGTATTGAGAAGTAAAATAACAAAAATGCTGAACTCCGAGGAAAATTCAAAACAGACAGTCCCTAATCAAATGACGAAATCAAAAGCTCAAACACATCAAACACATCAAACGAAGGGATAACAACTGTCATATTCCTGACTTGGTACAGGCATTTTCTTATTCAGAAAATGGTGGATTGTACCTGGTTTTATAGCGCTAAACCTCTCACTTGTACGACAGTCGCACAAAATGTTATTGTATTAAGCTATTATGAAAAAGAAAAAACTACAAGAAGGAATAACTGAAATGAGAGAGTGAATCATAATAATCGTTATACACATGCAAGTAGATATATACATACTACCATTTCAGTTATTCTTGCTTTTAATTTTACTTGTTCTCGATAACTGAATACACATGACTCAATTAATAAAAAAAACTTCCTGTCATGCTCTTAGCTCATTTCCTCATGGGTAGGCATTATCTTAGTCGATATTTTATACTGAATAAGGGAACAACAATTTAATTTTAAGGGTTTTGTTGATAAAATCCAGCATTATGCTGTTAATTTAAGAGTGGAGGCGTACCATTTAGTGAATTTGAGTATAGTCGGTGAGGATTCCTTTTACAGTTGTCATGTTATGACACATGTGATCGTATGTTCACCCTTAACCTTTGACAGTGGTCAAATTTTAACAGTGGAATAGAATGTAAAAATCAGGTAAAAGGGATTGACTCATTGGGTCTGTACTACGAAGTCAATTACAAAATAAGGAAACTGATTACCAAAGAAGTATTAATTAACAATATTTCAAAATCAGGTAAACAAATTTCAATAGACAACCGTCAGTACCATATATTGTTCTAAATTTCCTGGAGTCTAATCTAGTTTAGAATGAAGTAATGACAGCCTACGTAAGATCGTGTTTGCTACAAACTAAAATATCGACAAACACATAAAAAGGAATGACAAACGTTGTATTTGAACCAGTCCTGCAGTCTGTTCCGGGCGTGACAATGTTGTGTTCCTAGCGAGTGAGTTGCGTAATGTCTTTTCGCTCTTTCTTGATTTTGAAGGCGTTTTATTAGGAGTTTATGTTAAAGGAGGAGGATGCTCGCTATACATTCGTCTTAACATGCTAAATGTAAGTCTAGTTATCCAATTTTTATTATATGCACAATTAAAAATAAGTCGAAATATTACGCAATAACATAACATGTCTTTAAAAAAGCAGAACATTAACATTTTATGTTTCCGTGACAAAAAGCCATCCTTAAACTTGTCTGTAGATATCTTTGTAAAAGCGTTAAGAAAATCAGCCGCTCATCCACAAGAATAGATTTCTGAATGGACTAAATACACGCTACAAAGTGCTTCCATTAAAACAAGTTTCCAATTTCAGATCACGTTTAAAAGATTGGAATAACAAGACAACAATTGTATTGCATTGTGGAACTATTAGTGAAATGTTAAAATAAAGAATAAATATCGTGTCACGATAAAGTGAATGACTATCTAAAACTGTTTTTTGAGTTATCAATGTTGAAACTTGTTATTGATTCAAAAAAATTGACAATGTCTTTATTTGAGTCTAAAAGTATACATAAATAGAAAATATACAAGCTTATCATACTCAAATGTGACGACTGTGTCTATCCTCTCTTGCGGTTGCACTTCCGTATAATTTCCCATAGGAACTAATTTTACGACTAAAACTGTGTAACTTTTGATTATAAAGTTTCGTACAGATTTATATCCTAGAATGAAAAGTTCACATGCATTACTATTTTTTTTTTCATATGTCAGAACATAGGGCTTATACATGTATTCAACATTAATATGCCTGATAATACTAAGAGTTTAAACTTTTACTAATATTCTGTACTTTTTGTTTAGGCGATCCAACAATTTGTATGTCAGACCATTAATCTAAACCTATAAAATAAGAAGATATGGTATGATTGTCAATGAGACAACTCTCCACAAGACACCAAATGACATAGAAATTAACAACTATAGCTATAGGTCACTGTACAGCATTCAACAATGAATAAAGCCAAAACCGTATATTCAGCTCGAAACAGCCTCGAAATCACTAATGTAAAATAATTCAAACGGAAAACTAACGGCCTTATTTAATGTAGCCTACAGAAAAATTACCAGAAGAAAAAACAAATATGTAATACGGCAACAAACGACAACCACTGAATTACAGGTTCCTGACTCGGGACAGGCACATACATACATAATGTGGCGGGGTTAAATATGTTAGCGGGATCCAAACCCTCCCTCTAACCTGGGACAGTGGTGTAACAGTTCAACATATGAACACAATTTCGTCATTCGAAAATAAATTGTCAAAATAGAATACTCTTTGGTAAAAATGTACAACAGGCAAAATGTCGTTGTTTGTATAAAGTGCATGTGATCACAAATTTGGAAATAAATCGACTTTGGTCCAGAAAGGCGATGTAATAAAACTGAGGGGAAAATACTATATAATAATTCGATATCAACAGATCTAGATTGATAAAGGCAATAGTAGTATACCGCAGATCGAAAGTCATAAATCGATTGAGAGAAAACAAATCCGGGTTACAATCTAAAACCGAGGGAAACGCATCAACTATTAGAGAAAAGCAACAGAACAACAGAAACACTGAAAGGCAACAAAAAACCAAACGACAATGTAACATACATGGTAACGAACTATAATATAACAACTGCCATTTTCCTGACTTGGTACTGGACATTTTAAGAAAAAGAATGATTTTTCGTCAATGTTAAAAGAAGAAAAAAGTGCATTGCCCTCTGAAACTATCAATGCTAGTGATCAAGATAATTGTAATTCTTAATCAGATTGCGGACAAGTGCGGAAATATCGTATGTATTACAAAAGGCTCAAAATATGAGCTGCGTGGGATAGAAATCGACCTTATGCCAACGAAAATCAATACCTCTGTTAACCTATTTTGGGTTAAAATAATTTCTAGGGAAAGTCTGTAATTATTCCAAAAGTAGGTTTTCATAAGAAGACAACCCTTTTAAACGAACCAAAATGCAGCTTTTATATCTTAGTTATTCCAAAATCGATCAAAGTTTTAGATATGTATATGTGTACATGCGACTGCATAAGGTCGATTTCTATCTCATATGTAGGTGCCCGGTGTCGTTGACCTACCGGTAAAAGTGTTTAAAAACCCCACTTGATTATTTTAGTTTTTATATTTAAAGTGTGTTACAATACGGGGAAGGTCCCTGTTCAATTCTATTGGCCGAAGGTGTAATTGTACCATGTTCGTCATCTGACGTAAGAGAACCTCTTTAATATGGCTAGATAACGTTAGCTCAAGCTACCTACATATTGTACTGTGGTGTGCTTGACTGCCGGTTTCCGGAATAAAAATGATTTCATTGATGAAGTCAACAAGTTAACTGTTGGTATTAGCACGGTTGAAACAAAATGTGTGTAATGTTGTATATGCAAACAATGTAGCTTTCATTATAGAAAGTGAAAGTGAATAAGGGTGAATACTTTAGAATGTAGGTGATATAAAAATATGATAACGGCCAATCTAGAAAAGTCTAAAATAATGCATTTTAGAACATCTTATATGCCATGTACTAAATGTCCTTTTGATTTAATGGACAATTTGTTGATAAAGCATATATATAATACAAATTTAGGCTTACCGTTAACCGAACATTTGCGATATGACAAAAAGTAACATAACAAAAATACCGAATTTCGGTTGAAAAATTTAAAATGGAAAGGCCCTAATTAAATGGCAAAATCAAAACCCCAAACACATACAAATCGATAACAACGGTCATATTTCTGACTTGGTACAGGCGAAGTAAAAGGAAATGCAGTTGTTGAATCTGCCAGTAGGGTCCATGTGGTCTTTAATATGATGCATATACAAAGCTGTTCATTATATTGTATGGTCAGTGATTCATTATGGTGCCTCTATTGAGGTTCTACGGAATTTTCTTCTATACATGCTGTTAAACATTATGCTATGATGATTTAGTATTATATTGTGTTTTATATCACGTATTTTATAGTAGTAGTAGTAGTAGTAGTAGTAGTAGTAGTAGTAGTAGGTAGTAGGTAGGATTAGTGAACATTCATTGGGTTACTTTTTTTTTATAAAGACTATTATAATTGTTATAACATTATTATTATTAGAACAACAAGCAATTATTTATGAGACAGGTTCGCGTGAAACATGCATATAACTAATTACCTGACCGAATTTAAACAAAAAGATCATTGACACATATTTTTTAATCATTATTGCATTTAATAAGATCTTGTAGATGTTAAAATTAACTCATTTAATGTTAGATCCAGAATATTACTATGTATATAATAGCATTAGTAGAATTGTATAATACAAAGAATGAATGCACCTGTTACAATTATTTTGTAAACATAAATTAGAAGAATGTTTATGATGTCAAGCAGAAAATATGGAGTTTTAATTAATGTCGGAATCAATCTAATTTTATTGTAAATTTACTTATTTCCATCAAGAGATTTAACATCCGACAGTGCGGTGAAACGTTGCCTTAACTTTAAAACAAATGAAAGATCATAAAAAAGTAATTTTAACAAAAATATCGAATTCCGAGGAAAACGGAAAGTCTTTTAACAAATGGCGAAAACAAAAAGTCAAACCATGTAAAATTGTTGTCATATTTCAGACTTGGTACAGACATTTCCTTGTGTAGAAAATGTTTGACTAAAACTGATTTAACGGCTAGCTTAACCTTTCACTTGTAGAACAGTCGCATATAAGTCCATTATATAGACAATAATGTATGAGGCTAGCTTAACCTTTCACTTGTAGAACAGTCGCATATAAGTTTATTATATTGACAACAATGTATGAGGCTAGCTTAACCATTCACTTGTAGAACAGTCGCATATAAGTCCATTATATAGACAACAATGTATGAGGCTAGCTTAACCTTTCACTTGTAGAACAGTCGCATATAAGTTTATTATATTGACAACAATGTATGAGGCTAGCTTAACCTTTCACTTGTAGAACAGTCGCATATAAGTCCATTATATTGACAACACTGTGTGAGCAAAACAAACAGAACAAAAGATAAAAATGTACAAAAATTGGGTTACACCAGTCAACATTGTGATCATTACAAAATACAACAATTAATGGCGTGATGTATGAAAAAAGTAAAATCACAAAAATACTGAACTTAGAGGAAGATCAATTGGGAAAGTCCATAATCACACGGCAAAATCAAATAACAAAACGCATCAAAAACGAATGGACAAAAACTGTCATATTCCTGACTTGGTACAGGCATTTTCAAATGTAGAAAATGGTGGATTAAACCTGGTTCTAAAGCGCTAACCCTCTCACTTTAATGACAGTCTCATCAATTTCCGATATTTTTACATTGATGCGTTAAATAAACAGACACAATAAATATAATAGTCAAAATATGGGTACATCAGTCATCATCGTTTGAATATCGTTCGCCACGTCAAAATGATATTATATAAATGGACCAAACAGTAAAGGTTAAAGATATCAGAATACTTCATTAAGATGATAAACAACTTCAGTACCTAGAATATATATAAAACGCTATTACTACCGGGGTATACAGTACACCACAACGACCAAACATTCCTGAAGTAATTACACTTCTTTTTGTCTTAACATATAATTCAGATATAATGATTGTTAATATTTGTGATGATAAAACTGTTGCAAGAGTGTTATAAAATGAAAGGTTATGCTTAATACTTATAAGTAATAGTAAGTATATTAATACTAATAGAAATAGCCGAGTGCTTTGATAGCCTGTAGTAATTCAGTTTTTTCGACAGTTATTAGGAGCCAACAATATGTATGCCGAAGTGCATTGCAGTTACAAAAGTTGGTCAGAACCATAGGAAAAAGCAAAAAAAAACCTATAACCTGTTGTAAATTGCACTTTGTTTTTTTTTTAATTTATTCAGAAACCCAGATTTAAACTTTCCCGGGGAAAAGGCGACTCTCCTTCACTTTAGTAACTTGAAAATAATTATAGATAAAATTTGCTGATGGAAAATCGTTTCCAAACAATTATTCTTTTTACAAGTAGCCTAGACTATCATAAGCATGAATTACGCACAATTATATATAAATAACAAAGTGTTCTGACACATTTCCTTTAAATGTGAGTAAAGGTCAACTAGTATTCTTCTTTTCTTATACTGATTCCTACATTTGGATACACTCTCTTTTCATTATATAATTATATCTAAGTACTTTTATTATATTTCAACTTAGGGAATTCATGCAGATTGCTTAAAACTGCGCATATAATGCAACAAAATGGAACGAATTGTACTCGATTTTCTCTTTTTTCTTTAAATCATTTTATGACAAGTTAAATTTCACAATGCGTTGTATTTCAGTCGTTTTTCCAATAATGAACAGCACGAAAACTGTTACACGTACGAAATTCTCATTTGTGTCAATGTGTTGTTTGGTGCACTAAACAAATACAGTATTAACATACACTAGGACACATCTAAAAATCTTCAATTCCTTAGATCAAGCCACAATCTCGTACTTACTATTCCGTCTTTAGATTTACAGAAGCCATAGAGAAAAGTAATTATTCTTCAAGTACTTTCCAGAGTACAAACATATATCTATGATATTTTTAAAGAACACAATTAGTTAGCACTTGACCGTGAAATAATTAACTCAGGAAATTCATTTACCTCAGAGAAATATTTTTCCTCTGATTACAGAAGATTTACAACACGATCAGACAAAAAAGATCTTTATAATTTTCAGTGTAATGTTTTCTGGTGGGTTGTTCGTCTTTTCATCGTTGTTAATTTTTTTGCCATAGTATCGATTGCTTTATTCGAATATTTTTAATTGCTCCATGCCCCTTTTTCTACTTATCTATCGTATTCGACTCTTCTTCGATCCCGTAATGGTAATAGTGTGTCCCAACTAATGTATCTAATGATAAGTATTGTATCAGGTTTGTAATTAGTATATCGGTCGAACTTTTGTTTTTTTTTTCTGTCCGCCAATTACAATGATCCTGAACTAGACAATGTCATATTCCTCAAAGGTCAGTAGATGTCGACGTTGGTTTCTACATCTAAAAACTATCATAGTTAATTTACCAGTATTATATTACGTTTTAATTGAATAAGACCGACATTTGATTTACAAAGCAAGAAAACAGTGTTTTGTCAAGTTCCAAAGAATGTTACTATTCAATTTCAATTCATAAATCTTAATACCGTAAATATAATTTGTTAATTTCTTCAAATTGAATAGGCTAGAATAAGTAAGTCTACGCTAGTATTTTTACTGCTTTCTTGTATAAAAAAAAGTAAAATAACAAAAATATCGAGCTCCAAGGACAATTCAAAACGGGAAGTCTTTTACAAAATGTCAAATCAAAAACTCAAACATGGAATGGAAAACAACTGTTATATTCTTAACTTGGCACAGACTTTCCTTTTATAGAAAATGGTTGATGAAAATCTGGTTTTATTGCTAGCCAAATCTCTCACTTGTATCATAGTCGTTTAAAATAAGACGAAATGAGAAGTGTATTTGAAGTTAGCATCCTAAAGGGATGTTTTGGACGATTCGATTCAAGGTTTAGGGAGAAGTTGTTAAAAGGAAAACTTGTTTAAAAACAGAGAAACATGATACCTTATAGGAAATTAGAAAATGTATGGATACCTTAATTTCAATTCATCTTTCACAATGCTAACTAACATATGATCTATAGTTGTAAATTTCTGTGTCATTCTGTCTCTTAAGTTGTCTCATTGGCAATCATACCACATCTTCTCTTTTATATGCATGTATGATTTACCTGCAATTGTTGTATCTTGTACTTTTGAATAATTCCAGTATTATTAATACACGAACAATTGCATTATATACTTATGTCTAGCATTGAAGTAAGATACCTACCAAACACTTTGAAATGGACCAGTTAAAAAGATAAGCTAATTTAAGATACCAGACTTGTCGGGGTTTTTATGCGTTCAGTGTTCTGTTGTTTCGTTGTTTTCCTCTAATAGTTGATGTGTTTCTTTCGGGTTAAGTTTGTTACCCGGATTTGATATGTCTCAATCGATTTATGACTTTTGAACATCTGCATACTACTGTTTCCTTTATTTATAATTATGAATGTTCTGAAAGTTTTTGCCAAATAATTCTATTGGGCAGAGAGTCTTTATTTTTCGAACAAATCAACGGCTAGTCGATAGATGTGACTTGATGGTGACCCAGTTAAGGGACAGTAAAACCTTCTATTCCTATTATTATCCTTTGTTGTTGTTCATCTATCTAGGGATGAATTCAACTCTGACTATGTATTGTTTATCTTCGATGAAATAGGAATCCGTGCTGAAAAGTTCTTATCCAATAATAGAAGTACACAATAATTTAAACCATCAATACTGATTTCGTTTGTATCTCTACTTCAGACGATTGTAACACTACTTCAGACGGAGGAATTTCAATTTGTTTGGTTACTGTAATTGAAATGATCAGATACATTTACATAATGGCTGCAAAATGACTATAGATGATGTTGGTTTAAAATATGCATGAAAGTAAAATGAAAGTCAATATAATACTTCCATATCATTTTTTATACTACAAATTCTAAATATTTGAATGAATTGAAATAGTGTATAACATTTTTGAAAAGAGAAGGTATTACGTGACCCAAAACACTCGAACGTAAATAAAACGATAATGTACATTCAGAACAATATTTTTCAAGTTGAAACTGAATTGTACCATCTTGTACATATATGTCTTGTCTACTTTGTGGTATTGTTTCAGCAAATGCATTTAGTATCTCTTTTAATTCTTATAAGATTGAGTTAAATCTATGTAAATTTCTTGCGTCCGCTATGATTTTCTGAATTTACCATAATTGAAAACGATCACACCTATACATTGCAAAGCCATGGAGATATGATTTATATTAAAGAAGCAGAAACATACCGTTATATCAACCAAAAAGAATAAGCATTGAAGGCCAAATATGACAAAGGAGTTGAAAACTGATCTTAAATACACGACGGAAATCTTAGAATAGAATGTATGTACCAAAACCCTGACCACTGAGAGCTTAATACACAGAAAGGATCTTTATACAGTCTATTTTCTTTATCAGAACGGATCAAATTAAATCACAAGAACATACGCTTTACGATTGAACTAATTCAGATAACGGAACATAGAGTACAAGTTACAACTTCTGACATGCTAACTGGTCGTACTAGTAAATGATTTAATTGTGTTAAACATATTAGGAATAAGTTCTATCCTATTAGTTTCATTCTTGTTACATAATTGTTGCCTTTGTTTGAATTTATGACGTAAATGGCATAGAAAAAACTTATCAAAGATACAAGGCTTATATTTGTTATGCCAATAATTGTTGAGGAAATATATTAAATTTACATAATTTTTAGATATAATTGGTAGATACAAACACATTGTTCTTCAATTATAACTGTTATGAACAATTTAAAGCAACAAATGTATTCATTTATCGTGATATATATAAACGTTGTATCGATAAACAAAACAAAACTGTAAAAGAGAACTGTATTCACGCTATAAGTGCATTCTGATCATGTTATATCTGCACCAATAAAGTAGAATTAACACAAATACAAAACTCCAAAGTAAATACAAAAAGAGGGCGTAAAACCATCAAACCTGACCAAATCAAACGTAAAGACTATATTAATCAAAGAAACGAATGAAAAACACCTGTCATATTCCTTATTTTAATCTGGCATTTACCCCAAAAAATACATACTAGTAAGATACAAAAATAAAAAGATGTGGTATGTTTGCCAATGGGAAAAATCTCCATAAGAGGACAAATGACACAGAAATAAGCAAATTTAGATAACCATACGGCCATACACAATGAGTAAAATCCACTACTCAGTGTTAGTGTTTGTTTCTATAATAAAATTCACCAAAAACACTAAATTACATGGTTTGTAATGCAAACGTATAGTCAGAGTAAGAATTGTAAAAGCCCTCTATTTATTTACATTAAACACACATTTCTATCTTATAACGGCAGCCTTGGTTGACCGAAACCTTAAGAAAGCAGTAGTTTACTAAGAAGTACAATCTCAGATCTATGTTTTTAGAACAGAATTAGTAACCAGGAAATGAAATAGGATATTCATTTACCACAATGATGGAGACTACTCTGATTGCAGAAGATTTGGTACAGGGTCATATTCTATGTATTGATAATTATAAGTAACGTGTACTGACATGATGTTTGTACTGTGTTGTTGTTTAATCTCGTAATGATGATTTTTACAACAAATTTTCTTTACGAAATTTGTTAGTGAGATGGCTGATATACAGTACCCTGTGTCAAAACCCATTTCGCGAAACACGTAACTTTAAGAAAAAGCATG
Organism: Mytilus galloprovincialis; assembly: GCF_965363235.1. Classification (NCBI taxonomy): domain Eukaryota; kingdom Metazoa; phylum Mollusca; class Bivalvia; order Mytilida; family Mytilidae; genus Mytilus; species Mytilus galloprovincialis. The sequence goes on along the minus strand of NC_134851.1, from coordinate 21,389,738 downwards.
GAATCAGTCGATGAATATTCACTACAAAAAAAATAAAAAAAAAATATACTCCTTCATTTGTGTATGAGTGTGTTCTAATAAAAAATGCTTCTCATATAGTTATTTCTACGGTGAAACCTCTCAAAATCGGCCGTCCGTATTCAGAGAAGCCAGTTCAGAGAAGTTTTTCTGTATAAGCTTTTCAAGTCGACAATTTAATGACACTTATTCTCTGATAGAGTGTTTAAAATTACTGGTATATTTTTAAGTACAACAATGCCTTTGTTCTTCTCATTATTTGACAATTATAATTCTTGTAATAGGTTTTCTATTATTTTCTAATGCTTAAAAGTAAACAACGTCTGAAGCTTTACTTTAATTATTTACCTGTGAAAACATAATATATTTTACAGTTGCACATACAATACTATATTTATGATAGATAAATAATGATGTCTCTTCTCTTTGGCTCATTTCATTTGCACGGATCTGATTATAAGGATTCTGTTTTATACTTGTTTAATCTAAACATTGGAAAATTTACTTTTAGACTTTCAGACAATTCTTTGATGCAGGTGCGAGGTCAACAAAAAATAGAGACAGAACGAAAGTCATTATTTTTCTGAGTAATTAAAGTGATCACTTACAATTTGTGTCTTCTTTTCCTCGGGAAATTGCAGGTGCCATGACGACTTCTTTAAATTATGGCGAGTTGCTGTGGCATAGCCATTGGAAAATAAATAGTATGCAGAGAGCCCCCAGAAGTTGAACGATTATAAACATATTATTATTGAAAAACAAGGTTTCATTTAAATTTTTTATTACCACATTCTTAAATAGCAAAATGCCTTGTGCCACACCACTGAAAAACACACAATTGTGTTCTTACGCTATTTTTCATATCTTAATTATAAAGTATAACAACGTCGAGAGAGAAAAAGAGAAAGGTGGATTTAATATGAAAAATGTATTCAGTGCAATTTTGGATTACAAACATATATCATTGCTTTGGTGTCTACATATCAACAAGACCTCTATATTTCGTAATCTGTTATAAAGTTATGATTCCTGAAAATTACAAAAAATATCAAAGAAAAGATTAGGTGCAAACCTTTGGAACACCTCCTGTTTTCCCAGCTATTTTCATCATATATATAATTACGCTTTCATCGTGTAACAAAGGTTTGTCTTCAGATAAGACTTTAACAACTGTTTGATTCTTAATAGTCTTGTGGGTGTGTGTGGCGTCTTGCAATCTTATTTCAAAACATGACATTCATGTACGACTTCTGTTTTGTTTAGGTACATACACATTTTTGTATAAGTATATGGCAACGCAAATTTAATTTACAGTTAACGTAGACAACTATATATCTAAATTTAACGATCTGATCTAAATAACGCAAAGAGAATATAGTTCTATACAGATTACGTTTGTGTGTTCATCCAACAACATTAAAGAAGTTCTGTTTATATTTAGGTCGTCCTGAAACTGAGTGAAATATTTGCCACCGGACGTTAGGCGCCCAAACTCTATCAATATTTTTTTTTTCAATTTTAAAGCCAATTGTGGAGCTGTTTCATTAATGTTATTAGATGAAATAACAGTTGTTGCCATGAGAACAGTATTCGAACGCATTACTTTTTTGTAAACAAAATGTAGTTCGGAAATTTTTAAACCCCTGTTGGTAAGAAACCATAGGTCCCTTCCGCAAAGTTCACCTCATAATAGTTTTGCTTTTAGTGGTGTATTTTTTTATTTTTTTTTTTGGTAATATATCTCCTATATCGTGTTGATCTGTGTTGATCTATATTCCTTCAGCCGATTCCTTCACATGTTTAGGTTTGCGCGTTTCTGATGAAGGTTAATCCAGCACAATCTTTATAAAGTGTTATTTTAGATTAAGAAATAGTTGATATAAAAATTAGGATGAAAGTTTACAGAAAAAGGGAAAATGGGTCAATACTACAGAAAATGGACAAGCAGCTCAATAAAGAGAAGGATCAAAATTTGGATAGAGAATGGGGTGCTAAAATAATTAGAAAAGAGAAAGTTGACTAAAAAATGAAAGAATACAGAAATGAAGGACTACGTACCCATTCTAACCCTCTTATAGTATCGCTAACAAAATGTTTAATGTAGGTCCATTCAGACCGTTCATATCTGAAACTTTATATCTTATCAATCAAGTCACGTTGCAGAAGCATTCGTCTCAACTCGGCCGATTCCGTACCCTCATCATAGAGGGAGAGTAGCGGATTCTACCGAGGATTGCCGAATGGTTGCAGAAGGTGTATGTTGTATCTAATTTTGAAATTTATGGACCATGTTATCAGAGGCCTCATTGAATGTCCGAATAAGATATTTTTCAACGAGTTATAAGTTCTTCGAAAACAATGTATATAATGTATTGGTTTGCTCAATGTTGAAGACCTTACTTTGGCTTAAAGTTGTTAACGTTCCAAGTCATTTGGTCTCTGGTTGGTTAAATTGCATTCAAATCACTTCTTCTTATTTTTATAATGATTATACAAGCTAAACATAAATGCATGGTTTAATATTTACAGAGTGCTGTTTTCCTATAAAAACTATTGAATTGAGACAAACGCATGAACTTTTTTATTTCTAATTTTGTTGACTCACTGCAATTGTATTTCAATTTTGTTTCATTCAAAAATTCAAATACAGTGCTATAAGAACTTAAAAAACCCATGAAAGCGCCAGTACAATTTGGAAAGCTTTCAGAGATACATGTTTATGAATACTCAAATTCTTAACTTCGAAACTGAATTACATTTTCTTCACCATTTTCGACAAAAATGAATGTGATTACGATGTTCATTATCCTCGAGGCCCAAAACATAACAAATAGATAATAAGGTTTTGGCAGTATTTGGCCACAGCTTTATCTTGAATAAAATATAACATATATGATATATAATATGTATTTAAATTGGCAATCTTGCTCTGAAATATATTTATCAATGTCTGTATTTAATATATATGTAAATTATAATGTGGCTACCGCAAATTATGGCAAACCACTAATATAAATATATTTAAGTAATATGTCTGGTACGAGAAGTTGACTGATGAGCCCTGGTAATCAGAGGCTATCATTACTGTTCACTGAATATATGAATGTTAAATCCAGCGCAGCGAAATGTGCCAAATGTGCTCTGCCAATGTCCACTTTTACATCTACATTGTGTTCACTAGTTGTCTCCTACTCTCCCATCTCAGTACCATTAGCAGAATTAAGCTGAAATATAAACTTAAAAGCAGTATCTGGTTTCTTACTTCCATTCAGAACAAATACACATGTAACACAAAATTAATTTACATTGGGAGGGTGGTGGGTTTTTTAAGAAGATTATTTTCTCGTCCAATTTTCGTCTGCTGCAATCTTGCCGACGTATTTCGAAAAGACCAAAGCGAGGTTGCGATCAAACTAATAAACACAAATGTTAAATACCCAACAGTGAACCACCACCTGCCCAAATTAAAATCTTCGAGTTTGTACCCAATGGATAACGGGCTTTAAAATTGTAGATTTTAAATCCTTTTATCCTCGAGGCCCAAAACATAACAAATAGATAATAAGGTTTTGGCAGTATTTGGCCACAGCTTTATCTTGAATAAAATATAACATATATGATATATAATATGTATTTAAATTGGCAATCTTGCTCTGAAATATATTTATCAATGTCTGTATTTAATATATATGTAAATTATAATGTGGCTACCGCAAATTATGGCAAACCACTAATATAAATATATTTAAGTAATATGTCTGGTACGAGAAGTTGACTGATGAGCCCTGGTAATCAGAGGCTATCATTACTGTTCACTGAATATATGAATGTTAAATCCAGCGCAGCGAAATGTGCCAAATTGTCCGATAAGATCAGGGTAACAACTTGATCTGATTGGACAACCGCCACTGAAAAGAGGGGGTGTAGCTGCGCGAAGCTGTGCCAAATACAATTTAATATATTAACTTTCAAGTTACTTCCTAGTAACTTACTTGAAACGTCAGATATAAAATGTTAACATAACAGTTGTATCTATTTACAGTCGGGGAAGGTTAAATTAATGCCAAGATTCCTGATGATCATTTCTAATCCTCCCTGGAGGGTATTCAAAAAAATGTTATTTCCCAAAGACGTCAAATGCACTCCATCTTTCATTAAGAATAATTCATTAGCCTTTATATCAGGGTAACGGAGGTAACAACCATCTGTTTTGGTTAAAAATGATGCTATAGAGGTATTAACCCTCATTCTACATTTTTCCATGGCATTAATATTGTCAGAGTAACGCCAACTTGATCTCGGAATAATTTGAGACCAGACAAAAACTGTGTCCAACATCAGTTGACGCATCCAACTGAACTGTTTCCTTATTAGTTCACAAAGAGTTTTTGAACTTTTTTCCCCTATATCATTGCCTCCAATATGTAAAACTAATATAGTTGGCGGATCTTCATATTTTAACATGGTTCTTATTTGTTGTTTCATGTCCAGCACTTTACCTCCACATTTTCCCTGCCACCAAATATTTACTCCCATCCTCTGCAGCCCCAAGTTTACCCCTCCCGGTCTTCCTCTGGCTTCCCCAAAGGCATGCTTAATAATCGAGGATCCAACGATCCAAACTGTAGCATGTCCTGCAATTCTTAGAAAGCAATTATTACTTGCTTATATTGATGCAGGACATACCATTTATTTACATAATACAATATTATTTAAATGCCAGCTCAAGACTGCATTACAAAATAAGCAAATATAGAAACATATTTACACAAATAAATGTACATATATGATGTTCAGGCATTTAAATCCTAATGTAACGCAAAAAGGCCTGTGACTTCCAACGTCCCATTTCTTTAATTTGTTCATCAGAAATACCTTCTAATGCACATGTAGTTGCCATGCCAATTCTAAAGGAATGGGACTTAAATCCATTGTTTTCTATACCAATTACTGACAGAGACCTTTTTAATAATGCTGAAAACTGGTATCTTGTAAGGGGGGATCCATCAAAATGACAAAATAAAGGTCCCAGATAAGGTGGGCGAACTTTAATAAAATTAGCCATTATTTGTACTGGACATACATTTTTGTTTTTCTGCTTAGAAATAACGATTGTTGTTCCAGAACCAAACTGATCAGTTTTAGATGACGTCAATAAAACCTCTAATCTTGCATCACAAAGCTTTATATTTTCAAATTTTACAGTATGCATCTGCTTATTTTTACAATCAACTGTTATTTCACCTACTCTCATAAAACCATGAAAGGCTAGCGAAAATGAAGCCATAAACAGTTTTGTCTCATACCCGTTTTTGCAAATCACCGCCAGTGACCTCAATAATTTTTCCAATATATCTCTCGTTATGGGTAATCTAGTGTCCTTTTGATTTGGGCCCCCCAACCTTTTTATTCCTTCAATCAATTTTCTGACAACAAATTTCTGTGTATTGTCTTCTAAATTGTTGATTTTATTAAAGTAACTTAAGCCTGAAATATAGCCAGATACTGTTGAGTGGGACAATTTCTTTCTAAACATATAAACAATGAATGATGTCAAGTCATCAAGCGGAATAGGCCAGACATCAGAAAAACCATGATTTTCTCTGAATTTAACAAATATGTCCATGCTATGCAAATATGCTTTCTGTGTACTGGGTGCTAATGAATTTATAAGTAAATGATTCATTTCAGTTCTGAAATCATCGACAGGAATTCTTGTGGGATTGCTGCTGGAGAACTGTCTGCATTCGGGACCAAGTCCATAAAACGTTGTTCCTGAAATCGAGAAAGAGCATCTGCGATTGCATTATGCTCACCCTCAATATGTTGTGCCCTAAATTGTATGTTATTGTTCATAGTGAGAAAAACTAGTTGTCTTATCAATATCATAACTCTCTTTGATTTTGATGTTCTTTTGTTCACAATGCTTACTAATGCCTGATTATCTATTCTCAACAGAATCTTTTTATTTCTAAATGAACGACCCCATATCATGAACGACAGCACGATGGGAATAAGCTCCAAACATGTTATATCCAATAAAATGCTAGTATCAGCCCAACTACTTGGCCACTGGTATTGTACCCAGTGACCTTGAAAATAAGCTCCACAACCTAATAAAACATTACCTGCACTATCAGTGAATAATTCCAGACTTTCATTAGTCGACCAAAATCTATCAGGAAAATAACACTGACCATTGAATTGATCTAGAAAATTTAGCCAAACTCTAGCATCTGCTTTGACCTCTGAATTCAATCTGACAGTATAATAAGGCTTTCCATTCTTAACTGAAGCTATCAAATCGTAAAAACGACGAATAAAAGCACGGGCTGATATAATAGCCCTTGAACAAAATGCCATTAAACCAGTAATTGATTCAAGTTCCTTCAGTGCCATTTTCTTTTTCGACAAGACCTGATCAAGCATAAATTTAAGTTTATCCAGTTTTTCAGGGGGGATTCTAACCAACATAAGTACTGTGTCAATTTCAAGGCCTAAAAATGTGATACATGTGGTAGGACCTACTGTTTTATTCTCTGCTAGTGGAACACCTAGCTGCCTACATACTTCATTAAAAGTGTCCATCAAAATGGTACAATTATCCGTTGAACTTTCACCAGCAAAGAAAAAGTCATCCAAATAGTGGTCTAAAGTCTCAATGCCAGCTTTCAATGCAACTGTTTTATGCAAAAAAGTGGCAAATTTTTCAAAGAGGGCACATGATATAGAACAGCCTTCAGGCAGACATTTATTAATATAATATTTCCCATCAAAGAAAATTCCCAGAAGGTCAAAATCAGCTGGGTGAACCAATAAAATTCTAAAGGCCTGACTAATGTCCATTTTTGCGCAAAGCACGTTATTTCCTAATTCAGAGATCATCCCAACCACTTTATCAAAAGAAGAATACTTTACTTTACAAATTTCTGGATCAATGAAATCATTCACACTCCAGTTTAGAGGATATGACAAGTGAGTTATAAGACGCCATCCACCGTCATTTTTTGAAACTACCCCAATAGGAGATATTCTTAAAGTTGAAATTGGTATTTTTGAAAAGGGGCCCAACATTCTACCAAGATGCACTTCTTTTTGTAATTTTAAATTCGTTTCAGTTTTGTGAACTTCTGCCGAAATGAGATTGCTTGCAAAACTCGAGATCCTTGGACCAGTATAGTTTAATCTAAACCCCTCTATAAATCCCAATAATAACATTGCTGCATCAGTTTTGTTTTCATAATTTGACAGTAATTCTCTTAAAGATTTAATTTTGACTGGGGTTTTGCCTTTGTCCCATAAATGCTCCAGGAGAACGGAATCTTGTGTTATTTTGCATTTGCCTAGGTGCAAAGGGTTGAAAATTAGATGCTGTTTTTTGTGGTGCTTGAGGCCGGGCTGATCTGAATCTCTGAACAATCCCAGGTGACTGAGGATTATTAGAGTTAGTCACTTTGCTATTAGTGCAATATATAACCGGATGTACCCCACTGCATTTTAAACAAGCATGTTTGTATGTGCAATATTGTTGGGTGCACGTCCCATTATAATTATATGCATAGCATTTAAGAAAATTGTTTGTTGGTTTTTGTGCAATATTGAACTCTGGCCCATTAATTGGACCTGCTGGTTGCATATACAATAACCATAGCTCAGTGTCTATGACAGACCAGGATCCAGCAGGCTCCTGTGATCTACGTAGTCTAAACTGTTCATCATACAATTTCCATCCTAAACCTGCATAGCGTTTAGCCCCTAACCTGACAGTTTGCATATACTTCAACAGTTCTTGGAACTGAGATGTATGTATAGTACAATAAATACTGATATATATTAAAAAGGCATCCGTCCATATACCTATTGTGTTAATTCTTGTATCCTGTTGCTTAGGTTGTAATATAATCTGTCCCTGATTAAATGTAAGTGTTTGATTCACTCCTGTTATGTTTTGTGAATTATTTAACAAACTGCCCATATCTACATATTCCCCATTTATTACTTTTTGTTTGACATTTTGCGATACGTTTCGCGCTATGTCATCTGACGCCTTAACCGTTTCAATGGGTAAGGCATAACCTGTGTTAATTAGGGGTTGGTGTAATGTTGTATTACCTGGAGCAGGGTAAATTGTTTCTGCTGGCAGTGTTGCTGGGATCATTATTGGACTGTGTGGTAGTACATTAGTTGTCACTGTGTTTGAGCCGAGCTGTACAGGTGGTGTTCCACTTGTTCTAGGTAATCTATCTGCAATATTAGCAGTCGCCTCTTCCTGTTGCTGTTTCGACTTCTTTGCAGCAGCCGCTGCGCCTCCATTATTTGCCCTGCTTGTCGGCACCCTTTTTCTGCCGGACCTCCTATACATGATCTGAAACTTAAAGTGTATGTGTTATCTTCATTCAAATACATGTGCTTTACCTTATATATATATATAAAATATTAAAAGTGAATATCCAAAAACATACGTATTTCACAAATCTCTCTCCGATTATATGCCTATAGTTTGCTCTTTCGTGTTATTCTCAGGATATATAAACTAAGAATCAATTACTACTTACTAAAATGATTGTTTTGCCATTTGTGCAAATCCGAAACATACGAGTTTATCAAAGCCGGTTCCGGTTTTTATGCCCACCGTTAACCGGAAGTTTGTCATTACAAGTTTGTCAATAAATAGAGTCGAAACACTCAACTTTTTGCTCATTTTTGTCCTGTATTTAGATGAACTAAGTTATCGACTGCATCAATTTATATGCTGACAATAAGCTATTTCAAAATTTCATTGTGAAAATATTTGGTTGATTTGAAAACCCCTTATATCACTAAAGTACGGCAATAACAGTTATAACTTCCTTCACATTTTCAAATTGCATAAAAATATAATGTCTAACACAATCGTGGTTTGATTTATTTTTGGCTGTGACCGTTTACTTAAATTCGACATTCATTTGCACATTAAATTTTTGTATGTTTTTAAATGTCGTTTTTAACTAAAATTTCAAGACATCGGGATTAAATCGATATCAATCCGTCTTTATCGTATATCAAAATAAACTTATAGCCCTTTATCAAACCTATTTCAGGTGTTATTTCAACTTTTTTAAGAAGATTATTTTCTCGTCCAATTTTCGTCTGCTGCAATCTTGCCGACGTATTTCGAAAAGACCAAAGCGAGGTTGCGATCAAACTAATAAACACAAATGTTAAATACCCAACAGTGAACCACCACCTGCCCAAATTAAAATCTTCGAGTTTGTACCCAATGGATAACGGGCTTTAAAATTGTAGATTTTAAATCCTTATGTCACAATATTTTTCCATTCCAAATTGTCAAACTGATTAAATCGTATGCCTTTGCTTTAATTGCAAATGAATGTTTTTCATTGGATAATTTCACATTTTTTATTATGATAATTTCTTTGATTAATAGGAGTTTAAACTTGTGTAACGTTTTTACTGACTAGTATAAAGTATATATTTTAAAGGAAATTTAAAAACAGACATATCATCTGTAACGATTACTTGGATATAAAAGATATTATGTTGGCCATGTGGCTAGCATTAAAGAAAGGCGTTTTACTTCTATCGAAACTCAATCACTTTTATGACTAAAAATTACATCGATGTAAATTTATCTTTTTGATCAGTTAATCAGCCCATAACACAAAAATTATACCTGATTACAAATGTAAAATATAAATCCATGTTCTTTATAATTTCAGTTTCTAATCAAAATATTGGCATGTTTGAAATCAACGTTAATAAACCGACATGTTGAGAACAACTGGTTAACTTGTAGAAACATATAAAAATCAAAGGTAATTTATTTTGTGATATCTTTTTTTGAAAAAGTATATTTTTGAAACATACTCTTTAACATAAGTACAGTCAAATATACTTGAAAATGTGTATGATTTCACTTTCGAAAGGCATAATAGTTTTGGTTCACTGAGAAAAAAAATATACTTGATTATATTTTTCATTCGTACAAATGTTAAGTTCATAAAACTCATCATTAATCTACTAATAACTCTAGTAATAACAGGGAAGGCTAGATTAACCTCTCTTGTTGCTAAATGCTGATATACCTAATCTTCTACTGTCGATGTTACAGGCATAATATGCGAGCTCTTCTACTATTGTGGCTAAATAATGGATTGTAAGATCTACTAATCTCGTGGTTACAAGCACTGTAAGTGTGCTCAACAGCTTTCGTTGGTGAAAACATGGCATGCATGTATGATCTACTAATCTCGTAGTTACAAGCATCGTAAGCGTGCTAAACTGTTCTCGTTGGTAATAAATCAAGGTTTGTATGATATACTACTCTCCTGGTAACTTAGCATGGTAAGCGTGCTTAACTGCTCCTATGACTAAAATCATGAATTGTATGATCTACTTCTCTCGTGGTTAGCCGGATCAACTGCTCCCATTACTAAACAAATGCATCGTATGATCTTCTTCTCTCGTGGTTAGCCGGCTCAACTGCTTTCGTGACTATCATCATGGCTTGTATGATCTACTAGACTTCAGGTTACGTACTGCTCTTGTGGGAGAAATCAGGGCTTGTTTTATATATATATGTACTACTCTCGTGGTTACAAAAGATATATCTTAGCATACTCAATTGTTCTCGTGGCTAAAATGTGGATTGTATGATCTACTACTCTGCTGATTACAAGCAAGGTGAGCGTGCTATATTGCTCTTGCGGTTAAACTCATGGATTGTATGATCTACTCCTCTCGAAGTCACAAACATTGAAAGCAGGCTCTACTGCTATAGTGGCTTAAATTATTGATTGTATGATCTACAACTCTCGTGGTTATATGCATGTTTTATATAATTTACTTCTTTCGTAGTTACAAGCATGTGTATCATGGTCTACTATTGTTGTGGTTGGAAAGTATGATTTGCTACTCTGGTGGCTACAAGCGTGGGTAGTATGCTGTAAAAGCCTCATGGTTGCAAGCATATAGTATGATCTATAGCTCTTTTGATAGAGGGTTGTCTCATTGGAATTGATACCACATCTTAATTTTTAATCATATATACTAGTGGTATGATCTACAACATTGCAATTAGTGGTTACATGATCCACTACTCTTGTGTTTATTACAAGCATGGATAGCATTCATGATAATACTTCTCCAGTGATAAGTAGCATGTAAATCATATACTCTTTTACTCCCTTGGCTCTATGCTTTACCAGTATGATATAACCCTCTAGTGGTATAGCAGGGATTTTAAGCATTGGTTATAAAAGAAGGACGAAAGATACCAAAGGGACAGTCAAACTCATAAATCTAAAACAAACTGACAACGCCATGGCTAAAAAATGAAAAAGACAAACAAACAACAGCACACACGACACAACATAGAATACTAAAGAATAAACGACACGAACCCAACCAAAAAACTAGGGGTGATCTCAGGTGCTCCGGAAGGGTAAGCAGATCCTGCTCCACATACGGCACCCGTCGTGTTGCTTATGTGATAACAAATCCGGTAAATGGTCTATAAAGTATGCACGTTCGGCAGTATCATATCGATATAATCTCATATTAAATCAAAGTCAGTTTAAGCAGGCAAATATATGGGTGAAGTTATACGTAAAAGAAATGTGTGGGAGAGCATTAAAAACTGACAATTATAACTTACTTTTGTTTTCTGTTCGTACTGGTGTATAAGAGAATTTCTATCACTGCATATTGATATAAAAACATAAACCTACAATTACGTATATTTGTAATGGAAAAACAGAAGAAAATTGAAAGTTTTAAATATCATAATTCAATTGTAATAAGTAAAAACCCAAAAGGAATTAGTTTAAACATATTTATTTATAGTTGATTGGGAAACAAGTTATTGCAACTTATATTAATCCCTTTTCACTTTGCGGGTGCGAGTGCTGCCTTGTAGCGGCACTAGCCTGCTCTTTTTCGAAATCTACAAGGGTGTCTTTTACGTGCAAAATATATAACGGAATTGAAGACAAACCTTTTACCGTATCTTATACACAATGCCGTGTTGAGTATAAGCAGTATCTATAGTTTCTATGAATGAACACAAACATAATTTATTGGTGTAGAAAAAGTCATGCAATTATATGTTGTCCTTTATTTTCTTTTGATGAAAGTGATCTGAATTAATGCAAATGTGTCAAGCATGTACATAAAGAACTTTAAGTATCAACAATCTTACATGTGTTGCAATTCTGGCATATTAGATTAATTCAATTTACTTATAAAATGCAACATACTGATATCAATAAAAAATATCAAACATCTAGATTTAAACAGCCAAACTCAAAAGTATATTTGATTAAGGTTCATGGAATGTAAAAGGTTTGAGACAAGAAGCAGACATGATAGGTAAAAAATATTGTCTTCAATATTGGCTAACCGTAATCTCGCGTTATTTCTTAATCAACTTCATTTTAAAATAAATCGTAACATTCATGATGACACTGCTTCTACAATGAAGTGCACAGGTAAATAAAAGAAAAAAATTGATAGTAATCGTATTTTCAAGATCATAGCGAAAAAATGTATTTATAAGTATTGAATGCTTCTTTTAGTAAAGCGTTATTGTAAGCTGGTTCTCGACTGACCACTTCACTTTGTTCATAGACGTGTTTTAGTGTAACGATAATACAAGCGGATTTCCAGTTTAGCGTTAACGTTGACCGTGCGTCGATTTTTAGAATGAAGCGCTTCCCTTTCGTACCATTGTTGAAAATGTACTTCGGTCAACGCTTTTACACACCAATAAAGTTACAAAAAGAAGCATTCAATTCTTAAATACATTTTTGTGTAAGTGTGGAATACATTTCCAAAAAAAATATAGTCAACCTGCGATTGTGCGTTCTTTGCATTTTAGTGTATGCACTTGTCGGTCACCTTTTGTGTTAATGTATATACATGCATATGTTAGATTCGTTGTACTATACATTTTAAAATTATAAGCGTTTATTCATCTTCTATAACAGTACCGAAGAGGAGTTCTATAAAATCAAAAACCGGGATTAATTCCAAGTGTTTCATCGTTCTTTAAAGTTTTCCAGTACAGCTCCTTGAAGTTAATACTACTGATAGAAGTACAAAAATAAGTCAATAAATAAAGTAATTCAATCAAAGTATTAAAACCAAATGTCTGGTGAAACATGGTACGTTCGAACCAAACTCCTGCTTCTATTTATTTATGTATCTAATAGTATGTATGTACTGATTTTACATTAGAACCATTTGTAAAGAAGAGCAAAGAAATAAAACAAAGAATTAAAAACAAATATTGTTTAAATATGAAACGTTTAAATCAAAATCCCATTTCATTTTGCTTTATCTTATAGTAGAAAGGTTCTGATTTTATATTGTAACCATTTGAAAAGAAGAGCAAAGAAATAAATAATAAAGAAAAAGAATTAAAAACAAATATATGTTGAAATATGAAACGTTTAAATCAGAGTCCTGTTTCATTTGATCTATTATTAGACATGTTCAGGTAGGCTTGTTACAATTCCACTTCTTTTCTTTCTTCTTACTAATTTATATGTTTACTGAAAACTCCCAGTATACTGATTACCCTTTGAGATACCTTCCTCTGCAGATTTCAGTATAATGGTAATCTTATATATAATTATATATATAGTGATAGTGAAAGGGACAAAATTGAAAAAAAAAATGATAAGGAAGGGACATGTAGCAGGGGCGGATCCAGCCATTTTAAAAAGGGGGGTTCTTAACCCAGGACAAAAAGGGGGGGTTTCCAACTACATGTCCCCATTCAAATGCATTGATCGTCCAAAAAAAGGGAGGTTCCAACCCCCGGAACCCGCCCCCCCCCCCCCTGGATCCGCGCCTGTGTAGCAAGTCTTGTGTTTAGGTTGTATATTGGAATCCTTTGAACAGAAGGGCAATAAAACCTGTGTATGTATAAGAGTGAAACCATTAAACATCGTTGCTACTTGAAGAGTCTTTTATTTATTCAAAGATCGATATTTGTTTATTTCATATTCCAAATATTATTTGCCTTTCAATATGAATGAGAGTTATTAATATAACACATCTGTTTAACTGTTGCTGTTTCTTTCAATGCTAGTTATATCCTTACGTGCATTAGCTTAGAGCCAATTTCCTAATGCATGTAAAGTAAGACTTTGGTAAGCTTGCTTGTTTTGTTTGATAATTTATAATTGTAATTGAGATGACGTACAATCAAGTTAAAATATAAAACACACAGGTTAAACTATACCCTTCTATATTACGAGATGTCAATCTTAATCATAATACTTGAGTTAACGTTTATACAAACAAAGCAAGCAAGCCAACCAAGGTCTTACTCTACAATCATTAATTAAGAAAACTAGCTTTACTATCGCTTCGTGTTTTTCTTAAATCCTAATATATATAAGCAACCTTGATTATTTGTCATTTTCCTTATTAAATTGTGTCTGTCTGATTTATTTATTATACAAAATCTTGCTTAGTGCAACGTGCCGAGAAGAAGCTTTATGTCATCGAGTACAAATCGTGAGTTCCAATAACGATATTATGTACTGGTAGTGTGACAAGGCTCCCTACGGATTGTTACCTAAAGGTTCCAATTTAACAACACCAGATGGCATGTCAAAGAGACAATAACCTGGCCAAATAGCAGAAAAGTCCACCAATGGGACTTCTACGCAGCGGGAAAAATCTCAAACCCAGCGGCAGGCCTCAGCTGGCTCTCTAAATAAGAATTTGTACTTATCTAGTTAAAAAACATCATTGAGTCAGTAACAGTACAATTGAACGTGTGTCAGTTTTCAAACAGGAAAAAGTTTAATTAAGTCAATAATTGATAGTAAAATTGAGAATGGAAATGGGGAATGTGTCAAAGAGACAACAACCCGACCATAGAAAAAAACAACAGCAGAAGGTCACCAATAGGTCTTAAATGCAGTGAGAAACTGCCGCACCCGGAGGCGTCCTTCAGCTGGCCTCTAAACAAATATATATATATACTAGTTCAGTGATAATGGACGTCATACTAAACTCCGAACTATACACAAGAAACTAAAATTAAAAAGACTAACGAAGGCCAGAGGCTCCTGACTTGGGACCGACGCAAAAATGCGGCGGGGTTAAACATGTTTTTGATATGTCAACCCTCCCCTATACCTCTAGCCAATGTAGAAAAGTGAACACATAACAATACGCACAGTGAAATTCAGTTCAAGAGAAGTCCGATTCCGATGTCAGAAGAGGTAACAAAAGACAATAGACAAAATTACAATAATACATAACATAATTATAGTAGATGTTTCAAGACTTTACCCTCAAAGGTATAATTTTACCCGTGTAAGTGATTCTAATTAATGTCAAAATTTGATCGATTTAATACACTGTAGAAGTAATATGTATGTCTTGTTAAGTTCTTGCATGTTTTACTAACGTGACTATGAAGTATATATAGCTCTTGCTGTCACCGAGAATGCAAATCATGAGTTCCAATAATGATATGATATTATATATTGGTAGTGTGACAAGGCTCCCTCCGGATTGTTGCCTAACGGTTCCAATTTAACAACACCTGATTGCATGTGCATTTCGACAATAAATGTCTCTCAATTCAGTGATGGTTGATGATAATATATTTGAAAATCAAAAATATTATGTGAACGGTAAAGACTTAAAAAATACGGAGAATGTGCACACGCTTGCATATAACGTTTCAAAGGAACAAAACTCAAGAGCGGTAAAAGTTACGCAACTGGTCTGTGTTTGGTGGTAATTAGAATTCTGTATAATAAGTTTTCAGTACCATCTGGTTGCGGCAAACTAAAGTTAGAGAACGGAATATATTTTTGGGACGTATGGTCGTACAAGGTACTTCTTTATTCCCCATCTGCCGCGATGAGGCCATAGCAAACTCCAAAAAAAAAGACAAAGAATCAGTGCTAGCATGTTAAAACATTCTTTTTTGACATTTCTAATACAACTCATGGTAAATTCATTTGACTTGTACATATTTTATTCATGAGTGTGCTCGATTTCAAAAGTATCAAAAAATAAAGAAATAAAAATAAAAAAAAAAAAAAAAAAATTCAGAATGTTCAAATAAAAAACCTGTATATTTCTCCCGTTAAAGATACTTTCCGTTGCTTTTAATGGATACTTAGTATCTCAAATCTACGACAGCTTCTTTATCTTGATGACTTCATGTATATTTCTCTGGATTATTATATAAGTAGGATGTATTTATTTATCACATGCAGACCATGAGCAAATGCGAATCAAAAGCATCACTCAGACAGTTACAATACAATTGAGTGTGTGTCTGTCTGTTTTCCAACAGAACAACATTTCAGTCAATAATTGATAGTACATGTTTCAGACAGAATTTACCCTCCGTGGTATAATTTTACCCATGTTAGTGAATCTAATGTCAAAATTTGATCGATTTAATACACTGTAGGAGTAATATGTCTTAAAATTGCACTTAAAACTTAGGTTTGTTGCATTGTTTAATGTAACTTAAACAGACATGTATGACAAAAGATTATTTATTTACATAATCCGTGTAATTTACTGATAAAAGGAATAGAATACATGGATGGTAGTGCTTTTATTTTGGTATTGACAAAATAAGTTTTTTTTTATTTTCTGATAAGAATTTAAAAGATAATTTAATGAAAAACCAATAAACTTAGACATTTTACAAACAATTTCAAGAATTGTACTTTCGCTTGTATAATATTAAAGAAATAAGCATGCTTCTTATGTGGTATATTGAACATTAAGAAAAGGGAGAGTCATCACACATGCAATGTATGCATTATTTGTTAATCCAAACGTCTACAAAAATTTTGCATCAATGGTTTATGTCTGCATCATTCTATCTAATATCATAAGAGGGAAAAAGGGACTGCAATGAGACAAAACAAAAATAAACACTATGGTCAAGTTATGTTACAAGAGCAACGGTGAAAACCTGTCACCATAACTATGATATGTTTTTCAATAGACATTAGCAAATAAAAGTTAAGAAAATCCGAAACTATGTGCACCTTAATTTTTTTCAATTTATATAGACTATTGCTAATAATGTGTCTACCTGTCGCGATGGATGGCATTAAATGTTTAGAGATTTTTTAAAGATCTTTTCACCTTTGATTTAGTTGTTGTAAAGGCATCTTCTGAAGACAATTTTATTTATTCAAAGCTTTTCGTCACTTTTTGACGGTTATTTGTTTTCGTCCTAAATGTACATGAAATAGTTGCCACTAGATGTTAAGGACGCAATAATCAAGCAATCGTCAGTACAGCCTCCAACAAACAGGAATGATGAATTATGTTTATTTGGGTTTGTTGTATTGTTGGATATCTATCTCATTTTGCATCTTATACACATTAGTCGAGTTCATAAATGTCCAATCTTCAGACCGAAAAATAGTAAAACTTATATTGAAAAAAGGCATTATCTCCAATGGATCATCTTTTACTTGAAATTTCTGATATTACCCCAGTTGTTTTATGATTTCGTGTTACTATATCTTTTCTGTTCTATGTTGTCTGCTGTAGACTGTTCTTTGTGTCTTTTTCAGGTTTTTCGGTTTTTTTTTGTTTTTTTTTGCAATGGTGCCAGTGCCATTTTGTCACATTTCGTGTTGCTCTGTCTTTTCTGTTCTATGTTGTCTGCTGTAGACTGTTCTTTGTGTCTTTTTGAGGTTTTTCGGTGTTTTTTTTTTTTTGCAATGGTGCTAGTGTCATTTTCTCACATTTCGTGTTGCTCTGTCTTTTCTGTTCTATGTTGTGTGCTGTAGACTGTTGTTAGTCTTTTTGAGGTTTTTCGTTTTTTTACAGTGGTGCCAGTGCCATTTTCTCACATTTCGTGTTGCTCTGTCTTTTCTGTTGTATGTTGTGTGCTGTACTGTTGTTATTTTGGATTTTTTTCCTTTTTTTGCAACGGTGTTGTCTGTTTCTTTCCAACAAAATAGTTTGCATAAGTCTTTGGTATTTTGCGCCTCTCTTTCAGATAAGTTTTTATTACATTAAATTACATTAAATGTTTGACATTGAGGCTATTACATGAAAAATATATTTGTTTACTGGTAGAAGTAGTTTACATTGGTTGACTAACAATCCAAAACACAAGAGGAATAGTAAATGATGTTTTTGTCTTTATATTTTCCTGTTTGTGATCTTAATGGAAATGGAAACTGATAATTCAAAACAAAACAAATGATCACTGAACGTGACAACCATCGAAGAACGTCAAGGGTAGAGTGACCTTTACGTGTTTTGTGGCCTCGCTTTGGCTAATAACGGAAACGGACATTTCCGGAAGCATTACAGATTAAATTATCCTTTTCAATTTGTTCTAACGTGAAATTGTACTATTACGTTGGACAATTGTAACAATAACTTGGAAAACAATCATAAGTAGTTGATAGATTGCTAGAAAACGTTCACTGTTTGTGCACTAGTACTGAGGAATTGTTTTGATTGGGCACGTTTTGTATAACTGCAGATTTCAATAATTGCATAAGATTGAATTGAATTGACAAATTAGTTTAATCCAATTTTCTGTGCATCAAAATATTGTTAATAATCTGAATAAGATATAAACATGCAGACAAATCAGATTACAGTAAAACGATAAACTTGTTTAAATTAGCTCGATAACAGTTTAACTTGGTTTGATTGATTGAAATCAATTATATTTATTTTAATAAACGATGTTTTAATAGAGATTAACTGATATTGAAATATTTTGGTGATACGTTTTAATTTGATTAAATAGCTTCAAATTACAAATTCATATGTGTGAATGGGACAGAAAAACCGCATGGCTATATATGAAGCAAAATAAAAGTACAAACAACAATTTATTATAAAAAAAAATAAAATAAAAGTACAAACTACAGTTAAAAGTAAGAAAAAGAAGATGAAAGTATCATCAACATGTCACTATATATACAGCACAAAACAAATCGGCCTGAACAACACTTTTTCCGCCATGCATGGGGAACCGTATTATCTGCGGTATACTCCGAAACAATGGTGACGTGGTCCTTGTTTCACTTAGACTGGTTCCCTGTCCTTTATATGTTTGACTCAAAGTATCTGAGATATCCGTATGTTTGCAAAAGAAACCAACCTATTTTACCCTTAGTTTATCAAAGCAACATCTCCGCTGTTTCGGAGTTTGGTACTGCTGCACTTAAACAGCTCATTCTCCACTCCAAATACCCGTTGTGTTAATCGTCATGAAATTCGATGATACTTTTATGTTATTAGCGTTGATTGAGAGGGAATTGGTAGATATATGGTAAAAAAAAAATGTACCATCAAGATGAATAACCAAACATTAAGGGGACACATATATTCTTAAATCGGTTAACCCTGACAGATGTAACAATCTAGTGTCGTGGAATCTGCCGAGGTTTAATTATCACTTGAAACAATTTATTATACAAATAAATGAAACATGTTTTCATGAATGGAAAGAATGCTATACACATTTAATGATATGCACCAAATTTCCAATTATATGACATTTGCAACTTAATTCAAAGACAATTATGTTTTTAGTATAGTACAAACTATTAGTTTTGGTAAGACTTTTTAGTTTAAATAGTTTTTAAATAGTTTACGTTACAAATTCACTAAAATGTTACATTTAGCAATTGACGTCTTTTTACTTTAAGCCTTAACTTGGCATCTGTCAATTTCTTATGAATATAAAACCCAATGCATTACGCTGTCTGAATAACATTTTTTTTTAATGTTTTAGAAACTGAATCAGCTGATGGGGTTTATGTAAGAATAATATTTCTCTTTGGTGCTGAATGTTTCATTCAAGACAACTAGACATTTTTATTTGTCTATCATTTTAAATGAGGCGTTGAGCTGACATGTCAGTAACTGCATGTAGTCCTTTATCAATTTATGTAACAGTATCATTGTACATGTAGTTGTCATTTTACTTAGTTTCTTCTGTTTCCTATTCTGACATCATACTTGGACTTCTTTTTTATGCTGAGTTCACACGTAATTCGAATTCGATTCGCATTAACTATATTATTTAATTCGCATTTGAAACGTTTACGTCCTAACGTCAATACTCCGTATTGACAAAAGCGTACTTCTAATGCGAATTAAATAATGCGAATAAACCTATTCGAATTCGATTCGAATTAAAAAAAGAGGAGTGTGTGAACGCAAATAGCGAATTCGATTCCCATTCGATTCGAATTCAATTCGAATTAAACGTACGTGTGAACGAGGCATTAACTTGAGTTTTACTGTGATTATTACTGTGTGTTTGTTTATCACGGGTGTAATTCGGTTTAACGAGAGAAATGATCGTGAAAGAATATCTAACGGTGGTCAAGTATTGAGAGTTCTGGTAACGGATCGTGAAAGACATTTAATCGAGAAGACATATGAAAGGTCAATACATATTCTAATTTAATTAATTACACAGATAAATTTACGACAAAATAAAACTGTCTGTCAAAATGATTTAACTTTATGATCAGTATGTGAGAATATCCAGTTTAAAAAGTACATAGTTATTACAAAACAACAAAAGGCAGATTGCTTCTCGACATTTCAATGACATAAATAATGTAAACAAACATGATTTTTTCACAAATTCGACTATAAAAACAACTTTAATACGAATAAGGGCATTACATTTGAATTAATCAAATGGTTCTCATAGTTATTTTGTATAAACATAATCTGAAAATTGGTAAATAAAGAACTATTTACACAAAAATTGATTTTTCGGATCGTGAAAGATCACGTACCGCATTTTTGAAGATCGTGAAAAGGATCGTGAAAGATTTGATGCTACGAAGACGTTCAAATTATTCTTCAATTATATCATAATTAATATTTGTTATTGGTATTGAGAAAAAGCTATATATATAGGTCAATATCCTCAATAGGTTTAAGCTTTTCAAAGTATTAATATTTTCAGAAAAGGAAATGTAAAATAGTTGGATGATTGTAGGATGAAGCTTTTTATTGTCTTGTGAAGTACTCACTTATCACGAGTTATAGGATACTCATATTTTGTATATTGGATCCTATAACCTACATGTCCGTCAGACAGGATTCACCTGACCCCGAATTTGCCTTATTCTATGGATGAAGATTCATTTTTGTGGTCAAGTCCGTATCGCGGATTCGTTAAGCTTTAGGATAACTGTCTGTTGTTATGATTGTGAGGTGTACATTTTCGACTTCTGCAAAGTTTCAAATAACATCGAACTCATTATCATGAATCATTCGGCAATGCTCGTTTTATGTTGTCTAACCTTTTGGATATATACCCGTATGCTATACCGCCATGGTATTTCGTGTATGGTGTACATGTCTGTCTGCATGTTTTATATATGACTATGATGACGTCAATTGTATTTGATATATTGAATGATAGTAAGATGTCTGTCTGGCTGTCGGTCAGGGTTCATATACTTTTGACCTTATGTTACGAATTAATTGGCCAAACATAACTTTTACATTTGTCAGTTTCCAAGGCACTGTAAGGATCGGAACACATTTATTTGGTCTACATGATATTTGTAGAGATCTGTATTTCATGGTTCATCTGACCTTGCACTATTTTTATGAACCATTGACAATTATAATTTAAAAAAAAAGATGTTGTATGATTGCCAAAGAGACAACTATCCACAAGAGACCAAAATGACACTGACATTAACAACTATAGGTCACCATATGGCCTTTAACAATGAGCTAAGCCCATACCGCATATTCAGCTATAAAAGGCCCCGATATGACAATGTAAAACAATTCAAACGAGAAAACTAATGGCCTTGTTTGTATAAAACAAAAATGAACGAAAAAAAAATGTAACACATTAACAAACGACAACCACTGAATTACAGGCTCCTGACTTTTGACAGGCACATACATAAATAATGTGGCGGGGTTAGACATGTAAGCGGGGTCCCAACCCTCCCCCTAAACTGAGACAGTGGCATAACAGTACAACATAAGAACGGACTATTAAAATCAATTGAAAAGACTTAACTCATCAGATGGACAAAAAAATACATTAAGCGCATTAAGCGCATTTGACACTTCTAGTAAAACCCTTGATATTATAGACGTTAAAAAAATTAACTATCATAAGTAAAGCAGACAAGACATTACAGCATTTGCGCTCTGGTATTCTATAGTCTGTAGTATATAGTTAAATCAATCCACATCTGCGTTGTATATACAGAACTTAAGAAAGTATACTGTTGCACAAAATGTTGGTTATCGTTCAATCTCAAATTACTCATGAAAGATGCTGTTTGGCTGTATTTTTTTGTTTGATAGATATCATTTTGGTTTAAACGTTGCAAATCCATTTTATTGGCTAAATAGTGTCGGTCTGCCTGAATTGCACTTGACCGATTCTCAGAGCTGAATCGTTCAAACTTATTTAGAGACGTTTTTAGTTGTTGTTTTTTTTTTAACTTTCGAGGTAAAGTGTTGAATAAAAATATAAGAATAGCTTTAATGTTCATCCTTATCAAATAGTTACAGGCTTCAACCAGTTGCAGGTTTATCAAATGGTAAAAGAAAAATTGATTTCTGATAACTAGTAATAAGTATGGTCACGCATTATCTTTCACGATCAAAATAATGCGTTGCCTGATCTTTCACGATCAAGCCGGGTTGATGGATATTCAACAAATTCAAGGTTTTCGTATACAAATTAATGATTTTAAGAGAAGAACACATCCTATTTTTACCGTACTATCAGATACACCAAAGATTAAATTTCAAATATATCATGATAAACTGATATATGACCATTATAGGTACAAAAAGCGTGTTATTTGTAATTAATTTCATAGACATGCATTGCCCTTTTGTGTTTTTTTCATAAAGTACTGCATATTTTCTCTATCTTATTTCACAGTTATGTTGAGGAAGTTAAACCATTTTGACATATTTTTGTTCGGATTTGTTCCGCGTTTTGAAAATTAAGCAATTTTTTCAAAGATTCTGACCTAGAATTTTCATTAAATGTCTTTCACGATCCGTTACCAGAGCTTTCACGATCGTCACTCAATACTTGACCGCCGTTAGATATTCTTTCCCGACCATTTCTTTCGATAAACCGAATGATATCCGCCGTGTTTATTCTATATACATAGACCACAGGTATAGGTGTCAGTTAAGATATGACAAAACATGTTTACTCCCGCCAAATTTTTGCGCCTGTTCCAGGTAAGGAGTCTCTGCATGGTCTTTGTTGGTCTCGTATCTTTTAAATTGCTATTCGGTACATTAAGGTCACATAAGAATTCACCATATTGTCGTTGCTATAATGTATAAGGTTCCTGTAATAAGCTATTTTTTGTTGACATGTGATCAACCGTCACGAATGAACAAGGCAATTATAACGTAGAACTATTGTTATTTGAGATAATTGTCGTGTATTAATTTCTCGCTTCTCCTGTCCTCAATAGATTTTGGATGTGTACTGATTGATACTTAAGTCTAGAAGAACATGATTTATTTATTAGTGGTAATTGGCATTGACCTAGCCCTATTTAACTGAATGTACTCTTATCGGTGCATTGCGTCTTTTATTCTAACGTTAGTTTGTGTTTACCAACAGTTTGTTCGTATGTTGTGCTGTAACGTCATACCTATATTTTGAGCGCTCAAATACATGTTTAACCCCGTCTCATTCAGCATGTGCCTGTTACATCGTTTGCTTTCAAATATACGACTTGTAGCGTGCTGATTAAGGTAAATCATATAAAGCGCTTCGGATGCAGATAATTTAAAAGTTTGTTTTGTTTTCATTCTTCTCCGGAGCCATTATCCGGTACATCAGTTGGTTCGTGTCTTTTATTTATATTTTAATTTTTTCTTGTTTGAATTCACAATTTGTTTTACTTTTTTTTGTCGGTGCCTTTTATAGCTCACTATTCGCTATTGGTATTTCTCATTGTTGATGACGTGGCGTTGATTTTAATTTTGGGCGCGAAAAATAATATAAAATTAATTTGCATTCTGAAACGGCAAATGATGTTAGTAAAATATGTTATCTAATTTGAAAACAATACAGAAAAAAAAGACACCTACAGCTTCCGATAGTTCATTTTGTATTAAAGAGACCCTTTATTATTACTTTCTATATTATTATAGTCTTTGCCTGGATTTTTCTGTAATATTTCGAAATATGGATTTGCTTGGTACAATGTAGGCGAAACATGGTACTGTACTGCTATTAAAAATCACTTGAACAAATAATTCGGGAATTATTTCCTATACAGTCACTCGTTAAACTTTTTTTCTCTATACTTGAAATTATCACATTTTAGCTATTCTAATTAGAATATATATTTATGTGTACACCATATTGATAATTAAAAAAATGGTATTAACATTTGAAGGTCCGGAGAGTGGTCTGATGGTCAACCATGTCCTGACCATCTGTCAGCATGTCTCTATTGCATTGTTGATATTAATTTGTATTTTTTCTTTATCATAGAATAGACATAGAACCATTATAAACTTGTCTGATATACTAATTGTTCTTATCTGGAAAGAGAAAATTGTCTGGAATGGTTTTCTTTTCTTCTTAATTACTTCGAGTCTTGATACTCTATGTAAGATAAGGTTTTTTAAACCTAACACATGTATAAATATTAATTATCTATTTATCATGGTATTTAAATGTAGGTAACGTTTAAAACACTTTTCAAAACTAAATCTGCATACACAAATTTCGTGAACAGATACATAATAAGTAACATGTATATATGTAGGACTCTAAACCGCAATTGTACTCCGAACCACTATGGTCAAGCTGAGGTGCGATGGTTAACCGCTGAAGTGCTTTTTTTTTTTATCAATTTTGGTAAATTTGATAGTATTGCGTATTGGACGTGTTTCCAGTAAATTCACATGTACGAAATTGGCAATTTGTGCCATTTTGGGATAAAGTGGGAATATTAAGTTTAATTATTCTAGTTGGGTTTTCTAGGTGTAAGCTGTTGTTTTTTTTTGTCATAGTGTTGTCAATTTTATTTCGTCTGGTGAATTTTAATTGCCGTCTATTTTCAATTTTCTTGCAAGGCATGTCCTTGAACAGGTCGAGAACTCTAGATTTTCTGACGTCAGAATATATTTGCATAGTAATTTCCAAAACACAAGGCCAATATGGCCTTGAAAAACTGACCAATCGACTCAATGAACTACAATGCATTGTGGGCTACTACGAGTGAACTACTACTTAAAACACGTGGAATTAGTGGGAAAACAGTCAATTAATATATTGTCTGGGACTCTCATTACCAAAGTTTTTATTCTGCAAATATATTTCATGTAAAATATATAACGTAATCTTCAATTTGCATGCTCAGATTAAAAAAATATTGTTTATTGGCTTCACGATTCGACTTTCTTTTTCGCCTTACAAAAGTAGTTGAACCGGTTTTGTGCATTGTTATGAATTGAACCTGCATTAATTTCACAACATGATGCAGTGAAATATCCAATGAACTGACCACTGTCCAGTAAGAAAATCATTTGAGCTCTTTTAAACCTGGATAATGTCATCGCAAAATCATTTCTGCCTATCAAAAACACGAAACTTTCATTGAAACACTTCTTTTTGTACTGAATGTGTATTTTATTTTATCAGGACCTGAACTAATAGTAAGAACATCATAATATTCAGTATGCTAAAAAGAAGTGTTATGAAAGCGGCAGGGGCGGGTCCAGCCATTTTAAAAAGGGGGTCCTAACCCTGGACAAAAGGGGAGGGGGTTCCAACTACATGTCCCCATCCAAATGCATGCACTGATCGTCCAAAAAAGGGGGTCCATCCCCCGGAAACCCCGCCCCCTGGATCCGCCACTGAGCGGGTACGGTATATAGCTCAATACATTTTTTATAGTTTCATCCATCGATAATATCCGTTTGTTGCTAATTTTATCACAAAATATACCTCAGAGGTTTTTTTTATCGTTCGGCTGCTGTCCTGTTCACATATGTAAAATATCTCCAATATTAAGACTCTGGATCATAGTGGGTGTCATATTACCTATTATTATTTTTCCAAAACGTGCTTTGTATATATAGAAATAAGAAGATGAGGTATGAGTGCCAAATGAGACATCTTTCCAACAAAGACATAATTTAGTAAAGTAAGCAGTCATAGGTCCAATGCTGAAAAGTAAGCTATTAATGAACCCAAAATTACTTGTGTAAAACAATCCAAACAAAAAAAACAAAAAACAAAAAAAAAAAAAACGGCCCAATTAAATATATAAAAGAACAAGAAATCTATCCCATAAAAAAAAGATATTGTATAGGAGCCTGTATTTCAGTGGTTGTCGTTTGTTTATGTGTTACATATTTGTTTTTCGTTCATTTTTTTTATATAATTAAGGCCGTTAGTTTTCTCGTTTGAATTGTTTTACATTGTCATATCGGGGACTTTTATAGCTGACTATGCGGTATGGGATTTGCTCATTGTTGAAGGCCGTACGGTGATCTATAAATGTTAATTTCTGTGTCATTTTGGTCTCTTGTGGACAGCTGTCTCATTGGCAATCATACCACATCTTCTTTTTTATTATAGATCCAACGCTGCAATTTTCACAAAACATATCAAATTTTCCACCTTGTCGCACATACATATGGATAAAATCATTACAGCTTATTTCTAAGGCATGTGGAGCAAAACTTTGGTTAGCTTGCTTGCTTTGTTGGTATATTGTACAAAATATAAAATATACAAGTTAAACTATGCCTATTATATATTGTTTAAAGATGTCAATCTTATTTTCAAAGCTTGTATAAACAACTATACAAACAAAGCAAGCAAGCCAACCAAAGTTTTACTTTGCAAATTTAAGAAATCAGCTGTAATGATTTTATTCAGTTTGGCAAATGTCCGAGCCCGTTAAAAAACGAACAAACTGAAACTACAGTTGCTGATTTCACTACCTTAAAAAAAGGGAACAGTTTGGAAGTCCCATATACTGAAATGTGACCAACAAAAATACTTATAGATTTTGTTAACACTGCCATGTAACTAGGTAAATATTTCTTCGCCTTTTTTACGAACATAAAATTCAAGGATCCCACATTTGCCTTTAATTATCTATACGAACATTGCTGTACTCTTGAATATCAGCTGTTATCGACGGCTTACTTTACACCAGTAAGTTTGTCTCATGGGTAATTGTGTCTTTTCGCTGTTGTTTCGTTGCTTCTGGTGGACAAATACATGAAATCTCTGTGCCATCATCAAACATGTTAATGGCTATATATCGGGTAATTCAAACCCTTTTTTCTTCGCATAAAAACAACTCTTCGTTAATCTGAGCATGGAAGTTATACTTTATATCACGAACTATAAATGAGGATACACAAAATGAAAAACTAAGCGAAATTCTGAATCCCGCATTGCACGAAAAAGTGTGTTGTATTTCAGTAAATAACACGTGTTCTTGTTTGATTGTAAACAGGTAGTAGTCCATCATGCATTGTGACTCATTTAGTGGATTGGTCAAAACCTAGGTAAAAATAAATTGCGTCACATGTAAATAAACAATTACATGTGCGAGAACATCAGTATGCTAATTTATGCATTTCCATATAAGGTAGTGGTCCCGACCTGTTGAATTATAGAACAGCTGGTTTCTTATGTGTACTCACTACGTATAATTTACATTGCATATAATTACCGAATAAAGACTTGATAACGAGAAAATAATTTGTCTCATCATACTTCATTACACTCAAATATAAATTATTCTTTTGTTTGTTTTTTTTCAAACAAAGTACAGAAAGAATTTGAAATGAGAATATAATGCATTTGTTGTTTCTTCTTTCGCATACCATTCTAAAGCATGTTCATAGCCTACTGAGAAAAGAAAGAAAAAAAAATATTTTTGAACAGAAAAAGATTTTAAAGTAATTCATCACTAGTAAAATAAACGATCATTATTTAGATTGTCCTTAGATGATGGATGTAAATTTTATGGTTCTATTTATAAAATGAACATTCGCATAATTTTTTGTACATTTCTAAAACAGGTTGGATACTGGGTAGCTAATGAGAACTCGCAAGCTCAGTGTTTAAAGTCGAGTGCCATCACTGTAGATAAATTAAAATGTACGAAGACCACCAAGTCACCAAAAATGCTCAACTACGAATCTTTTGCTATTTTTTTTTAAATAAAATCTTCTTCAATTTCAATGTCAATAATATGTATTGGCAAATAACATTGAAATTTCTCATTTTAAGGGAAATAAAAAAATATAGCAAATATATCGAACTTCAAGGAAAATTCAAAACGTAGTCTCTTATCAAATGTCAAAATCAAAACCTTAAACATACCAGACGAATGGAAAGCAACTAAAATAGTCCTGATTATGTACATGCATTTCCTTATACAATGTATAGAGATCGGTGGATTAAACCTGATTTTGTAGCTAGCGAAACCTCCCACTGGATAATTGGAAGAAAATCGTGAATGCGTGTGCTCCAAAGCGAAATTAAGGTGGTACCAAACACTACAGGGAGATAACTCTGTAAAATCAGCTAAACGTTTTAATTGCATCATGTTGTTAAGGGAATGTTAAGCTTCTCAACGATCAAAATTAGTGTTGGTCAAACTGCTATATAACCAGTGTAATATTTCTTATCAAATGGTGGGTTCAAATATTTTGAAATTTTAATATTTTTGTCAAAGGGTCAAAGTAAATACTTTGTCAAAATTTTATGAAAATTAAACGAGCCAAATTAATTTTAGTTAAGGTGTTGGGTACCACCTTAATAGATATTTTTGTCAGCATGTGATTTTCACTATGAGATTTAGAATGCAAATTATGCAATTCATCAATGTAAAGATTCATTGTATAAAAATATTAATTTTATTTGATTTATTGATTGCTGCCTGATTAACGTCCAGTGGCAAATAGTTCATACCTCGGTATTGCGAACAATTCAAGTTTGAGCAAGCTAAATTAATTGTTTAATCTTTTACAAAGTTGATAGATTGTGCGTTAACGAAACTGTTTTTGTTGTTGCTGCAAAGCAAAGAGGATAATCTTAGGAAAACTGTATAAAGCGTTATATGTATCACGCAATAAGATACTACGAATATTTAAAATTGAAATTTCATACAAAGAAGTTTTTTTAACAGTTACGGTACTTTACAACTTCCAGTGTTATGACTACAAAACGAATTAAAAACCATGATGGATGGCTTAACACAATTTTAATCTCAACAACCACTTGAAGTACAGTATACCCTTCACATATAGCCAACTTGTATCAAGCGAAACTTGTGTATGTATATGCCACCCTCATTTTGTGACGCTGTAGTACTAGTAATAATTATGCATTCCAAACCTCAATTCAATTGTCAGCTCTTTTACAATGTGATTTTTCTCTGTTTTTGAGGCAGACCTTTGGTCTCTTGTGCAGAGTGGTCTCATTGGCAACCATACCACATCTTTTTTTTTTTTTTTTTTTTTATCTTTACACAGGTTCGACTGTACAAATGTACATTAATTAGATTATTTCAATATTCAAATTCCATGCTGTCGGTTGCATCAACTTACTGATATAAAAACATTTGGTGATACATACACAGAGGTACATTTCCATAACACTTAATAATAATTTGGTTGTTACACCCATTTAGTAATTATTGGCACTTGTCTTTTAGTTGATTGTATATCCACTAACTAAGCTCTGCTGATGTAGTGGTGAGCTGTAGTGGTGAGCAGTTTATCAATATAAGCCGTTTAATTTAAACGGAGATAATGCTGTTGTGGTGAGCTGTAGTGTTGAGTACACTCTGCCAATACAAGCTGTTAGTTTCAAAAGAAGAAAGTACAGTGGACGCTATGTTATTCCTTACTTGAATTTATTTACTTTTAGTATAGAAATTGAAGTGTTGAGTTACTGATTAAATTAGAAAAATTCAAAACAATTATCGATAATTAATTGGATTGCTAAGCAAAGTGGAAGAAGGTAGGAAGCTAATATATTATTTTTGTAATGTGTGCACGTGTTTACTTATAAGAAAGTAATTGATGTTGTAATAAGAACGCCTTTTTTATTCTAATTAATACAAAACAAAATAAACAACGAAATCAACATTGGCATCTAATTGAAAACACAATTACGCTCAAGTTTTCAAAACCAGAGAATTTCCATGAACTGCTTTGGTGGTATATTTTTCGATATTAAGGATGTACTTAGGTGAGGTTAGGTGAAAATTAATAAATCAAGAATTTAAAATTGATACTATAAGCTGGTAGAGCATTCTTTAATGATAAAAATAGGCTAAAAATATTGATAGGTCATGGACCTCCTTTTCCAGATATTTGAGATTTAAAATATGGCGGGAAAAGGCTGACTCGGACTTTTACCTTATGTTTGCATTGGTATTATTTGGTCCGAGACCACAATTGTCGTCCCTTGATTTTCGTTGTTCACGAATATAGTCCCTAGTGTTAACAGTGGGTTACTTGCCAATAATTTTTATACCCCTTCCAAATTTATTTCTCCATGTTTAATGCCTCAAATTGTAAGTAGGGGGGTGAAATTACACTGTAAAAAAAATTGGGTCCAGAATTTTACAGGAAAGTAGTGATTTGGTCCAGCTGAAAAAGGTTAAAAATTAGCACTTCGGAAGCTGTCAAAAGATTTCAAGACACCCTAAACACAAAATTGTCCATATTTTGAGTTAGAGGCGATGAAGTTTTCTATAATTTTGATATAATTTGTCCCAAAAGTAGTACAACACACTGTAAAAATTTCATTGAGAAAGCGCAGGTGGGATTTTTTTTATTTTCATTTATGTTCTAAAAGAAATGCACTACGAATTAATTGTGTTCTCGGACCATTTGGGTCCCAAAACAAAAGAAAAAAAAATAAGAAACTTCTAAAATTTTGGTAACTGACCTTTCATGAGCTATTTAGTCTAATATGAAAAAAATAAATGGGTGTTATGGGGCAAAATAGTTTACCTTGTTTTGTATGGAAAAACACCAAGGAGTCCGAAAATTTGACACGAATTCCAAAACCTCACCTAAGTACATCCTTAAGTTTATATCAATGGAGTACTAATTTTACAATTACTTACATCTTATTTCTATTAAATGCAGTTGTTTTCCAAATACAATATTATTAAGTTGCATGCAATTAAAAAGGACACCCTACTAATCATATAGTTAGGAATATCTACATCAAATGTAAATGAGGTAATCGGATTATTCTGTTATATATTATTTAGCTTGATCAGAAAATTATTCCTAAGAATCTTCTGTTTTAACTTCATGAAACAATATCTCTTCTCGCACTTGAATCCCCACCGGCCAGATCAATGAGAAAGCGCTGTTATTTCTGTTGCATTTTCTTTTGGTTGTAGTTCAACTGAAAGCTACAGCGAAGTGTATTTGTCAAGCTAGCGCTGCTATATCTTGCAAGATCAAGGCAACTCTTAGAAAATTTTGACACGTCGTGCGAGATATCAATAGCGTTTTATAAATTCAAATTTCATACTTTTAGTGTCTTAAATGTACATAATATCACTGGTGATACTGGAAATGCGTTGTAATCAACCAGGGAGAATAGTAAGATAGATTGTTTGCCCACATTCATCATATTGTTAAAAAAAAAAATCAATAGCACTTGAACATATCACTTTTACCAATTTCGTTCATACGACACTCTTTGCTGGATATACCTTCATCATGAACGGTCAACCCCAATTTATTGAAAGCTAAGCATGCATGTGTGCGACCTAAACACCAATAGTTAAAGCAGTGGATACATGTCTACAGTCTCCATACAATACTATATACAAATATTTGCTTATATTACGAAAAAAGGGAATACTACGTATTTGGTTGCATGTATGAAACAATTAGTTAACAAATCCGCAAATCAAAGGAACATCGCATTATTTGCTGTTTTTTTTTTTATATCTTAAAGGGACATTGAAGCATTTAATACTTTATTGTAGCTTTAACTACCATTCAACAAAAGACATCCCGACGTCTAAATGAAATCGCTTGTTTGGTTGGTTGGTGGTTTGTATATTGGCTTTAGTTGTTTATGATAAATTTTATTACTTAACGGATGATTCGATTTGTGGTTTGCTTATCTGTAATTTTTTGTTTATTCCGTTGATTTGACTAATAGATACATCATATAAAACTTTGAAATTTAACTAAAGGTTTTATTACTTGTACTTTGCAGAGTAAAAATTGATTTATAATATAAGAAATGTAAATACATCACTACAATACACTAACGTGCTGCTGTATAAAAGCAATTTTATAATTTGTTTTTATAAAGCAATATGCAGCAGTATGTCAAACAAATGCTATTTTTTTTAAATATCTGATTAGGTGATAATTTTCAAAATATCTTTTTTTTTTTCAATTCTTTTTAATCAAATCTCCATGTGAATCTCCTTATAAATTGGCTTAAAATCTGTCAATTCTAAAAATTAAGCGCACGCACCTGTTTCTAAACACAAACAGACCACGTCGACATTTGGAACAAAACAATTAAATAAACCTACTCCGTATAATCGATGACTGTGTTTAAATAGTAGCACTGATATATCAATCAGTAAAGAAACCAATATGTTTATCAATAACAGTACGTGTTGTTGATATTACTTATAAACATAATAAGCATGACTTTATTCTGAAAACAGATCGGCAGTTCCAGTGTTGAAAGTTTGTAGTGAAATATAGGTAAACTTTCATAACTTGTTTCAGTTGAGTAAACAAAAGTGTTCCAAGTTTGTTATGATTTTGGAGCGTGCTTTTATTGAATGAATCGTATTTATGTCCAATTCATTTGGCTTGATGCTATCTTAGTTATCATTAGACAATTGTAAATCACGTTGAAAGGTTCTAGGGATGAAGACGTTAAATGAACTATTGTTTCATCATTTTGACGCATTGTTTTAAGAAGACATTCACGTGAACGTTGCCGAAATATCCTAGACGATCACTAAAAGTAGGAAAATAATATCGTGAAATTTTATGGTTATAACTTATTTAGCGATTAAGGTAAGTAATCTAGTAATTATTGCGTTTTGTTAATTAACTTGTTTTCATTTATTCACCTTTAAACGTCTTTTCCATCTTCATTTTTTATATACTTCTGTACCGCTTAGGCAGATGAATAACATCATTATTTAGATTTTTGAACTCAGTACAGATTTTCTTTTTTTTTAAACTAATTTAACCAAAAGAAAATTGTAACTGCAAGAAGTTGAATTTTTAAAACTTTTTCAATATTCAGGGTAAAGTTAATTGACAAGTCACGTTAACTATAATGTTCACAAAACTATTGTTCGGGTTTGGAAAAAACTAAACAATACAAGTTAGAGATAAAAACTATAGGCAATGTGAAGTTGAAATAAAATTATTGCAATTATTAACGGAATATCATGAATTGGTATCGCATATATCAAAATGACATTGTAGATTCTGAATTAAATCAGTTCCGCCTTAAAACAGCCAATTAATGTACGAACAGTTGCTTTTCGCATGTTCCGTATTTAGATCTTGCTGGTTTGTATGATAATATCTGCACTGGTGATGTTTTAATCAGAGTAAATCTAGGCTTATTTGTGTTAAGAAACCTTTGATTCTGTTTTACTCCTTATACAAACACCTGATGACATGATTGTCTCAGAACCATTGATTTGGAGCTACTAATGAACAAATAGCAAGAAGCGTTCAACTCTCAATTATCTTCCACTTTTATAAACATTTGCTTTGGTACATCAGATAAGATATGTGACACGAATTCCTTAGACTACACATGTAAAATGTACCTAATATTATCAAAGCTTATTTCAGTTTATGCATTCGAAATATACCCGTTCGAAAATGTACGAAGTTAGAAATGTCTTAGGATTACGACGGGTGTCACTTTTGGAGCATGAACTGTTGAACCTTCCAGAGTTCTGGGGATGTAGACATTAACTGAACTATTGTTTTATCACATTAGCGCATTGCCTTTATAAAAACATTCACATGAACTAAATAAGACAACAATGCATAGCTTTAATTTGGAGATATGTTATTCAGGTAATAAAGCACGCATCTCCTTTCTGATATGAGTAATTATTATATATGCAAGTAATTATACGGCCTAAAGCGTTATCTAAATATTTGCAAGTACGTCAGAAAATATCACAATACAATACTGATAGTTAATAAATATTTGATTCTGAATGTTTAGCACTGTACTAGGTCATCTAAACGTGTCTGTTTTGTAAGAAAATCTGCTTTCTTTTCTGCTGGCTTTTCTAGAAGTTTTTTTTTCACGAATTTAAACGTTTTATGTGAATTAAGTTTTGCAAAAAGATAGTGTTTAGTGCCTTTTTTGTTCTAAGTTTTATATGAATATATACATGCTTTGGTTTGACGATTTTCATATTTAAAAAAAAAAAAAATATTGTCTATATACATATAATTCATGTACGTCATGTTAAAACTTACATTAGAAATATCGATAATCCAATGGCTTTACTAAAAACAATCGTGTAATATTTTCCAAATTTGACGGCGGAGTAAGAAAAAAGAGATTGTGTTGGTGTGTTTTACTGTCAAAAATAATTAGTTGTTTTCTTTGATTATTGGAACAGTTGTAATTTATTCACAACTTTTATAGTCTATGATTTATGTCGTTGTGTTGCTGCCCCAACTTGTCGATTACATATATATAGAAGTATTCATCTGTTTTGTTATTGAAATAAAGGCAGTTGTCGAGAAAATTCTATTTTACATGATTATGTATAAGAGAATTGGTGTCAGCGTGGAATTAAGAAGCTTGTATCATATATATATATGAGTGAAATCTTATTCGGATATCGTGCTGTTACATCAATGCGCTAACAAGCATGTTTAACACTGACACATTGTTCCTTTGCCTGTCCAAAGCCAGGAGCCTGATATTAGTGGTTGTCTGTGATAATTGTTATTCGTATATTATTTAAACATAATTCGTGCCTTTGGTTTTGCTCGTTTAGATTGTTTCACAGTTTTCTTAGATCGAGACCGTTTTAATATATCTATCTATGTTGTATGAGTTTTGCTCATTGTTGATGGACGTAAGCAGACCTTTCACAGTTGTCTGCATTTGGTCACACGATAATACTTGTCAAACTTGCAATCATACCACATCTTTTTACTCTTATTCTGAAGATTCGTTAACATTTCGGCAAAATGAAATCAAACTTCTTAATTAAATATATTTAATCATTTATTTAGAAGGAATCACATGCAATCTTCAAAATTTCTTCAAATAGAATAAACAGTCGAAACTAAGATTATTTTGTGTTTATAACCATGATGTTTATGTAATTCTTAGCTCGTGTATACATTTCTAACTAGTTAATTATTATTGTTGATAATCAACGAGTGTTTTGCATGTTTTCGCTTATTTCAAAGTTTTTCATTGGTTAGAATACAATGCTGACGCCATGTTTCCTTGTCAATTGCTAGTATTACTCTTATCACTAAATAAAAAAAGCGTGAAAGCATTCAAAATTTAATTTATCTTAACACTAAGAACAGTTCTGAAAGAATAAACATTCAAATTAAGGCGTATAATCACGGAAACTTTTCTGATGGATAAAGAAAGTAAAAAAGCAGACATTATCGTATATTCCGTATCTATATTCATCATATATGTACATATTATACATGTAGACTTTAATTCTGACAAAAATTTTGTCGAGAACATGTAAGCGATACGCAATATAGATGAAATCTGTTATGTAAGTGTAGAAATTGATACATTTTATACGCCTGTTTATAATTTCAAAATAATATTAAATGATACCTAAGACTGCTAAAACATTTCGAGACTAAAAGGTTAAAGCTGATAAATATATTTAAAAAATCTGTATTATATAATGCGCACATCGATCCTTAAACACGAATTTCAAATAAAAGAACAATTAAATTCCATTTAGGATTAAAGCTGTAAAATTTTGATTCAGAAGGGAGGAATACGAAAAAAAAATATATAGCTATAATTCAGATTTTTGTTAACAATAAGCAAAGGGACTACCTAATGAGTATATAGAAGTACAAAAAATGTACTACATATGTGGACATAACTATTACTAGAGTACTATGCTGATGGCCTTTGCTCATTGTTGAAGGTCTTAACTACAGTTGTAAATTACTATGCCATTTGGTCTCTTGTGGAGAGATGTCGCATTGGCGATCATAACTCATCTTCTTACTTTCATATAATTATGGATATTCGCTACTCTATTTCAAAATAACAAGCTTTTTTCAATTTTCTGTTTCAAAGAACGGCACTAAAACTGCAGAAAATATGCAAGGTCCATATTCTTGTTTTTCATTGAGATCTATGCCAATGAAAATAGTCGGGAAACAATTGTTCTTGATTTTCCATACAGTTAGCATAGGTACATTTCCTGCGTAAAACTAGGAAAAATATCAAGGATTTTGTAGAATTTTCAAAAAAAAAAAACCCAAAAAGTTAGAAATAACTTTGACTAAAAGGAAACAAAAAACTCTAGTAAAAATACACTGCATAGTCTTTAATGAAGGTATCAGCAGTAAAACTAAATGATCATAGGCATCAGCTAGTAAAGATTTATTGATTTACTTAGTTTTTTACAATAAAAATTATATTGTTCAAGTTTCATCATTGAAAAAAAGAGCCACAAATGCTGTATAGGACATATTTTAGTGTGGAAGTTGGTAACGTTTGAAACTAGATTTGGCGGCCAAATAATGTTAAACGTTTGTGAACACAAAGAACAAATGGTCCCAATAAAGTAAAGAAAGTAAATTTTCCAATTGGAATTGAAACCTGTTTTAGTACAATTTTATTGCTTATTCACTCGAAAAAGCCATATTTCAAAGGATTGCATAAGAAATACATCAGTATGATTAGTATCAAGTGTATTGTGACGGTAATCGGTATTGATATCCACTTTAAGTCAATTTAACTAGACATGCATCTGTACTCTGTCTTTAATCCAAATTGTCCACTTATTCTGACGTAATAATTTTAAACTTGTCGTAGATCCCGATATCTACTTTTGCCAATCCCAGTTTTGACATGTTCTGCTTTGACACTGATGGCCACATATGAAATCACGTGAAGTCTCGATCATTTAAATCAGGAAATGGTCTTTAAAGGCACAAAGTTGACCAAGCGTCTCCTTGAAGGGTAAAATAATATAAGCCATGGGATAGAACATAATATCTCTATCGTTTTAAATATTAAAATCTTGCTTTTTAACGTAAAAAAATAATAAATATTGTATCTGCCTGTTTAATACCGGGACTTGCTGAGGCATTAACTAAATTCTGGCATAAATCTATATTGTACCATAATTTATTTCCCTTTTAATTGATTCTGTAACCAAAGCTTTTTCTGATTCTTTTCTCTGTAAGCCATGGAGTGATCTCCTCTCTTTATATTTAGCTCTGGCAAACATATGACGTCAAATGTTCTTGCTTTCTCCTGCATTTGCTATTGTGACGCACAGAAAGAAGATATCTTTGGAAGATCCTTGAACACTAAATGACGTTTGTTTATATATCTTTTATTACATTGGTTGCAATGAATTACATTGATTTCCCAGTTAGATAAAAACCGATAATTTCACATGTGAAATAAACGTGGTTATTTCACTCTCTGACGTCATACAACAATAGGCGTTGTCAAAACATGATACTGATTTGATAACATTAACTTTAACTTTAACCAATTTTTGAAAACTTAAACGTAAATTCTCCCGAAGGTTTTTATATTGGGGACATTATAAAAGGAAATGCGCACAATATTCTACGTTATCTCCGCAAAATTTACAGAAACTTTCAGTTGCTAGTGCTTTATGTAAACTGTGTATCACCCCGTTTCAATAGCAAGTGATTGTGCACTTATTTTTGATTCGTAAGAAGTAAGCTCTCATACTTTGGTATAACAAAGCATAGGTAAGCTTTTTAAAGTCAAACGATTAGCAAGTTATACAAAAACAATCTGAGTTAAATAGTGATGTGTTATTATGTTAACTATGCTCAAGTTGATATAATGTTATAAAGGATGTATGTGCCCCAACATAAATATCGCCACACCTAAAAACAAAACCATTTTATTGGCTTAATATTTTGATATGAGCGTCACTGATGAGTCTTATGTAGACGAAACGCGCGTCTGGCGTACTAGATAAATTATAATCCTGGTACCTTTGATAACTATACTATGACGCAATTAATTTTCAGCCTTAATTTTTTAAGAAAGACACATGATTAATGGTGTTTACACATGCACACTTTATATCCTTTTTTTAATAGAAATGTTTAAAAATGCCAAAAATATGTCAATGCTGTGAAATGTTTTACTATGTATACTGTAAAATGTATCTGTCTCCGTAAATATTCTCGATCAGTGATACACTGTAATCGTCTTGTTCCCTTTTCTGTGTAGATGATGGTTGCACCGACGCTAATGTCATCACTTGAAATATTTCTTGTGTTTACTACTGTTATTCTTTTCTATGATATGCTGATGTTCAGTAGTTGTCGTGTGTTGGTGTGGTTCATAAGTGTTTCTCGTTTCTCGTTTTTTATATAGATTATACCGTTTTTTTTCCGTTTTTTTTTTTACACTAGAATTGTTTGGGGCCCTTTATAGCTTGCTATTCGGTGTCAGCCAAGGCTCCGTGTTGAAGCATGTACTTT
The DNA here is from genome assembly GCF_965363235.1 of Mytilus galloprovincialis. Classification (NCBI taxonomy): domain Eukaryota; kingdom Metazoa; phylum Mollusca; class Bivalvia; order Mytilida; family Mytilidae; genus Mytilus; species Mytilus galloprovincialis. Next base: position 21,350,957 of record NC_134851.1, on the reverse strand, counting down.
GACCTATCGTGGTTTACTTTTATATAAATTGTGACTCGGATGGAGAGTTGTCTCATTGGAACTCATACCACATTTCTCATATCTATTCATATCATATTTTATTTGTCATATTCATTTTCATAACACATTGATGCTTGACGAATGACAAATCTAAATCAAACACACATTTTTACCTGGTGCATGCTTACTAATTACCACCATAAAATTCCTTCTTAACTGTAATATATCTTTGCATACCTGTATTTTTCATTCAGGTGTTGTAATCTGTGGATGGTGTGCGCTATTAGCTATATTTTTACATGTTTGTTTTTTCTGTTTCTTATTTTTTTAGGTTCGGTTCTAATATTTTCGTTAATAACTGCCTAATTTCTGTGATTACTTTTGTTCAATGGTATATTTATACTATTTGTAAACATCAATATGTATATATTTATAGAATAAATAATTAGAGGGCCCTTCCGAATTTATATGCGTACTTCAATCTAATATTTACACATATTTAGAAAAGATATTTTATTACATCTTTCGACCCCCCCCCCCTCCCCCAACTTATATAGCACGTGAAGCATACTAAGGAAGACATAGATTTTTGTTTAAAGCCATGATATATCATTATATGAGTTTTAAAAATGTTTACTGGTCTCAAATTTAAACATCGTATGGTGTTACTTCATTGAATAAATGTAAAGGAATTAAAAATTTGTCGTTAAAAAGGTGAAACTCTGATCTTTTATTGGTATAAATACAGTTCCAATGTGGTGTAACTTCGAGTCATCACAAGCCACGCGTTATAAAATTATATATATATATAATAAGAACACTTGTTCTGAAAGGTTGAAAGGCAGGATACAAAAAACTATAACACAAAATAGATTAAGTTACACATAAGTTTTCAGCAGCAAATATTTCAAAAGGTAACAACACTCGTCAAACAAAAAATGACCGGAAAAATAAAGATAACACACTCTTTTGTTTACGTCCCAAGTCATGAGTCTGTAATTCAGTGGTTGTCGTTGGATCATGTCTGTCACATATGTTTTTAATAAATTAAATTGTTATAAATCATGCCGTTAGTTTTCATGTTTAATAGTTTTACATTTTTTCATGTCGGGGCCTTCTTTAGCTGACTTTACGCTAAAGGCTTTTCTCATTATTTTGCTGATTCCTGCTCCTAACGGGTTTTCAATAACTCCATAGTATCTATACATTTTTGCACATAAACTAAAACTAAAGTTTATAATAGCTAATAGTGCATAAAAAAATACATTAAAATGCAGAATGCTATTTTATGCCAATTTTACAATTCGTGTCAGTAAATCAACTGTAGACTTATTTATTTATTAAATACCAACGTAGACTTTTTCGTTGTTTAATTAATTTGTTTTTAAAGAAGTAAGAAAACCAAGGCAAGCATCAAGTACAAGACTAAGTACATATGTACGTGTTCCTCCAAATCTAAAAGAATTAAGGACATTTGTTTAAAATATTTATTTATTGTTGGGTTTTGTTTGTATTGCTTAATGATCATTTGTTGAGGTTGGGTTCTATCTTCCTTCTGTTTCATACTATGATTCTTTTTTATTTTATCAATAACAGAATAAAAATTGATCATTCTAAAATTTGATAGCGCTATCATGCCGTCAAATCAATTACGACGTCGAATGACGTCAAATAATATATGACGTAATGATGACGTTTTATGAAACAGATAGAAAAAAAGAAAACAACAACAAAAATAATAATCACATGATGAATAAAATATATAAAATGTATTCAATAACTGAAGGAAAGGTGTTTTTTCAGAAATATTACGAAAGGGAAAAAAATAATCATTTTTTTTACACAAAGGACATATATGTCCTTCCCGCAGTAAGCCAGGGGAGGACACATATGTTCTTCCCGCAGTAAGAGGGTTAACGTCGTCTTTTTGGCGTTATTTTTTTCATATTGATTTATAAAGTAGTTTTTTCTACACGAACGGCATTCACAAGGGCGGTGACCAGGAGAACATTTTGATAATTCTATATTGACTGTATGTTTAAATAAGGATCTGTAAAGGGTCTATATGGAATTCAATTAAGCTGATGCTAATATAGATGAATAGTCCCTGAGCAATATAGTCTCCTAGAAATCATATTGGATATAGAAATACAGAACCCGTTACAAATATTTAAAGGTTAAAATTCGTTAATTTTCATTTTTTCCCTCTCAATTAAATTAATACTTATTTGTTATACACGAGTATGAATAAGCCAAATATAGTATTATGAATTAGGCCATTCATTTTCTCGATTAAATTGATTCCCATTTTACAATTCAGGGCCTTCTGTAGGCGATTAGTTGTACTGTTTTTTTCTCATTGCTGAAGGCCGTACGGTTGCCTGCAAAATTGCTAACATCCACTTCATTTCAACGTTGTTTGATTGTTGTCTCATCATGTTCATTGGTAGTTAAACCAAATCCCCTTATTTTTATATTATAATTATAAGTATGAAATATTTGTCGCTGAACTAAATGACACGCAATTAATTAATCGTAAATTCAGTTTTAAAATAGCTTTAGTTAAAATTTAAAATTAAATATTTCATAGATCAATTATGTGAAGCCGACTGAAAGTGTCCGTCAATAATGCACCATATATTGTATAATGTTTAATAGTGACACGATTTCAGTCCTAAAATAAATGTTTATAAATATTTCTCCTACGGGATTCAGACAAATAAAAGTCTTAAGTTTACGAAACGTATGTTTGTAAAAAAATGAATAAACCCTTTCCACCTTCATAGCAGGAACTAAGCTAGCAATAATAAAGAACACTTTAAACATCAAAAGGTGTAATTCCAATGGGCGAAAACTAATAAATATGACATTTAGTTTATCAAATTAAAGTCAACTTGCAAGTATTTGTCGCTTATCAATCAAACACCATTTGGATAAAAGGAACTCAATTTAGATAGGAAAATGTGAACATTGACAGTGTGTGTTTTATCGATCATTTAAGGTCAATTTTGTTTAGTTCCATGCTGAAAATTAGTGTTTTTCTAAATTTTCATAACTCCAAATCTTAACATTCTTTTCAGTGTTAATAATCGAGTTTTCTTGTGCCATTATTCTGTCATGAGTGGACGGGCCGATTTCCTGTTTCGGACTGTCTTAGAGGATAAACACATAAACATTAATATTCGAACATACGTAATGTGCGAAACTTTATAAGTCATTTTTCAACACACAGTTTATCGAATTATGTAAGTCTAATAAGTAACGATGCAAAAAAAGCGTGACCTTGTGTTTCCAGCTCTTATGTCAATCACTAAATTTCAGCACCAGTGTCATGTGCTTGCAAAGATCTGCAAATATAAAAACCAACGTTGCCGTTTGCCGCTGGTTAACGTATTTTTTTGCCATAATTATAACGTCATAATGACGTCATGGATATTACGTCATTGCTTCAAAATACACTAAGATGACCGATGGTCAACAATGTTATAAAGGTTTAATTATTTACTGAAGTGAAGATTGCTAAATTTTGATTTATAGTATAAACTATTGTTGAAACGACATATATGTCGCCTTGGCATCAAACCCCCAAACGACGTATATGTCGCTTTGGCATCAACACTAGAACGACATATGTGTCGCTTTGGCATTAAGAGGGTTAAAAGATATACAAGTATATATTTGTATATCTTTATTTAAATAGGATTCATATAGAAAAATAGCAGAACTTATTTATCCGACTAGAAATGTCTCAGCGGTATTGTCTATGACAGAACATACCCACTATCTTGGATAGACATAAAACCCTTGAAACTATAAGGTATTGGCAGCCGTGATATTAATATAGTATTGTTTTTTTTCACTGAATCTTTTACATTATGTATGAGATAAATACTTAATTTAGAGATTGAAGGTTGTTTTTAAAAGAAATGGTCATCTGTTTCAGTCAGTTATTGACGTAACAATCAAAACCATATGTGGAATACGTATGACTATTAACAATTTATGTAAATTTAATTAGTTTAAGACGTATGTTTACTGTTCTAGTAGGTATAAACAACTACCATGGGTAAACTTGTGATAAACAGTTCATTATAAATCTTAATTTGTACAATATAAAATTGATCCCAATAGTGCGAATAGGGCAAATATAATTTTAAATTACATTTATTTAAACATATTTTATTGTCAGAGACTATACAAGTTTAACAACCAAGAAATGACTTCTCTTGATAAATTCAATTGTTTTCAGATGGGCGGTAAAAGAAGCATTTTTCTAGATAAAACATTTAAAAATTTGTATTTAGAACGAATCCTATTGAAATTCAAGAAAAAAAAGATTGATGCACAACCAAGCACATATCTACAGTCTCCTGGTAATGGGCCATGGCACATACAGAATGTGACAAACCAAATTCACGTATGTCAAACAAATACGAAAAATGGTCATAAGATAAACAACAGCAAATAAAACACAACACAGAAAACTAAAGACTGAGCAACACCAACCAGACCAAAACAAATATAAAGAACGGACAACAATAACAGGTGGATATCCGGTGCTGCGGAAGGGTTACACAATCCTGCTTCACAAATAACACTCATCATGTTGCTCATTTACAAACATGTTGATTCATATTCGAGGAATTGTGGTTACCACGTAAATCAGAACCCGTGGTTATCTTTGAAATATAGATAATTCATAGCGGTCAAACAACTCGTAATTGCGTCCGCGTAACATTTTCGTTTTAGCGCTTAGAAATATTGGTTAAATAGCTACGAATTAGAACTTTGATAAATAGTTAAGAGACATTATTGTAAAGAAAACTCCATGCCGTCTCCAAAATGCACGGAGTTTTCTTTGTATAGTTGGAACGCTGTCTTGTAGACATATATACCACACTTTATTCCTCTGTGCATCAAGCCTTCTTCCCTACCGATATCTAATTAAAGATAATATATATGACTATTAAAAGTATTAAATATATTAGATAATTATATTATAAATTAACTGGAATTATAATATCTTTAAAAAAATAGTATATGTTTCTTGATGATAATATAATTGTAGGCTTGAGGGCGAGGACCGTTTTTTTCCCGATTAAAGTCTATCCATTGTTAAACATAATTGGTAGGAACTATGTTGCTGTGCTTCTATGGTCTTTTTATATATTTTTTGCATTTTAATTTAATTTAATTTAATTGATACAAAACCGCCGAGAACAGAAGTGTTGATGGTTCTGGTAATCAAAACCAGTATCATGTGTAAACTTATGATAAACATGCAGTTCTATACAGATCTCAATGTGTATGCTATAAACAATCTCGATTGTGCAAGTTCATGTTAATTGTAATATCTGGGACTTGAAAAATAGATACAGCAACAAGAACCCAATTATAAACCAAGGTGACACTAGATGCTTTGGAAGGGGAAGAAGATCCAGTTCCACATATGATACTTGTCTGACTGCTTATATATATCTAGTTCGGTGATTTCACACTTGATAAGAACGGGATTGTGGTGACGACCATTGGATCATATCCGTCGTATTATGTGAAGCAAAGATTCCATAACCGTCAACCAAGTCGTATAATAAATATTATCGCTATTTTGTGCATTTTTCCATTGATCTTTTTTGTGATAATTTTTCATATCATGCTACTCGCTTGAGATGGAAAAATTATCGCTAGAAACTATGCATGCACGTGGCGTTGCTAACGAAATTGACATGAAATCGACAACGTCGTCACAGGTAAAATAGCGATAAACAGATTATCATTGGTCATCTCAACTCGATTGCCTTTCTCGCTTTCGCCGTCCCGGCTCAAGCGAGAAAATCAATCTCGTTGAGATGATCAACGATAATCTATTAATTCAGATGATACGGAAATTTAAACCAAGTGTTTTCTTCTTTGCTAATGACACTAGTTTTATTCATCATAATGTCATCTCTCTAGATTCCTACTTTCACGAACGATTACATGATCATCCATCTTCTGGAAGGTAATTGTTTTTATAAGTTATATTTTTTCTAAATTTCTAGAAACAAAAATTGTATCAGAAGGGAAGTGAAAAAAATAAGAGTTGGTTCTATTGAAAAAAAAAGGAGGTCGATTTCCAAAATATTTTTTTAATCATAGTACATGTATGCAATTGGAGTAAGTACATTTGTAGGATGTCTTTGATTAAAGTGGCACAAAATGATTATGTATTCTCCAAAGAAAAAAAAATTCAATATTTTATTTACGTCTCTCGTCTCTCATTAGTATATTATACAGCATTACATTTAATGTAAAATATAGATATACACAAATAGAGAGCCATTCTGTACAGAATTGTAAGAGTCTATAAGACCCAGGCCTCCTCCCCACCCACCGAACAGAATATAAATATAAACAACAATTAGTATAATTGAAATGAAACCTATTACATGTATTATCTGAACAGTTTAGTCAATGAAATCCAATCCATTGGCCTCATCAGATAAGTGTTTATATACTGAATGTTATGTGTCAATCAAAGAATCTGACAATGTCTGATATAGCGAGTAACAGTGTGAATAGCGAGTAACAGTGTGAATAGCGAGTAACAGTGTGAATCTAGCGCAATTTATCAGTTTATCGTTAGGTAAGTGATATTATTGAGATAATTTTATCAAAATTTTTTTTATAGACAAACACTGCTGATTGATTGATTGCTGGTATATTTTCTTAAAATTTTGACGTACATTCAACGCCCTACATATTTGTGCATACACGTATAAAGTTTTAAAGTGCTGTCTGCATATGTATGTTCAGATTTACACGTTTAAGGTCTTCGAGTGACATATTTGCAAATACTAAGTCATTGTACCAAAAATATATTAAAGGGACATATATATAAATGTGTTTCATCTTTCTAAACAACCCATTCATAACCTTTAATATCTGTTCAGAATTGTTGTTATTTTTCTATTTGAAAAATAATGAAACGCTGCGTTTTAATTCATGTTAGCACGCATTTAATGACTTAAGCACTTAAAAATAAACTCCATCTCCATTTTAAAGAAAGACTAAATTGGCAATCAATTTTAAATGTAAATTCGAAAGAAATAACAAATTTATCAAATCTTTCTAGTGGAAGTAAGATAACAGGTTATTGAGCATTCGGATACTACATTTATATTTATATCAATCCCAAGCCATTTTCATCTTAAGATGAGTGTTATAAAAGTTCCAATTATGAGTGAATATGGTTAACCAAGTCTAATAAGTACCATGGATCATATGCAATGCTTCAAAAATCAGAGTTAAAGCATGTAAGGAAGAATTAAAAGTATAAAATTAAGGATTATTGGCAAAATAAAAATTACTAATATTGGATTAAAAATTGGTATCCATATACAAGCATACCAAGATAATTACATTCCAGATCTTCTGTTTCTCAATGCTTTTCAGCTTCGTACTTTTTTTTGGTTATTTTAACTTTTGGATTTGAGCGTCAACCGTGTCTTTTTTGTAGATGCTATTCGTATTTGACGTATATGCCTGGTATCTTTATTGAGATTGTTTTTAGAATGTAAACCGTAAGACTATATAGTGAATTAAATGTGTAGACACTTCAATGTTAGTTGAGAGTCGTTTTAAATGGACACTAAATGTTATGATGTCATTTTAATTTCGTGAAACAAAATTATACTAAAACAAAGGAACAGCGAGGCGTTCAACACTAATACCCCAGTCCCACTAGGCCACGATCGCACTACGATCTGTGAAAAAAATGAAAATGTTGATGATCGTAGTACGATCGTGTAGATCGCAGTAAGGTCGTATCACGGTCGTGGTGAGGTCTTCAAGATCGTGATGAGCGTGGCCAACTTTGAACATGTTCAAAACAATCGTGGTGCGGTCGTGGCCAAATAAGGTCGTAGTAGAAGCGTAGTGAGAGCGCACTAAGATCGTAGTAAGATCGCAAAGGTCGCTGTACCATCGTAGTGAGAGCGTAGCGAAAGCGTGATTCTATTCGGAGAAACTGCGCTACGATCTCATTGCGACGTTATAACGACCTCACTACGATCATCAAGTTCTCACCGCGACCAAACTACGCTTCCACTACGACTATACCACGCTGTTCACGACCATAGTACGATTCTAGCACGCCTTTGCTGTCTTCATCACGCTCTTCTTACGACCTGACTACGTTCAAACTACGACCATTATTCTCATTGTCATTTTCCCATAAAATATATTAATTCTCTCCAGGTTTTCTTTGTCTGTATGTAATTGGGACTTCTTGTTCATTTTATCTAACGGCTCAACCATGCTTCTTGTTTTCATATAGATTAGACCGTTGGTTTTCCCGTTTGAATGGTTTTACACTAGTAATTTTTGGGGCCTTTTATATCTTGCTGTTTGGTGTAAGCCAAGGCTCCGTGTTGAAGGCCGTATCTTGGCCTATAATTGTTACTTTTAAATTTTTTTACTTGGATTGAAAGTTGTCTCATTGGCACTCATACCACATCTTCCTATATCTATTGACACATCTGTTTCATATCTGCTATCGTTCACTAAAATATCGTCATTTCAGCTTTATGGACCAGCAATAGGTTGTAATTTAGGTCGGATTGGTCGGTCCGACATCTCTACTTGATCAAGATTCGTTACTATCAGAGCTCCATCTACCTCTACATCAACCCTAACACCACGCCCACGTGTTCTAGTAGATTTTGGTGGCTTGATTGTATTTTTTTCGAGAAATCTACGTATTAAGGTGGTACCTAACACTACAGGTAGATAACTCTGTAAAATCAGCAGAACGTTTTAATGACGTAGTGTTCATAAGGGAATATTAAGCTTCTCAATGATCAAAATAAGTGTTTGTCAAACTGCTATATAACCAGTGTAATTTTTCTTATAAAACGGTTGGTTCAAATTTTTTGAAATTTTTATATTTATGTCAAAGGGTCAAAGTAAATACTTTGTCAAAATTTTAAGAAAATTAAACGAAATTAAAGTGTTAGGTACCACCTTAATTAGAAATAGAACTGAAGGAATGATACTGTATTGATATGGAACACGATGTTGACGTTATTGCTGAGAGCGTAGTAAGATCGCGGTTTGAACGTAGTGTAATCGTGGTAAGAACGTGCTATAATCGCAGTAGAAGCGTGGTAAGATCGTGTTGCAATCGGATAACTCGTGGTATGGTCGTAGTGGGAACGTGACGAGCGTAGAGAGATCTTGATAAGCGTAGGAAGGTCGCAGAATAAGCGCGGTGAGAACGTGTTATAATCGTAGCGGGATCGTTGTAGAAGCGTAATGAGGACGTAGTAGCATCGTGAAAGCAACGAAAATTTACATTTTCAGGCCGCTCATACCGCGACCTGAATTTAATTTAGATCGCGGTGAGCGTGGTGCGATCGTGGTCTAGTGGGACTGGGGCTTAAACATAAACCCTCACAGCACGTTCTATACTATCCTTATCAGTACACTGCAATGTTTATTTACAATGTAGCACTAATAATGAAATGTGATTATTTTGGGGGGAAATTTCACTTGTGCAATTATCTCGTCATTGTATTTGCTTATAGAAATTCGTCGGTAAATTCTCATATATTATAGTTTGTATTTTGTTCAGGTGATAACTCATGTATTAATTCACGTCAACTGTCAGTTTTAAGACTCGGAGTACACGTGATTGCTGTCTCCAATCATTAAGAAAATATTGTATTCATACACAATTAAACTTTTAAGGTGAATAGAAAACTATTTCAAAACATCATTATAAGGTGAAGTTGCACAAGTCGAAAATATTGTTTGTCTCGATTTGTCTAATGATAAAACCTAAATGTATGTTCAACTCATGTAGTAACTTAACTTAACTTTTTTCTAAAAATGTTTATCATTCTGTATATAACTAATCAGAAGATCTGTGTTATTAAAACAATGGAAATTATACTTCAAGAACCTGTTCTCTCATTAGTTGACACGATGTATAAGCTAATTTGTCCGAATGGCTTCCGTTTGGACACCTGTTTTGGACACATTTTCTACTTTTTATGTCTTTTCCTACTTTGATAAATACTAATGAATGTATGGCTTGTAATATCCTAATTACACCATTGAGGAGAACATTACTTTCACTAAAGGTTTTGTCTATTCGTTTTGATACCAGTTTTCGAATAATAAAAACTTACAATTTTGCTGTATAAATGAAGATGGTAATTCTGTTGATGCAATTTATAAACGGCGTTACTATGATACAAATTCCCATTATAAAAATCCGACTCATTTTTCTTATATCAAATGAAGATTAAACTAAAAAAGGTTTGGTGCGATTGCCAATGAGACAATTATTCAAAAGAGAACCAAGGAAGGGGACTATTCAACTATAGGGTAACGTACGACCTTCAACAACTAACAAAACTTATGTTTTGTAAATTATAAAAATATTTCGTAGAGAAAAGTATAAAAAGCCTCGACAGAACAAGATGCGGAACAACCCAAAAGAGCAACCCAACCGCCGTTTTAAACATGTTAGAAACATTATAGGAAAAAACAAATCTGGTTGACAGAAACCTGTGACAACCGACTTCGGACATCAACCGAAAGACTTTGGCATACATATGTCATATACTAAATGTTTTGAAAATATAAATGGCAATCAATGTAAACATTTCAAAAAATAATAAGCTATGAAGGGTGTAAACAGTACAGTCAAACATCGAATGTCAGTATTGCCTTATCCAACACTGATTTTAGTTTTTTTTTTTTTTTTTTATATATTTTGTGAACTATAGATATAGACAATTTTTTTTTTTTTTAAATTATGCTACTTGTAGTACCGATGGACTAACTATTCGGCGGATGGTTCCCTCGGTGATTGATAACCAGGGGTAGTTTAAACGTGTAACTCTCGATCGTTGTATGCAGAGTAACACATATACACGGTTTCTCTTGGATACTTGTAGTAAATATTGCCTAATGACAAAAAAAAAAAAAAAAATGACTTTTCCCATGAACTGCAGATGTTGGCCTTTGGTTGCTAGAACTTTATGAGTTCGACTGTCCCTCTGGTATCTTTCGTCCAACTTTTAGTTATGTATAGACACATCTCATATGTTAAAATCTTAATATTGCCATAATCTTTCGATATTGTTGCTACATGTACATGTGTATCATGTGGGTTTTTTTTTCTGTCAGACGTACATATTTTGATTTAAGGGCATACGATACAGTATTGAACCTGTATTTACAAGTTGATGAAAATTTGCATACAAGCTAATTTTTACCTCATTAAATCAAATATGTAATAAAAAATATACCTTCATGTGCTACTTTCTGAGTAAAATGAGTTCGAAATTTTGTATATTTGCTCAAAATTCAGATTTGTGTCCGTATTTTCTTTTTCGAAAGAAAGACATAACTTTTTTGTTTTAAAAGATAAACACAAATTGTTTTTTGTTAAATAATCGGTAATTTCTGTATTTTATAAGTATCATTAAAAATTATGCAATTTTTATTCCGAAATAACTCTATATTTATCAAATGTTCATGAATAGAGGAAAAAACGTCATTTTTTGCAGCATGTTTATCAAAATTAAAAAAATTGCGCTATTTACAGTTTTATAAAATTTGGGTCACATAATCTCCTTGCAAAATGAAACAAATTGCTGTTTTAAAAAATAGGGGTCCATGCACTCGTTTTCAAATTAAATCAGTTTAAATGATAAAAATCAGTCGAAAAATGCATCTTTTCCCGATATGTCAGAGTTTGACGTCGCGAAAATAACATTTTACGTTAGCAACGTCATTACATTCCCTGTAACTGTATCGTATGCCCTTAAGTTTAATATCTTTGCTTACAAAAGTACAAGCTGTAAATTAAAATGTTTTAATCTTACATCTGATTCCTTTTGTTCTTGACATACTGGTGACAATTCTCCTCGTCTCCTAATAGATACAAGGCTCACAAAAAACAAACAAATAATAGTTCTTCAATGTTTGATAAGAATTATCTCTACATGTTGATACCTCTTAGGAATAGAGAACAAAAGATATAAAACAGTTAACCATAAATCTCTCTTTGCTAATCAACGTATCGTGACTATTAATTTGCGATGCAATCACCTGTACCAGGAACCATTGCCTGATGTTGATAGATTGACGTATTCTGTTCGTGGTCGATACGTAACGTGTGAAGATTTATTGTAAACAATAGAAGTAAAACTCTCAGCCGACGTGTCAATTCCGCAATTATAAAACACGCAAATAGTTACTCTGTTATAGAACTTGATGGAAGCTATTGCATTAGATAAGACCTACAGAAATATATATCATTTCTTTGACGTACAATGCAGAAGTGTTTCCTGATGAACGTACTTATTCAAATCTGTAAAATGAAAACGAATGCACTGTTTTACCTGTGTTCAGTGTTGAATTATTTATATTCTTAGCAAATTCATTGAGAAAGCCATGATGGTAATATACAACTATATCTTAAGAAACGCAACATATGATACATGTTGACTTGTAGTCCCGAATATATTGACACGCCTTTTAGCATGAAAATACGGATATTTATTTAATATTTACATAAAAGTGGGAGGTTTGGCAAGCCTAAAATCAAGGTTCAACCCACCATTTTTAGCTCACCTGGCCCGAAGGGCGAAGTGAGCTTTTCTCATCACTTTGCGTCCGTCGTCCGTCGTCGTCCGTCGTTAGCTTTTACAGAAATCTTCTCCTCTGAAAGTACTGGACCAAATTAAACCAAACTTGGCCACAATCATCATTGGGGTATCTAGTTTCAAAAATATGTGGTGTGACCCCGCCAACCAACCAAGATGGCCGCCATGGCTAAAAAATTGAACATAGGGGTGAAATGTAGATTTTGGCTTATAACTCTGAAACCAAAGCAATTAGAGCAAATATGACGGGATAAGATTGTTTATCAGGAAAAAATCTATCTGCCCTGAAATTTTCAGACGAATCGGACAACCGGTTGTTGGGTTGCTGCCCCTGAATTGGCAATTTTAAGGAAATTATACCGTTTTTGGCTATTATCTTGAATATTATTAAAAATAGAGATAAACTGTAAACAGCAATAATGTTCAACAAAGTAAGATCTACAAATAAGGTAAATGACTAAAATAGTCAGTTGACCCCTTAAGGAGTTATTGCCCTTTATAGTCATTTTTTACCAATTTTTTGTAATTTTTTCTTATCTTTTAGAAAAATCTTCTCCTCTAAAACTACTGGTCCAAATTTAACCATACCTAGCTATAATTGTCATTGAGGTATTTAGTTTAATAAAATGTGTGCGGTAACCCTGCCACTCAACCAAGATGGCCGCCATGGCTAAAAATAGAGCATAGGGGTAAAATGTAGATTTTGGCTTATAACTCTGAAACCAAAGCATTAAGAGCAATTCAGACATGGGGGTTAAATTGTTTTGCAAGTCAAGATCTATCTGCCCTGAAATTTTCAAATGAATCCGACAACTGGTTGTTGGGTTGCTGCCCCTGAATTGGAAATCTTTAAGGAAATTTTGCTGTTTTTGGTTATTATCTTGAATATTATTATAGATAGAGATAAACTGTAAACAACAATAGTGTTCAGCAAAGTAAGATCCACAAACTGTAAACAACAATAGTGTTCAGCAAAGTAAGATCCACAAACAAGTCAACATGACCAAAAAGGTCTACTAAGAGCCTCTAATGTTCCTAAATTGTCCGGTACCAAGTCAGGAAAATGGGAATGTCGGTTGTTTTTGTTGCATTTTATTGCTTCTGTTGTGTCGTTGTTTTCCTCTTATATTTGATTTGTTTTCCTCAGTTTTAGTTTGTTACCCGTATTTTTGTTTTTCTAAATCGATTTATGACTATCGAACACAGGTATACTACTGTTGTCTTTATTATTTTCTAACTTTACAGAAAGTCCAAATTCACAGACCTCGCCATAATATTTTTACCGTTGGATATAAAAATACTTCATAATAAACAACATCAAAAGAACAACAAAAGCAGAAACGACCAACGTTTTTATATTCTAGTCATACATTTTGTAATTAAAAAATGAAACATAGTGTAATAAAAATTAAACAAACAAAACAAAATAATGTAAAGTACAATAAAAAACAAATATGACCACAATGTTATCTCAATATAATAACAATGTATTATTCTTAATGTAATAACAATTTAACCTCAATGCTATTACATTGTAACCTCAATGCAATTACATTGTAACCTTAATGCAATTACATTGTAACCTCAATGCAATTACATTGTAACCTCAATGTTATAACAATGTAACTTCAATGCTATTTATAGAATAACTAATCGAAGAATTCAAATAGAGAAAAAATATTCAACGAGTGACCATACGGCACATTAATTCACGAATGCGCGTAGCGCATGAGTTAATTATCAATGCTGTTCGGTCACAGGTTGAATATTTTTCGATATTTAAATTCTTTAATTAGTTATTTTTTTTATTGCATTGGCAAATGGCTTTAATAAGAAGTTAATGTGAAACATGTAAGGAACTATATCTTTTTTTTCCTACGCATTCACAATTTGTTTTAATCCGCCGTTATCGACGTCTTGACAACGCCGATTGTTGTATGACGTCAGAGAGTAAAATAACCACGTTTATTTTACATGTGAAATTATCGGTTTTTATTTAACTGGGAAATCAATGTAATTCATTGCAACCAATGTAATAATACAATGTAACCTCAATGTTATTACAATGTAACCTCAATGATATTTCATTTTTTAAGGAATGACTGTAAAAAATTTTCGGTCTATGAAGAAATAACTTAAAAAATGTGGTGCACACTGAATAACGCGCGTAGCGGGTTATTTAACAGTGTGTACCACATTTTTATGTTAGTTCGAATAGACTGACAAAATATTACAGTTGTTTCTAATAATTTAATTCTAAATTCAATTTCAAACCTGCGTAAATCATGAAAAAACGTTGATGACGTCAAAGTCACACGGATAAATTGTGTCTATGATGTGATAAACAAAACGACGTCAGCCAATCAGAAGACGCGTTACATCCAAAATTAAAATGAAACCTCAATGTTATAACAATGAAACCTCAATATTACTGTTGTTATAACAATGAAACCTCAATATAACTGTTGTCATCACGTCTGAAATCACTCGTTTGATTGGTTGAAACGTTTGCGTCATACAGTATCAAGGTTATAAATTTCTATTCTGTTCTTTATTTCAAAGATTGATAAGCAATGTAACTTTTTAATCTGCCGTTTTCGGTTTAGTGATTATGAACATAGACTTACACACGTTACTCCTATTAAACAATTCAAATTGTTAAAATATACAAAATAAATAAATGATAAAATTGAGAGTTGAAATGGTGAATATGTCAAAGAGACAACAACCCGACCAAAGAGCAGATAACAGATTATACACTGTATAACAATATACAATTTGATATTTATGTAACATGAATTTGGATTGTGAGGTGTTGGGTTGCTGCACCAAGGCGTATGTTCTTTCAAATTTTAAGAAAGTACTTTAATACATTGCAAAATAAAGTAGATTTTTATGAAAGTAGATTTTATACTTAAGTTTTATTAGAAGGATTGAAAGATATATATAAGAATAAGCAATATTCACGAGATACGTCATGAATATTCATATGATAAATAATAACCAGAACAAGCTGAAAAAATAAATCTGCCGACATTTCCGCATTAAGGTTTAAGCTGAGTATAATACCATTGAAAACATTACCTTCTTCCTTCTTCTCGGAAAATTATTGTTATCAATAAAAGAATAAATTTGAAAAAGAATTATTGCTACGGGAATATCAAACATAAAGATATATCTATATATATCACGTGACCACGAGAAAACAGTGATGATTTATGCAAATGACCATAATCTAACACCTCGTTCATTTACGATGCAAGTAATCTAAATGTCCCAGAGCTTCACTAAATGCTTAATATCGATCTCCTGTAAAGGAGGTGAAAAATCGTGGTTGGCTACTAAATGTTAAACATCGATCTCCTGTAAAGGAGATGAAAAAAGTATAACTATTTGCATATTTGAGTCTCGAGGTTACGAAGTCTCTCGTAACTGGGTCACTGTGAAAACTGTCTAATTATGAGAAAATAAAGGGTTGCAGGTAGGTGAGGTTTACATAAATGAAGAGAAGTATGAACAAATTGATACCCGATCTATATAATTCCAAGGCCGTTAGTTGCCACTAGAAGCGACGAAGCAGTGCATCTATTTTGGACGGGCAAATATCCACTTTTTGATATGGGAGGAGCTCTAACGTCCCACGGCCCCAGCTTGTCTTGCTGTTGGACATCAGCGTAATCTCGGACTACAAAAGAGTATACAGTTAGACCATTCAAACCATTGGGAATAATACATATGACAAAACAGTGGTGAAGCTTTTTCCAAATGTTGTTTGTAAACTTGAAAATTGTTGTATAATGGCTTTGGGAAAAATACCTGTATATTTCTTTATTTCTATTGAATTAAGTTAAGTCTTTATGAAGTCCATAAACGTCATAGTTTTTATTTCACTGCATGCCATTTACCAAAAAAAAAAGAAGTCTAGTAAGTTCACATTCGACATATTGGAAAGGATGCATTCCAACCAAATTTTCAAAACCTGTTTGCGAGATATTGTTTTGCTGAAAAAATGTAATTTACTACATTTTGGAAGCCCAGCGATATCTCATTTTCTTTGTTTTCACTAAATTGTCATCAATTGAGGCCATGTTTTGATTGTTTTTACGATTGTGGTACAGAAATAAAAAAAAATCCATTACCATATCGGTTTTGTTCCTGATAAATACTCAGATTGAGACTAGCTCGTTATCTAAATATAGCCCCATTAATATTGTCTTGATAAATATACACGAAAAGTCCATGATTATTTATATCTTTCGTTTAATGGTATTTAAATAAGGCAATCCCCAATGATATTTATTGTAAGTGCCTTTAAATCAATTGATACCAGACAAGGCATATGTTCAAAACATAAATAAGTACTTATATAAAATTGAATGATAAATAGAAAGCAATTAATGACAATGACCACTCAACCGGAAATCGATAATCAACATCCGGTTTTATGACTGTTATAAAACACCACGTGTCGCCATTATGGCTGTCAGCATGGTCAGTTAAGGCTGTTTCTTTAAGATATATAACAACATTAGAACGTTGAGTACTATATGCATGATTGAAACGATGTAATGTAAACAGATGCTTTAATTTGGACAAAACAATTCGTTCGAAGAAATTACGTTTTATATAGAAATGAAGATGTGGTATGATTGCAAATGAGACGACTAACCAACCACAAGACACCAAATGTCACAGAAATTAACAGCTATACAATGTAGGTTACCATACGCCCTTCAATAATGAGCAAAGCCAATACCACATAGTCAGCTATTGGCATACGTTTATTGTTCGAAAAACGGATTAGACACAAGTTTTTCTATTTATCTCTTGTTAACATTAAGATATATATTTAAACTGAAACGTTTCTAACAACACCACCCCCTATAAAATGAAATAAAACCAAACCATACCGAATTGTAAAAAGAAAACAAACTCATGAAAGAGAAAAATACATAAAATAAAAATGGTAATGATACAAAACAAAGAAAACTATTAGTTTTAAACTAGGACTGACTCTTCCGGATTGAGCATACTATATTATAAATTATCATGCATGAATATGAAAACAAATTAAAACAATTTGAAGAAAATCTCAAACTATCATACAGGAAGTTTTATTACAGATGATTAGAAAGATTGAATGTCATTAGATGGACATATAAAGGAAGAAAAATACAGTTGATTGCTTGTTGTGTATTTGTCCTTTATATTTTATTGTATATCAGACGATAAAACATTTTTTTTAATGTTGATATAATCATTTTGTATGCTAGGCACCTGAAACTGATTGTAATAATCATTAATTTAGTACTTTATATATAAATGATACATTTGATATTCAATTTATTTGATAAAGAACACGGAATCGTCCCTAATTGTTCATTAAAGAGCACGACAAACCAAACGTTTAGGAACATCCCTTAATAGTACCAGCAAGTGCATTTTTTTTGTATATAAGGAACGATTTAGATCTTTACATATTGTATTACGCGAATAATGCACATTAAGCCAGCCGACCATTATATATTGACCGAGGCTGTTTAAAATAAACCTAAGTAAGTAATACGCAGGGTGTCAGTCTGGCTGTAAGCATCTTTTGGCAATTGTTTGGTCTTATACTATAAATCCAAATAAATCAGCCTATATATTCGGCTGCTCTACGATGGCTTCATCATCTTCACGAGTCGATCATTAAGAAAGACTGAATTAATTCACGGTAGTCTTATACGTGACAGCAATGAGTTTTGACATCCAATAAATATTTCCATATATATGATATCATCATATTTTATAGAACATCTTCAAATACGCAATTATGCTTTCTATAGTGTGATGTTAAGCTATTGTTTCAGATATGAGTGAAGGTTGGTCCCTATTTTAAAACGTTTAACCCGCTGCAATTGTTTGCACCTGCCCTAAGTCAGGAATCTGATGTTCAATAGTTGTCGTTTGTTGGTGTGGTTCTTAGTGTTTCTCGTTTCTCGTTTCTCGTTTTTTATATAATAGATTGTACCGTTGGTTTTCCCGTATGAATGGTTTTACACTAGTGATTTTTTTGGCGCTTCATAGCTTGCTGTTCGATGTGATTCAAGGCTCCGTGTTGAAGGCAGTACCTTGACCTATAATGGTAAACTTTTATAAATTGTAACTTGGATGGAGAGTTGTCTCAATGGCACTCATACCACATCTTCCTGTGTCTTTGAAATATTTTAAAAATGTCTGTGTTACACATATATTCATAGAGAGTGGTTCATTCTCTGGACGTAGCAACAAATCTTTCATAGTTACATTGTATATCAGACGATAAAATATTTTTTTATCAATCATTTGACATAATCATTTTGTATGGTAAGCACCTGGAACTGGTTTTTAATAATCATTAATTCAGTATTTTTTACATAAATGGTATATTTAATATTCTATTTATTTGACAAAGAAATCACCAGTAATTGGTCATTAAAAAGCACGACAAAACCAAAGGTTATGGAAGATCTCTAAATAGTACCAGTCAAACAAGTTTGTTATTTTTTATAGACAGAATTTGATGGGAGCGATTTAAATTTTACATATTTATGTATAACCCAAATAATGCCATTTGTTATATTCCGGCTAACTCCGACTAATCTCCGATAGTTACTTTAACATCGATAGGATATAAAGGCTGCTAGAGGGCGCATAATCAATCTAATTTCACATTGTATAGACATCCGGTTATTGTGGAATACTGCATGGTGTCCTCTTATTACTATACGCAGCTAGTTTTGTCGTTTATTTGAAGTTTAGTTGACGTATATACACCATATCTCCCATTATTTACACTTTTTTTTATTTCTTGTCATGTCACAAAAAAAAAAACTACTAATGTTACGAAACATCGATGTTGGTTTTTCTGTAGTAGTAGTGGAGTCGTAGTATTGATATTTGTTTATAAACGTGAATAATTATAATACCGTAACGTCTTGTATTAATCTTATAACGATAATAAGCACCGCAAGATCAGATATTTGATTAACAAATCATGGTGCTAAATATTTGATCAAAACAAACAAATAAATTAGTACAAAAAAATTAAATAAAGCACAGGACATTTGTTTATCTGATATAAATATTTTATTATGACATTACCACATTCGCGCCGATAATAATATATCGACCGAGGCTGTTTAGAATAAATCTAAGTATAGTAATACGTATGGTGCCAGTCAGACTGTAAGTCTCTTTGGAACATATATGGTCTTATTCTATCAACCCAAATAATTCAGTCTGTATATTCCGCTGCTCTACGATGGCTTCATCGTCTTCACGGGTCGATTATTGAGAGAGACTGAATTTATTCGCGATAGTCTTATACGTGACTGCAAATGGGTTTTGGCATCCCATTGGTATTTCCATATATCGTCGCTGGGTTTCCAAAATGTCGTATATGAGTTTTTTGGCTAAAAATACTTTTTGACACAAATGGTCTGGGCGGGAGATAATCTTTGGTATTGCAAAAAAGCATGCAGTTAGACCAATCAAAACATTTGAAATAAGACATATTACAAAACTGTCAATGTCAGTTGTTTGTAAAATTTGGTTCCAAAATGTTGTATGATAACTTGAAAATCGTTTTATAATGGCTTTGGGAATAAAATAATTGTACATTTCTTTATTTCTGTGAAAATAATCTAAGTTCTCGGATAATCGAGAAATGTCAAAGTTTTTATTTCACTGCTGTTTACAAAAATGTTCAAGTTCACATACGCCATTTTGGAAGCATGCCTTTTTTTAAAAATTTTCAAAGCCTGTTTGTGAGGTATTTTTTTCTTTAAAAAAATGTAATTTACAACATTTTGGAAGCCCAGCGACGATATGTAAGTATGCAATATAATTATATTTTATAGGACATCTTCTAATCAAATATGTAGACATGAACTGTTTCAAAATTCTCCGTGTTATTCAAAGAGAGTGATACATTCTCTGGACGTTCAAGAACCCTTGCACCACATCTTTTATGGGTACATTGGTTTAGCCTGTTGTAAGACAAAATTTCTGTCCCTGTCCAACACAATTTTGTTTTCCAGTATCGGGCAGTTTGATATATTCACATTCAAGTCTTGCAAGTGTTCCAGTATTAGTACAAAAATCCCTGCCATCTCACATTATAAATCCTATGTGATGTGTTACATGTAATGGTCCAAAATATATGCATGAAATAGTTGCAACTGGACGTTAAGCCAAACCAGTCCCTAAATGTAATCAGACGAATAAAACAAATATTGTAAATAAGTTTGACCATTCAATAACTTGATGTTGAGAATTAATGTCATGTTTATATTCAGTACTATTTAAATGAGAAAATTTTACGTCATTATTAATAATAATGCAATTTACCATGAGCAGACATGACAGACACAAACAAACGACGACCACATAATTTCAGGATCCTGATTTTTGAAAGGCACATGCAAATGTGGGTGGTTTAACATTTTTGTGAGCGCTTAACCCTCTCCCTAACCTGGGACTGTTGTGTAACAGGACAACATGAGAAAAAACTGTTAAAATCAGTTATTTTTTATAGTGGATTAATTAAAAAGATCGACAAGAAACTCTTAAAAAATTAAAATCCAATTGTTCAGAGAACAATTGAAGGCCTTTCCACATCAAAGAAACTTTGAAAACAAGCTAGTTTATTCAGACTGATGCGATAATGGTTTTGATATATTTGAAAGTGAACTAAAGTAGATAATATGCTACTTCTCTGGTTAAGTAAATGTTACATTTGGTCTCATATGATAGCTTCTTTCACACTGATTCCAAAAATATATAGTTTTTATATACTTTTGCCTGTAAACCGGGATATAATTGACCACTTCCGGTCTACAGAAAGTCACTTCTAGTCTTTAGTGATTAGTAAACGTATTTAAGTTACAAAATATATGGATTCTGAGTACTTTGATATGAAAAAAGTGCAGAAATAGCTACTTCCGGTATTCTCAAGGTCACTTCTGGTTGTCATTTTTCAAGGTCATATGTCATCTAACCTTTTGTACAAGGTCATATGGTTTTATAATGAACTTAGTTGAAGTTATGATCAAATAACTATATATTCAGACATTTCAGGGGCACTAACACCTATAAGATGCACTTTAATTGTATCAGATCAAATGTAACATATCTTCATTACAATAAATCCAACATTTTGCGCTTGTTTTTTAATGTATATCTTTAAAACTGTCGGAGAAAATCTCGAAACAAGGCAAAATCAAAATTTAGAACTTGACCTTGACCTCATTTTATAAGTTAAGACCTAGGGGCCTCAAATAAAAACATTACAGGGTTATATGGTTAACAGTTGATGAGTTGAAAACACATACCGACAAATTTATTTTGTAAAGGTTGATAACTCCTATAAAATATCATCGAATCCCTTCGATCAAAATTAGCCAAAAATTCCTGAGGATGTAACGAACAATTTGTAAAAAGAATTTTGTCGATATCTTTTTTTGTTACGAAGGAGAGGAACTCTGATGATAAACAGTAAATAGGGAGATAACTCTTACAAAGAAAATGGTTCGGCTTAGCAGGGTGAAATTTAAAAGTGCATAAACTTTACGATACAATATAAGAAATTTCTAAGCGACATATTGCGAAACAAACATTTATTGCAAGAACAAAACGTGGCGAAAAAAAAATAATAATCAGAACAAATACAATAGGTCTTTCCACAGAAAAGTGGAAAGACCTAATAACATAAAAACAATTGATACAAAACACCGACCTAAGCAAACTTTCAGATGCTGAACGCTAGTTTAAAGTTAATTCCAACTAATAAATAAAACAGGATCTCCCAGACTAAGTGTATCAGTTATTAGACATCCAATGGATTTAAATCATTTAATGCAAAGACGTCATTAACAGTCTATTAGACACTTCATATTGTGCAATGCAAAAATATGAATAAAAAGTTATCGGCATGATGTAGAATCATGAGAAGTCATAACTCTACATATATTGCAATTATTATATAAATACCATCCATACCTACTCACATAACATACATTTGTTTGTACCACATTTAATTTAGATATACATTCTTTAAGACATTTGTTAAGGATAATGAGTATGATTTTAGTCCATGTTTTTTTCACGTATTGATGGATTTTCTTAACTTAAAACAAGATTAAATTTGTGTTGGTGGTGAAATTAGATTTGCGGAGACAACATAATTTCTTAAGGACCCATTTTCCATTAAAGTTTGAATACATACAATGCCTTGTTTGGGAAACTAGACATAATAAAGAATAAATGTTGATTAAATTTTCGTTATAATAGATTCAGATAATACTTTGACAGGATGTTAACTTCTATAATCACATTAAAACACCTGTTCTATAATCAATCAACCGTAAAATCGTATTTACAGAGTAATAACTTAAAAAAACATCATTATATAGCTATTAATTAAATCCTGTAAAAATCTGAGTTAATTACAGTCTTAAGATGCTTTTCAATTCAGACATTTCAATAAGATTAGCTGTCACAGATGTAGGATACCAATTATACTGAATTCTTTAATAGTTACCTTTTAATGTAGAGAAAATACAAATTTTAATACTATTCGTATAATGAATCTATAATTTACATTGATATGAATAAATTTCTTGATGTGACTAAAGAAAACGATTGTCCAGTAAAAGCACGGTAAGGTAAATATATTATTATAAACTCTTAGACTGGATTCATAAATTTTCAGTGGTTACCTATTTTCGTACATTAAAGAAAATTTTATTTTCGTGGATATTTACTTTCGTGGTTTTGACAAAGTCTGCATACATGCATAAACAGAAAATATTTAAATCGTTGAACTTTTAAATTCGTAGAATACACAACACACGACAAACGTATATCATTGAAATATATGTTTGAAAAACATATATGACTTTAATTCTGACAGTGAAATTGCTAAGGTGCATGTGTTACCAAATGTTTGTTTAATCTACACTATAAAGAAGAAAGTTGAATAGCTTGATCAAATAACCGTTGTCTCTACCATTAAGTAAACATGAGCTGTTAACATTCAGCAGCCGCTTATTATCCCAACTCATTTATTTTTTTTTATCATACATATAGGTATGATATATTTAAAATTTCTTCAGCATGTTGACACGATAAAACATATTTTAAATGCTGTACATACCAATAATCTGATGAAAAAGCCATTAGAACCTCGTTATTTATGATTTGCTAATATGCATGTTGTGTTTGGGTGGATGAATGTATGGGCGTCTGAAGGCAAATATTACATATACATTATGGTGATGTCAAGTTAACGTGATCTGGATATGGAGACTGACTTGTACAATACAAATTCCCCTAGCTTGTTTTTTACCTGTTACTCACAAAGTTTCAGTTTGCAGAAGTATAACAGTTTGCAGAAGTATATGTAAAACAGTTTGTAGAACTATTTGTCTTCCTGCCCGGACACATTGATAGTTTAATACTCTTATTCTTAGCGGTAAAGCAGCAGATAATTTTAATTTTTTGTTGCTTCAACCTAGCCAAAATAAAGGTTATTCTTTAGTTTTCTATGTTGTGTCTTGTGTACTATTGTTTGTCTGTTTGTCTTTTTCATTTTTTAACCATTGCGTTGTCAGTTTATTTTAGATTTATGAGTTTGACTGTCCCCCTGGTATCTTTCGTCCCTCTTCTATTGACTTATCGCACCTGATGCAAGCAATCAAGAATACACAAGTCCATGAAACGGTATTGTACTAGGTGTTAAAATGTCTCATTTCATTAAATCTTAAGTGAAGAACTTTATGGAGAGATATCTCATAGAAACAGGATTAAGTGATGATTGGTTTATCTGTCAGCCAACAATCATCTCTTTGTTCTCCAGATCAGTCATTTTAAATTATAAGCACATACATATTAAGTATAGACATGTAGATATGCTAAGAAACAGCTACTGTTAATAGTCGTACTATTCTGTTTAAAAACAAAGACATTTTAGTATTCAATCGTGATGCATATCAGGGTAAAATAATTTTAATGCTATTAGAATAGGAATCCGTATTGTACTACTTAATATTTTGAAGAAAGACATGTCTTTCTAACCGGACGCATTGAAAGCAAACCGATAAATCGTTATTCTTATATATAAATTAATGAGCACATAACTACCGATATACATATAAACATGTTTAGAAACAGCTACTGCTAATAGTAGTACCATTCTGTAATAAAACAAAGACATTTTACTTTTCAATCGCAAAAACAATCACAATGATGAAATGAATTGTCCATAGACTATTCTTCTTTACATATCTCTTGATATAATGATGAATTGAATTGGCCTTTGTGTATTATCTTATCAATCATAACGGTCAGTCCTGGTCAGTATTGGTCAGTAATAATCCATCATTGCCACGAAGACCACTGGACGGAGTGAGACAGAAATCAAAGGTTTTAACCTTAATTAATTGACCCTAGACCTCAACTCATTCTTCTAATACAATGATTGAAAAGTAATCTTTAAGTGAGAAAAGCAATTGTCTCGAGAGTTGTAACATTTATCTATGACCTTGGTCTTGGACAGGATCCACCATTTCAATGAGTGATTGAAGCATATTGAAATAATTTTACAAAATAGAGTCAACTGATACCAAAGTGACAATTAAGATTTATAGGGCGAAAATCACATAACTGTTTTCCAAGACTTGTCATAATTATGTATATAGCAGACAACTAAAAAATAAATCTTTGGGCGTGCCCACACCATACTGACAAATCCGACGCTTACTCTCAAATGCTCACTATGTAATCCAACATAAGAGACGTCAAGCTTACTACCATACTGACAAATCCGACGTAAGGGACACGCTTACTCTCAAATGCACACTAATCCGACATAAGAGACGTCAAGCTTACTACCATAGTGACAAATTCGGAGTAAGGGACACGCTTACTCTCAAATGCACACTATGTAATCCAACATAAGAGACGTCAAGCTTACTACCATAGTGACAAATCCGACGTAAGGGGCACGCTTACTCTCAAATGCACACTAATCCGACATAAGAGACGTCAAGCTTACTACCATAGTGACAAATTCGGAGTAAGGGGCACGCTTACTCTCAAATGCACACTATGTAATCCAGCATAAGAGACGTCAAGCTTACTACCATAGTGACAAATCCGAAATAAGGGGCACGCTTACTCTCAAATACACACTATGTAATCCAACATAAGAGACGTCAAGCTTACTACCATAGTGACAAATCCGAAATAAGGGGCACGCTTACTCTCAAATGCACACTATGTAATCCAACATAAGAGACGTCAAGCTTACTACCATAGTGACAAATCCGGAGTAAGGGGCACGCTTACTCTCAAATGCACACTATGTAATCCAACATAAGAGACGTCAAGCTTACTACCATAGTGACAAATCCGGAGTAAGGGGCACGCTTACTCTCAAATGCACACTATGTAATCCAACATAAGAGACGTCAAGCTTACTACCATAGTGACAAATCCGAAATAAGGGGCACGCTTACTCTCAAATACACACTATGTAATCCAACATAAGAGACGTCAAGCTTACTACCATAGTGACAAATTCGGAGTAAGGGGCACGCTTACTCTCAAATGCACACTATGTAATCCAACATAAGAGACGTCAAGCTTACTACCATAGTGACAAATCCGAAATAAGGGGCACGCTTACTCTCAAATGCACACTATGTAATCCGACATAAGAGACGTCAAGCTTACTACCATAGTGACAAATCCGGAGTAAGGGGCACGCTTACTCTCAAATGCACACTATGTAATCCAACATAAGAGACGTCAAGCTTACTACCATAGTGACAAATCCGACGTAAGGGGCACGCTTACTCTCAAATGCACACTATGTAATCCAACATAAGAGACGTCAAGCTTACTACCATAGTGACAAATCCGGAGTAAGGGGCACGCTTACTCTCAAATGCACACTATGTAATCCAGCATAAGAGACGTCAAGCTTACTACCATAGTGACAAATTCGGAGTAAGGGGCACGCTTACTACCATAGTGACAAATTCGGAGTAAGGGGCACGCTTACTTTCAAATGCACACTATGTAATCCAACATAAGAGACGTCAAGCTTACTACCATAGTGACAAATTTGGAGTAAGGGACAAGCTTGGAAGTTTTACAATAGATGAGAAAATGAAAGAATTCAATTGTATATTTATTTTATACCACACGACATTAAAAACTTTAAAAAAAGATTATTTTTAACATTCATGATCGTGATATCAATAAATGCAGGAACAGGAAATATATTGTATATCTATTGGAAACTATATGAAATTTATAATCTTTAGATGCTTCTGATTTTTATGATAGTAATATATGCATACGCTATATACATTTGTATATTTATCAGAAACCATATGAAATAAAAACTCGAGAATATTTCTAATATTTATTATCCTACGAGTATGTGTATTTAGTACTTTTACTTGTATATTTATTAGAAACCATATGAACGATGAACTTAAAACAATTTAGAATATTTCTAACGTTTAATAATCGAGATACTTAACTTTGCTTACATAACGCTCCAGGTCTAAGATATTTTATCCTACCTCTATATTTATTTCATATTTATTATATACCTCAAAGAAACTGATTACATTATGAATTTCATACTGCAATAGATCATTTGTTTTTAATGACTTAAATATGATTGTAATGACGTATTTAAGCATAGAAAAATCAAGTGTTCCAATATGTATATTTTCCAATTTATTTTTAAGACAACTAAAAAGCAGTGGCTTAGATTCAAAGTGATAAATTATAAGAAAAGCATACATCAGAGAACACATTTTATACACTTTAGAGGGAACTAGAGACTGTGTTTCAAAATCTGTCCTTTTCAGTTGGTAATTTGACGGTCCGAAATTCAGATTTACAGGCGACGCGTACCGTGGTCTTTGCGACTGTCAAAGCAGAAGTTTACTATTGCAACTATTGTTATTCCTAATTAATCTAATATCAACTATAAAAATATTCAAAATAAACATAGGGTTTATTTGTTAATTTAATTTGACTTTTGATAATCTTTCAGACAAAAACTGAGATACAAAAATAGGAAGATGAGGTATGATTACCAATAAACAAATCATTTTGTCTCCTGTGAAGAGTTGTCTCATTGGCAATCATACCACATCTTCTTTTTATATCCATCAGAGACCAACGGATGAGGATGTAGATTACTATAGGGCATTATACGATCTTCAACAATGAGTAAGATCCACACTGTATAGTAGATATCATATATAGTAACGTCATAAACGACACAGGGATGACAAATTGGATTTTTGTTATCCTATATCTTAAAATTGGAAAGAATTCAAAACAGAAAACCATAAACGGCCTGATTTATTCTGAAATTATAAACGAAAATAAATATGGAAAACAGCAACAAACGCAAACCACTGAATTACAGGCTCTGGAACAAAACAGATTCGATAATATCATTGTCTACATTTTTTAAAACCTTTATTATGTTGGTATTTTGTTCGTCTTTTTATTTTCTATTTCGACTATAATGAATGAATAGAACTGCGGTTAACAAAGCGGTGAAATCTGAAATATTTTTCTTTATGCTGACCGTTTTAATGTTTAGTTTCTTTAATTAAGGGATGACTGTAATATTTTTTCTGTCTATGTAGAAATATCATCAAAAATGTGGTACACACTGAATAACCCGCGTATCGGGTTATTTAAAGTGTGCACCACATTTTTTTATTTTATTTACAATAGACAGAAACAATATAAGTCATTTCTTATAATTTAAATCTTAAATCCATTTTAAACCGGAGTAAATCATAAAAAAGTTGATGACGTCACGGTCACATGACAAAATTATGTCTATGGACTGATAACAAGATAACGTCAGCCAATCAGAAGACGCGTTACATCCAAAATTAGATTATTAAGTGATGATTTCGGGAGGAAACATTGCAACTCTTGTCATGATTTTTTTTTATTTCAGTCATCTACGCCAGCACTATATGAAGAATGAAGTCTGAACACTCAAGGATTTCAATTTTCTTCATCTCGACAAACCGACGTCTTAATGGAATATATCGGCTTCACTTTATCACAATCACAGCTTATAAATTAAACATCAAATCGCAAAAAAATAATACTTGTTTTTCAGTAACTGTTAAAAATGGAGGTATCAGATAGATGACAAAAATCCTCTGACAAAATTAAATATTTCAGAAGATCTTAATAAAACCGTTGAGAAGAAAATATATAATCCCGCGAGATTGTCACGAGAAATAATAATAAAAAAAAAACAGAAAAAACACTTAACCGTATCCAGCATTCTAGAGATTAGAAAAATATCTGTACACAAATGATTGGCAAGGTGTCTGTTTCATAAGTGGGTAATTGATTACTTTTATTTAACTCACTGACATAATATTTATTGAATGATCAGTCAAACTCGAATTACTGCTATGTTAATGGTATTCATACGTGACTACGATATAATTACCTTTATAAATAATGGAAACTTGTGACAAATTTGACAAAACATAACATTAATGGCAGTCTCGTCACATTAGTTCGCAAATCATTCTGATGCATTCTAGAGTCATTGACACTTATATAAACGCTTTTGTCATGATTGGTTCATTCTTAATTAAGTAAACTTCCGGTTATTATTTTTTTTATTAAATAATTACAAATCACGTTCCTCATTTTCTTTTTTTTCTTTTCTCTGTGTCCTTGGCATATATCTTATTTCTAGTCTGTTTGACTCATTCTGTTATTGTTTGTAGTTTTGTACGTGTCCAAAACGGAATTACTGCAATATTGACAAATATACTGATCAATAAACCAACAAATTAATATAGTATTAATGATAATATAGTGTACCTTATAGACGTATTTAAACATGTAAAACCATATTCATTATGTGTGAAAAATTTGCCACTGGACGTTTCACAATCAACAAAAGGATTTTCTTATAAAAACTTAAAAGAATTCTGATTATGCATGTTATGATTTATCGGCATGCAATTTTATCTAGAAAATGAAAAAAAAAATAAATTTAGAAAATGATTCTTTTTGATCAAAACCCCTTTTCCCGATGATTCGTCGAAGTATTAAAGGTTATATATACTAAATCATCCTTCATTCATGAGTATTTCAGCTGCATTGTTGTCTCTTTTTTCATTTTTGACAGAATTCAAAATAAGATTTGGATCAGTAATTATTATATTTTGTCATAACTATTAAACACTTCGAGACGAGTAATAATTTTACACGTGTCTGTGAAGACTTAACCTCTCTTTCAGAATAACATGGTGTTTATAGGTAGGCTCCTTACTGCTTTTCATAGCAATATAATAATATGATCAGTCATTTTGAAAGGGGGGTCCCAACCCAGAGTAAAGGGGGATTCGAACTATATGCTCCCATTCAAATGCATTGATCGTCCAAAAAAGGGGGGGGGGGTTCCACCCCCGGACCCCCTGGATCCGCCAATGGATCTGTTTATTTGCCTTTATTAATACCAGACTACAATTCTCTCATGCGGAAAGTTACAATTAATACAAATAAATTATAAACACATTACATCAATAACAGCGAAACAGGTGTTTAAGGTTCAATGGTTCGTTCAAAAGGATCCATTGATCTCAAAAAAATACTTTTCCTTTTATTTAGAATTCCAGGCATATTTAACTTATACTACCATGCAGGTTATAACAACCGCATGAAACTTCCTTTGATTTATTATTTTCATTTGAAATTAATTATAACATATAACCTACAATTCGTTTGTGTTGCTCTTATTCTGCAATATTGTTTTATTTAATGAATTTAGTAATTCAAAATGTATGCGTAGTTACTTTTAATACGTGCGGATCACTTAAAAGTTCTAACACAATTTTCTAAAGCCTGCAACTGTTTCTGAAAGATAAATACTTTACGCAATCACAAGCAGATGGACACGAATTGTCGGGGGATTAACAGTGTATTGCGTTTGTTCTAACATGTCAACAGATATTGTCTTTTATTTCATAATACTTCATTACATCAGTGACAGACCATTACATAGCTGGTTAAATCAATTTTTTAAAAAGAAAATTGTAAAAGGATGTGTAGGTAGACAGTAGAAGATAACAAGTCACGGGATTTCATGAGATTGCAAGAGATTATGCTCATTTTTGTTTAATTTACTTCAAACTGCTGCTCTATTTTGATTAGGCGAATACCACGCTTTAAAGGAATAACAGGATTTACAATATACTTATAATATATAAGTGTTATTCATAAAATTTCCGCACATTTTGCTAAATTTTCTATGAATTCTACTTGGTCTTGATGAGGTAAACCATAGATATTATATATTCAAAACATTCATCTATGGATACATGAGCATTTTAAGAGATATTTTTTTCGTATCATTTTATATTATACATTTATACTTTACGCATCATTCATATTTCAGATTCGATGTACAGCTGAAAATGAACAACTCAACACTCTACGATGGTGCATTATCTTTGGTCAACAACATAACAGAAAATAGTAACATAACAAACAATACTGGTAACCTTCCCGGTTATGCGCGGAACGAGTTTCTTGCTAAATTTGAATTAGCTGTACTGGCGTTTATGTTCATAACAGCAGTAACTGGAAACGTGCTTGTAATTGTCGCCTTAAAATGTCACCGTAAAAAGCTGACACGGATGCAATGGTTTATAATTCATTTGTGTATTGCAGATTTATCATTAGCGTTTTTCAACCAATTGCCACAGTTTGCATGGGACTTGACGTATAGGTTCCAGGGAAATAATGTTCTATGCAAGTTTGTTAAATACGTCCAGTTAATTTCAATGTATTCATCGTCTTACGTGCTTATAACCACTGCTTTAGATAGATACTTTTCCATCTGTTATCCAATCAACAGCCAGACATGGACTATTAAACGTGTCCATTTTATGGTATCTGTAGCATGGCTTTTATCCTTCGCATTTTCGATTCCTCAGCTTATATTTTTTTCCTATGTGGAAGTTTCTCCCGGAAGTAACGAATACGATTGCTGGGAATCACTAAGTAACGGACCAATGTCACATCTGCAGGCCTATATTACGTGGATATTTGTGTCAATTTACCTAGTTCCGTTTCTGGCACTAGTTTTCACTTATGGAAGAATATGCTATGTTGTATGGCAGTCGATGGATAATAGATCTGGTTATGAACGTCAAACGCAGTCTAGAAACGGTAATTATGACACACATCGGACAACCAATGACAAATCAAAGATAATTCAACCACGTGTGCATACGAAAAAGGTATCTAAATCAAAGATCAAGACAATCAAAATGACCCTGATTGTTGTCACGTGCTATCTTCTTTGCTGGGGTCCATTTTTTATTGCTCAGATGTGGTCTGTGTATGATATCACTGCACCTTTTACAGGTACGTAAATATATACTTTATATCATATGATATACTGTTGCTTATAATTTTTTTCTTCAGTTTTTAAGGCAAAATCCAAGAAAACCATACATTCAGCGTTCAGTTTCTAATAAATAAAATTGAACTAATTAGAACAGAAGTAAGCTGTTTAGTGTATCAGAACAATTGATATATTATTAGCAAGAACAAGTTGTACAAAAATGTTTCTGTTTCCATTTTTGTTTTTCGAAATTTCTATAACAGAATTTTAAGCAATTCTGAAATCATTAATACCGCAGTACCACTAGGCCACGATCGCACTACGATCTGTAAAAAAATGCAAATTTTGATGATCGTAGTACGATCGTGTAGATCGCTGTAAGGTCGTATCACGGTCGTGGTGAGGTCTTCAAGATCGTGATGAGCGTGGCCAACTTTGAACATGTTCAAACCAATCGTGGTGCGGTCGTGGCGAAATCAACATGTAGTGGAAGCGTCGTGAGAGCGTACTAAGATCGTAGTAAGATCGCAAAGGTCGCTGTACCATCGTAAAGAGAGCGTAGCGAAAGCGTGATTCTATTCGGAGATACTGCGCTACGATCTCACAGCGACGTTCGTTATTACGACCTCACTACGACCATCACGTTCTTACCGCGACCCAACTACGCTTCCACTACGACTATACCACGCTGTTCACGACCATAGTACGATTCTAACACGCACTCGCCGTCCTCATAACGCTCTTCTTACGACCTGACTACGTTCATACTACGACCATCATTCTCATTTTCACATTAAATATATTAAATCTCTCCAGGTTTTGTTTGTTTGTATGTAATTAGGACTTCTTGTTCATTTTCTCTAACGGCTCAACCAAGCTTCTCGTTTTGATATATATTAAACCATTGACTTCCCGTTTGAATGGTTTTACACTAGTAATTTTTGGGGTCCTTTAAAGCTTGCTGTTCGATGTGAGCCAATGCTCCGTGTTGAAGGCCGTACCTTGGCCTATAATGGTTAAATTTTATAAATTGTTACTTGGATGGAGAGTTGTCTCATTGGCACTCATACCACATCTTCCTATATCTATTGATATCTATTGACACATCTGTGTCTTCTCTGCTATCGTTCACTGAAATATCGTCATTTGAGCTTCATGGACCAGCAATAGGTTGTAATTTAGGTTGGATTGGTCTGTCCGACATCTGTGCTTGATCAGGATTTGTTACTATTAGAGCTCCCTCTGCCTCTACATCAACCCCTACCATCACGCCCACATGTTGTAGTAGAGTTTGATGGCACTCTGTATTGTTTCCGAGAAATCTATGAAACTGTATTGATATGGAACACGATATTGACGTTATTGCTGAGAACGTAGTAAGATCGTTGTATTAACGTAGTATAATCGTGGTAAGAACGTGCTATAATCGCAGTAGAAGCGTGGTAAGATCGTGTTGCAATCGGATAACTCGTGGTACGGTCGTAGTGAGAACGTGATGAGCGTAGAACGATCGTGATAATCGTAGTGAGGTCGTAGAATAAGCGCGACGAGAACGTAGTATAATCGTAGCAGGATCGTTGTAGAAGCGCAATGAGGACGTAGTAGCATCGTGAAAGCAACGAAATTTACATTTCATGCCGCTCATACCGCGACCTCACCACGATCTGAATTTATTTTAGATCGCGGTGAGCGTGGTGCGATCGTGGTCTAGTGGGACAGGGGCTTAATACTGTAGTCCCACTAGGCCACGACCGCACTATGATCTGTGAAAAAAATGCAAATTTGGATGATCGTAGAACGATCGTGTAGATCGCAGTAAGGTCGTATCACAGTCGTGGTGAGGTCTTCAAGATCGTGATGAGCGTGGCCAACTTTGAACATGTTCAAAACAATCGTGGTGCGGTCATGGCGAAATCAGGTCGAAATAGAAGCGTAGTGAGAGAGCACTAAAATCGTAGTAAGATCGCAAAGGTCGCTGTACCATCGTAGCGAGAGCGTAGCGAAAGCGTGATTCATTCTATTCGGAGAGTCTGCACTACGAGCTCACAGCTATGTTATCACCCTCACTGCGACCATGACGTTCTCAGCTGTTTGAATGGTTTTACTTTAGTAATTTTTGGAGCCCTTCGGTATGAATCAAGGCTCCGTAATGAAGGCCTTTACTTGGCCTATAATGGTTTACTTTTAGAAATTGTAACTTGGATGGAGAGTTGTCTCATTGGCACTCATACAACATATTCCTATATCTATTGACACATCTGTGTCATCTCTACGTGGTATCGTTCACTAAAATATCGTCATTTGAGCTTATGGACCAGCAATAGGTTGTAATTTAGGTTGGATTGGTCGGTCCAACATCTCTGCTTGGTCAGAATTCGTTACTATCAGAGCTCCCTCTGCCTCTACATCAACCCCTACCACCACGCCCACGTGTTCTAGTAGGTTTTGGTGGCATGACTGTATTGTTTCCGAGAAATCTACGTATTAATCAGAAATAGAAGGAATGAAACTGTATTGATATGGAACACGATATTGACGGTATTGCTGAGAACGTAGTAAGATCGAGGTATGAACGTAGTATAATCGTGGTAAGAACGTGCTGTAATCGCAGTAGAATCGTGGTAAGATCGTGTTGCAAACGGATAACTCTTGGTATGATCGTAGTGAGAACGTGATGAGCGTAGAAAGATCTTGATAAGCGTAGTGAGGTCGCAGAATAAGCGCGGTGAGAACGTGTAATAATCGTAGCGGGATCGTTGTAGAAGCGTAATGAAGACGTAGTAGCATCGTGAAAGCAACGAAAATTTACATTGTCATGCCACCCGTACCGCGACCTCACCACGTTCTAAATTTATTTTAGATCGCAGTGAGCATGGTGCGATCGTGGTCTAGTGGGACTGGGGATTAACGGAAACAAGGATTTGAAAATTTTCCCTTTATTTATTGCTGCTTTTTTAGTTCCTTTCTTTAATATATAATATTCATTGAGAACAGTCTTGTAAAAAGCTTGTAATTTTGAAAGAGAAGGGAACATTCTTAAGTTTAAATTCCCTTACCCCGTTATTCTTTTCAAAGCAATACAAGTCATTCTTCTTTATCCATTATGATTATGCAATGCAAAACGGTTACTGTTCCAAGACAAATGTTCATATCTGACCACAAAACAATAGCATCATGTCTACAAGAGTGTAAATTAACCAACTTCGTCTCAAGTTTAGCTCATAAGTGTATGCTAATTATCGGTAGCATTTTTTTTAATCTCGCCTCAGCAGGATTCGAACGCTTGCATCTAAGATATAGTGGCATCACCGCATTCCTTGTGTCCAGCGCACTAGACCACCGGACCAACTAGGATATATTTCAAGATTCCTTTCCTAAGTCGAGCAATGCCTATCCAAGTTGTCGTTATCAAGTTTTGTAACAAAGTATAAAAATATATATAGTGTATAGTAGCAAGTAGATGGTAAACCATGCAGATAAGGTATTTTTATTTGTTAATTTGTGTCTGTCGTAAAAGATGATATTTTAACAACCATGCCGTCACAGTTTAATTAACATAGTCTGCTCAATGACCTAATCCGATGTCTCTGAGGTTATTAAATTCCATATGGCTCTAATTCTAATATGGTATTTACTGACACCATATATCATATTAGGTCACTAGCACACTGTGTAACGCATATATCTGACCGACTGGTAGTCAGACTAGTGGCCTATCAAAGTGAAAAACCCGTCAATATTAAGAACCTATTACCAATGTCATTTCAACTGATCGAACGAAGCTTGTGTTCTAATTTGCTTAAGGACAGTCTATTTAAAGATGT
This sequence comes from Mytilus galloprovincialis, assembly GCF_965363235.1. NCBI lineage: Eukaryota > Metazoa > Mollusca > Bivalvia > Mytilida > Mytilidae > Mytilus > Mytilus galloprovincialis. Next base: position 21,315,015 of record NC_134851.1, on the reverse strand, counting down.
GTGTGATAAGGGTAATTGCCGTTATATTATTATTGAATTCTAATCACCGATCAGTGTCACTAAAGGCAAATACAAAATAACTGATTGTCTGATATGGGAAGAATAACTTGACACAGCAATAATGAGTTTATCCCAAAAATCCTGTCTATAGATGGACTGGTCTTAAATAAGCAAACTTCTTAAACCCCGCCCAGTCAAGTGAAATAAATCTAGTAATACTTCCAATGGTCTATACAAAAGCAACTAGTCTGATTGTAATGTGTTTTATGAATTAATTTTAACCGTTCATCATCTATTTCTTCGTTCTTTAAAACCTTTCAGATGCTTCCTCAAAACCGTGTTTTTTACATATAGACATTACACCACTACTAACCCTGTATTGACATAAACCACGCCTACTATCTAAGTATGAAATATATCCGGTCTCCTCGCGGTTGCTTTAAGATTAGGGAATAATTGTAAAGGTAAAATTGTCTAGAAGGCAAATGATGAAGAAATAATGGCCACCCCTTTTTTAAGTCCTCATATATTAACAAATTGTAATCAGTAAAATTAAACGGAAAGAGTTCTTAATTGTTAAACAGAACTTCAAATAATTCTTTCTAGCAAATACAAAAGCAATTCAGTAGACTAAGTCTTTTAGCGTTATCAAAAACCCAGGGAGTTCATTTGTTGCTTTGAGAATCTATCTATTTATTTGAATACTTTGTTCATGTTGTTGCTTCTGTTGTTTTGCTGTCCAATCTTTTTGATATTCCATGTCATATTTTTACAAATAATATGCATATTTCAAGTTAATAAGATAACCAACAATTGGCTTAATAAATTCCTTTTTATCAAATAGTGATATTTCTAAATGAGTTAATTAGCTTCATTTAATGATGTTTGTTTAATAATGAATATTACATTAGGTCTTTCCTTTTAATTATTGCGCAATTAAGTAAACAATTTTTCTTTTATTAAACTTTATCAAATTCTTTGTTCTGACAAACAAATGCAGTTTCATAGAACAATGTTAATGTGTATACTAATATTAAACTTCGCAATAAGGCTTGTTATTTGTTATATTGAAATTGATTACTCGAGTTTATATGAAAGAAAATTCAATGCTGACTGCAGGTTGAAAACCTATGATTAATATTAATATGGTTTTAATTGATTGAAGTTTGCAAACCTTGTATTTTTACCAATAGAATACAGTTTTTGAATCATGCAATTAGACTCTGCATAGTGAGTTAACAGGAATAAAGACAAGGTGATGATTGACTGCTTCGTGTATATACATGATATATTGAAGGCAGAAAAACATACATTGAAATTTTTAGGTATTTGTTGTACAAAGTCATGTCATTTATAAGCCATGTTTTTGAATTTTAAACACATCAATACAGAAAAAACTCAAAGTCTCTAACCTTTTCATGAAGGTCGTTGTAGGGTTTACAGAATAAAAATATTGACTTAGATAAATTACAAAATATAGTAAACTAGGTTATTAAATAAAGTAAAGAGAATAAGGGGGTTTTGAAATGTGAAAAATAAAGAATTAAAAACCAAAAATTGTGAAAAAAAGTGAAATAGCAAAAGTACCAACCTCCCAAGGAAATTTCAAAACGAAAATTGTCTTTATCAAACACATAAAACGTAAAAAATACAGACAATTGCCGAAAATAATATAAAAATATAAAAATAAATACATTCTATTCTTCAAGACCCTCTTAGTTTCGAATGGACAAATCAACATTGATGTAAAATGATAAATTACTTAGATTTGTCGACTTATTTGCCAATGTCTTGTCTCTTTTATTATTCGCGACAAAATCTAAGTTTCCAAACATAAAACATCAATTAACACAGAAACATTAAACACTAATAATGTTTGTTGTTAATGTACATTTCAACTTCTATGTCATAAAAGTTGTCTATTCCTAACTGTTTTAGAAATATATGTCCAGCTTCAAGTCTGACGTGTTATAAAACCAAAGTTAAATCACGATTATTAAAGAAAAAGGACAGCGATAACGAACGCAATACTGTTAAATGTATGAAAATGAAGATAAAAGATAAGAAAGTTACAACAACAATAGATCCATTTGGGTATTGATACATTATATTTGTTTTAATTGATACAATTGACCTACTATGGAACTAAATAAGATCATGCTACCTACATAGATTACCCTTTTTATTGGAACTGTGACACGTTGATAAATTGCTGTATCCCTGTTTTGACAATTTAACCTATTATGTCTGTTTTGTTCACGCATTTTTGTAAATATGATGGAATTTGATACGACTTTCATACAAGTGAGAGATTTAGTGCCATAAAACCCGGTTCAATCCACCATTTTCTTCATTTGAAAATGCCTGTACCAAGTCTGGATTATGACAGCTGTAGTCCATTTGTTTGATTTGTTTTATCATTTGATTTTGCCATTATTTTAGGTACTTTCCGTTTTGAATTTAGTGATTTTACTTTTTTTTTATGTGTACGCCAGACACGCGTTTTGTCTATTAAAGACTTGCTAGTGACGCTTAAAAAAGGCCAAACAAACACAAGATTAAACAGCACTGAGGACTTTAAATACCGTAATCATGTTTTTTGGCCAAATACATTGAAGTTTTATTATTCCTCGGTAGAACATCCTCGGTAAAATTTTGAACAGTCGCGTAAAAACCATCGAAGGTTACATGATCTAAATGTATGTCTATACACAACAATAAACTCGTCCTTTTTAATCTAGTTTGTAGCTAGCAAGGATGGCAAATGATCAAAAGAAGGTAGAAAACAAGGATGATGAAAAAAAAGTGTGACTGAAGATACGAAAAAAAATAAAACAACCAAAATACCGAACTCTGAAGAACATACGAATCGGAAGGTCCCTTATCAAAAGTCAAACTCAAAAGTTCAAACACATCCAAATCAGAAGAGATATGGACAAAAGTTAAATTTGACTTTATTCATATATCTTCCCAGGTGTTTGACAGTGTTTGCATTTTAAAAAGTAAGAGTTCGAGCTTTACCTATGAATGTAAATCTATAAAAGTGTTTCCTTGAAGTGTTTTTATGCCCCACCTTCGATAGTAGAGGAGCATTACGTTTTATGGTCTGTGCGTCCGTTCGTTTGTCCGTCCCGCTTCATGTTTAAGTTTTTGGTCGATGTAGTTTTTGATGAAGTTTAAGTCCAATCTACTTCAAACTTAGTACACATGTTCCCTATGATATGATTTTTCTAATTTTAATGTCAAATTAGATTTTTGACCCAAATTTCAAGGTCCAATGAACATAGGAAATGATAGTGTAAGTTTCAGGTTAAATTTTTTGGTTAAAATAGTTTTTGATCAAGTTGAAGTCCAATCAACCTGAAACTTATTTCAGATGTTCCCTATGATATGATCATTCTAATTTCAATGCCAAATAAGATTTTTACACCAATTTCACGGTCCACTGAACATATAAATTGATAGTGCGAGTGGTGCATCCGTGTACGGTGGACACATTCTTGTTTTCAATTGCAGTAACTGACATTATTTTTCATTGGCCAACATGAGACCTGCATCTTTGAAATGACAACGTTAACATTTTAAATTTTTTTTAATCCTTAATACAAAATTATATTACTTTTATCAATGAACTCCTTTATCTAAATATTCATCAGAAACTGTTTCCCATAATTAAATTCGAATATATACTTCAACGTATTGACGCAATGGTAGATTTGTCCCCAGCCAACGCACAAATGAATTCAAATAAAGTCGCCTAAACAAAACGCTTTGACGGAAATATAACGATTGGAATCAAACGTCTTAGAAACCATTTTACAAAACATGTCCCGAACATGTAAATTCAATCAATAAAATACATCCTGGTATCTATCATGAGTTTATTTATATACATAAACGTCATGAAATCTACTAGGTACCATTCTCTGTAAATGTCTGTAACATAAAATATCAATGAGTTATCCGTTTGAAAATCTCAACTAGTCTGAGAAAGATAAATTCATCCGTTCGGTGCAAACAAAACATGACGCACGACATATTCAACTTTACCCTTATTCAGAAAAAAAGTTGAGATTTAGATGATCTTTTTGATTGATGTATTCCCCAAACAGTTGAGTTTAAGAGATGAGATCATAATTTAAATATTGACAGACGGATCGGTCTAAGCAAAACTGAACCCACATCATTTCACAGCATTCACACCATGGCTTTCGGTTATTAGATTTTGCAATCATTAAATTTTACCATTTTAGCGTTTAGGGAAAACCGTAGTATTAATTTTTTCCGACTTTATGTTGACTTTTCGTGTACCCAATGCACGCGAAGAAAGTCATTTCTGGAAGGGTGTTATTGTTAAACTATATTTTTCAATTTATTTATTATGAATACCTGCTGTGTACATTTTTCCACCACTCATCAGGAACAGTTGTCTTCCATCGTTTTATGTGTTTGAGCATTTTATTATTGACATTCACTATAAGACATAACGTTGTGAATTTTCCATGGAGGTTATTATTTTTTTTAATTTTTTTTAACTTTTTACAATGTAAAATGTGACATCTTGAGAATCATTCGGAAGGGCTTCCAATCCATAAATTTGATGTAGATTGACATTAGGCATGGAACCATTAACAAACTTTGTTCGACGATGGCCATGATATCATTTGACTCCAATTTCAAATGCATGTACAAAATAATACATAATGCGAACAGTAGTATACCACTGTTCAAAAACCATAAATCGATTAAGAGTAAACCGAACTGGGTTAAAAAAAATTACTGAGGGAAACACATAAACTCGAGGAGGAAAACAAAGAAACAACAGAAACACCAAAGAGTAACATTAACAAACGCAAGCCTGCATAGACAATGACATCTGCTATATTCCTGACTTAGGACAGGATATTTGCAAATGGTGGTAGGTTTAATTTGGCTTTTTTTTGGCTAGCAAATCTCCCACTTGTATGGCGATGTTAAAGAAGTATCGCTAAAATGACAACACTGCGTGACAGGAATAAAGTATCAATTAACAAACGCAAGAGACTCAGTCGGAAACGGATATATATATATATATGTAGGGCTCTAAAGTGCGATGGTACTCTAAAGTGCGATGGTCACGCTAAAGTGCGATGGTGTACGCTAAAGTACGATGGTGTCTCACGCTAAAGTGCGATGGTTGTTAGTTTGCTAAAGTACGATGGCATATAACGCTAAAGTGCGATGGACCAATAGGTTCGAGGGCTTTATAAAACGCGTTAAAGAACACTTAATGTAAAAATAGTCCTTTTGTATAATCTAGTGTTATAAGGTATACCATATGTGAAAGGCCTTATAATTTAACCGTAGTCTTAAGTGAATGATTCTTAAAGACCGACCACGTAATAATTGCTAAAAAGTAATTTTGGTGTCACAGAATACTATATGTCTTGTAAGTGAATTTTTGACAATTCGGGCGTATTAAATATTGTGATAATTTGTGTAACTTAACGTTCACACGTTGTAGTCTATCACTAATGGGAACACAACCCCTTACAATCGTCCTTTTTACATTACAGATACAATATTCGATAATTGTCGGAATATGTAACATTTATTTGTTTAATCTAAATGAGAGAGAAAAGCGATGTTTTGCGAGCTTAATTTACTCCTTTTTTTGTATCGACTATACATCCATGTTATATTTTCCTGCAATGTACAACTAACGTTTCAGTCGACAATTAATAATTTACGCAATGTCTTCCGGCGTGTTCATTTTTAGTTCGTATAAACGACTGATAACGTCATAATCCATCTACGTTTCGTATGTCTATACTTTCGCAGACCTTCGGACTTTAGCGTATGGAGGAATCGCACTTTAGCGTAGACCATCGCACTTTAGCGTGACCATCGTACTTTAGCGTCCGCATCGCACTTTAGAGTCCTACATATATATATTATAATAGTACATAAGAAACATGTAAACCGCAGAATAACAACGGACATCTTCCATTAACGACAGCACAAGACACCACTGACAGTGAATGATGCATTTGTGTGACGTATATAAATGACGTACTAATAGCAAACATAACGGTTTTGTACAGGTTTTTGAAATAAAAAGTTGTAAATTTAGAAAAGTTTAGTTTGCCGCCTATAGAAGAATGTGTCTTACCGCTTTCCCTTTTGGCTAACCTATGTACGATAGATAAATCCGAATCAAATAAGATAGAATAATAAATGGTTTTCTTAATGAATTGTACTTTTATATGGAATCAACTATGTTTAAACTGACGTAAGAAGACATGTTTAATGAGTATTTAAGCAACAGTTGTTTGCTGTTAGCTAACACTCACAAATGCATTATGAAGATATAAATCGTATGAACAAACAAAACTAAATGAATCGTACACGCTCCAAAAGGCACGTGACATGTTGCATCGACAGGGTAAGGATCTGTTGAATAACAAAAAATACAGGTCACCAAGGGAAGTTCAAAACGGTTCATAAACGCTATCCGGGTTATCCGATTTTACTGTAGAAACAGTATTGAGAGTAGCTCAAATGACGATATAATGAAATCTAGAGCATATTTAAACATAAAGACATCTCCCTGATATTGAAGAAAGAAAACAAAAATCATAAGTATTGAAAAAATGCATAACATGTTAACAATGACACTATAATTGACTGCAAACTATCTGGAGTAGTATGTAGTACCAGCCCACCAACATGTTCTATCTGTCTGAAATTCTAAGCTAACGATTTATCAATTCTGCATATGACTTTTAAATGATATCGGTGGTAATGGGGTTAAATAATGAGCTAAGACGGGGAAAAATTTATGCGATAATATCCACTGATTATATAACGGTTAAAATTTTTCACCACGACATCTTTGAAAATATTAAAAATTCAAATAATGGAGATTTTTTTCCGAATTTACGGCATCTGTGTCTTGAAGCTTTTAGAGATTATCATACCATGATTATTACAATCTGAGACGTTCATCTGTAACCTATATAGAATCTTTTATAAAGTCGCACAATGTTTCTTTTCTTTGATATTTTATTATCATTTTTGTGGCTTTCTTTTCCTATTGTCCCAAGCAAATAACTCCCACAAGGAAGTGAGACATAAAGATCTACTGCCTTTAGTAAGACATCAAAAATTTATTGCTTTTTTCCAATTTGTTTTCACGAAAAGTGAATTTATCATAAAACACTTTTATGCGTCTTTATTGAAAATCACTTTCAGTTTCTATTTTACGATCTTCATTTTAGAGAGTTAATACGTTTCAATTAATTGATTTGGCCGATCTTCATGTTGTTTGTGTTTATCAAACGCGCACAAGATGAAAGTTTCCGATAAGACATAAAGTTGACAGATTAAATGGTACAAACGTTGTGATTGATATAACAACTTTCTTACTAAATGCGATTTTCATTGATCATGGAGAAGACACTTCAAGGATCCTTGTATTTGAATATAAACACAGACACATATTGAAATTGTCTTGAAAACAAGAAAATGGCATCATGGTATTTTCAATTTTGTAACATTTCTGTGTAACAGTATCTGTCATGATGACGAATTGTATTTCTATCAAAGATTTTTGTAAATAAACTCGTCATAGGTACCAGGATGAAAAAAAAGAATATAAACGCCAATTGTCAATGTCAGTTATATATACAGTATAGACGCACGTTTAGTTTACAAAAGACTCATTAGTGACGCTGTATTTAAAAAATGTTTAAAAGGCCAAATAAAGTACGAAGTTGAAAAGAATTGAGGACCAAAAAGTCCTAAAAGTTTTGCCAAGTACAGCGAAGGTAATCTATTTCTGAGGTAGAAAAGTCTTAGTATTTCAAAATTTCAAAGTTTTGTTAACAGTTAATTTATTATAATGAACATAGCAATGATACATGTAACTCAAGTCAATACAGAAGTGTCCTGAGTGTAATGAGTGTTTCTGAATGCCGTGAGATCAATATCCTATCCCACTAAACTGTATATGTCTTATATTTACAAAATCAATTTGTCGCAAGTTTAACTTGTAAATTCAAATGTGTTTAACCCCACCGCATTTTTGGGCCTGTCCCAAGTCAGGAGCCTCTGGCCTTTGTTAGTCTTGTATTATTTTAACTTTTAGTTTCTTGTGCACAATTTGGAGTTTAGTATGGCGTTCATTATCACTGAACCAGTATATATTTGTTTAGGGGCAAGCTGAAGGACGCCTCTGGGTGCCGGAATTTCTCGTTGTATTGAAGACCTGTTGGTGACCTTCTGCTGTTGTCTGCTCTATGGTCGGGTTGTTGTCTCTTTGGCACATTTCCCATTTCCATTCTCAATTGTAGGTTTAATTGGTTACCCCTCTCCCTTTTAAACATTAAATAACACAGAAAAAGCCTAACAAATATTTGATTTCGTAACTCCAACCAAAGATGGCTAAATCATGACTTAGACAATACGGTCTATCACAGTAGTCAGATCCGTATCATATGATAACGTATCCCCTTAAATCGTGTTCAGTTAACCAAAATATTAAATTAATGATAATTACGATATAAAAAAAAGACAAAACACTTACAATTTCATATTGTTTTCGAATAAGGTAAAATACGAAGGACACTCTCTTGTACGATCTTGTATCTTGTTCACAGGGTTACGATAACAGTTTAATGTGGTACCGAACACATTCACTAAAATCAATTTTGCTCGTTTAATTTTCTGAACATTTTGACAAATTATTTACTTTGACCATTTGACAAAAGTTTAAAAATTTCAAGAAAATTGAACCAACCGTTTTATCAGAAAATTCACACTGGTTATATAGTATTATGATATACACTAATTTTTATCATTGAAAAGCTTAATATTCCCTTAACAACACAACGTAATTAAAACGTTAAGCTGATTTTAAAGAGTTATCTCCCTGTAGTGTTAGGTACCACCTTTAACATTTTGACTGAGCCTGTAGAATGCTCATTTATTTATCATATAATTCAAAATTTGTCAGTTACTTGATTTCGTATGGGGATTACTTGGTATGCACTTACGAATTTAATAATCATTTGGGTTTAATTAAAAAGAAAGAAGACAAAGATACCTTGAAATATTTATAACTGACATTGACAATTGTTGTCCGATTTAAGCTCAATGGTTTGTATAAATAATTGATCAATAACATTTAACATTATAACAAATTTCTAAAACCTATTTCCGATATTGTCATTTTGACTGAGTGTCTATTCGCATCGAAGACGATACTTGTAAAACAGCCACGTAACGTGCCAATGCACACAGTGTCTTTCATTTTTCAATTCATGCAATTTTCTCTTTTTTGTTTGTGACCTTCACGGTCTCTTCTTAATCGATTTACAAAAGTAGAACATCTGTAAACCACTTTCACCTTAATTCTATCTATTTATAAAATTATAAAACTTTGATTTATTTAGAATGTTGATCTAACGGCGATGAAAACATGGAGGTATCTTAAATTAGCGCATGTGCCAAAGGTTTGCGATATTTGTTTCATATCTTTCCTTTCCGTTATTTTAATATGAAGAATGTAAAATAAACCTATGCACTTTATACATATTTATCAGATGCTTTTAATGACATAACTATATTTTATTAATAAAAAGAGTTCAGAAAATACACGAATAAATTTGACATGGTGGGAAATATTTCAAAATCCATTAATAACTTTTTGTTTTATTTGCAAATGAAGATATATTTAACGATAATTTAAATGTTATAACATGTATAAGTACAAATCAGATTCCCGTGAGAAGAATCTTAAGAAATTAAACTCCTACTACCTAAATATTTCGCCACTTAGTTTTATGTAAACAATTAAGATTCAATCCTTTTGATGTTATATACCATGTTTGAGTTCTAAAAGTACCATGCAGATTTACAATGGCAGATTAAGAGCGACGTTGACCATTCTTCTGAGAATATCAGCAAATGCTGCATCATTTTTTTTTCATTTTTTTTTTTATCTTTCTGTATATGTGTACTGGACAATTACCAAATACGCGTGAACTAGAATTAGAGCGGTCATCTGCTTCTTTGTACTTCGATGATAACATTTTGAAATCTTAGGACATAAACTCTACAATTCAAACTTGTTATGAATAAAGTATAATACAATATGATTTAATCACACATATGTACAATAAAACATCGTAAAATAATACACGAAACAACAACGCAGTAGAATTTTTAAATATCAGAAAAGGGAACTTTTCATTTCTTTTTATTTACAAAGCCGTATCATGAAATATGAGGATATGTTTTTCAGCCTTATATTTTATGCTCATATCGTATGTATCTCACCAATATGCAACATTTCCGTAAATCATGAGGGTCTTGATGGGGGATCCTTTATTTCATCATTCACCAATGGTTAAACAAGGTTTTCCTAATCTTTATCAATTATACTCTCTATCTTTTATATTTAAAAAATCATTGTTTTTTATTTTGTTTTAACTTATTCTTTATCAAATTTATTTTGTCTGTGTAATTTATTCTCTTTCTGTAAATAAACTCATAATCTATACCAGGATTAAAATTTTATACGCCAGACGCGCGTTTCGTCTACAAAAGACTAAACCCCATCTATATCCTCGTTAACATATACCAAAATATGCCTTCCAGCGTATAATAAGACATCACATCAGGTTGAAGTACGTAATTTTGTCAGAGTTGCCAGATATTTCGGTCAGTGGATGCAAAATGTTGCTTATAACAGTATATATAAAAATGAGAATGGAAATGGGGAATGTGTTAAAGAGACACCAACCCGACCACAGAACACACAACACCGGAAGGTCACCAAACATGTCTTCAATGCAGAAATCCCCGCACCCGTAGGATGTTAAATGTTTTAACGTATAATATTTTGCTTGCTCTGTAAAATATGTGTAAATGGAAGTGGTTGTGTTCCACATCTTTAGAATGATATATAGGATATCCCCATAAATTGAACAAATTATATTATCAACCAAAAGGAAGGCAAACAAAAATCATCAAACTACTACATCGAATGTGATTCTCCATTAGAAACAATTAACAAATTTAAATTTAAAGCACCAGGCTTCTCGACCATTTGAAATAATTGGTATTTAACAGTCGAGTGAGAAATATTGTACTACAAAAAAAAATCGTTTGTTAAATCTGTTTCTATAACGACTTTTAAACGTCATTTAAACCAACTTTATCTTTTCTATTCAAATGAATTTAAAAATATGCGTTTTTTATCATCAGGCATAAATACCTTTTTCTCACCAGTTCAATAGCAAATGCAAAGGAACGCAAAAACATTTAACAGCATAGCTAGATTTTGACCAATGAAAAACGAAGATCAAGCGAACCACACATTGGTTACACGACAATTAATTCACTACGCGTTTACCCTTTGAATAATCAACGCTTATTTAATCTGTCATTAATATAAGGCTATCAAATTATATTAAATTGATCCCTTTGTGTACTTATTTTCACTGACTTTAAATTGGTTAATGATTTTCTGTTTACAACTGGAACTAGTTAAACTTCGACTTTTGCAAATTCGCATTTGTCGTGTAAGGAGTTATAATTCGTTGCTTGAAGTAAAGTAACCAATCGGATGATGTTTATATGCCGATTTTACATGTATCAATACAATACGGTACAATATATACATAAGATTGCGCTTTTTATATTTAAAAACGACATTTTGACAACTGTCATATAAGTAAGAGGTTTTTCCAGGCATTTTCTGCGCTAAATGTTTGCACTTAGTCAGAAATATGGAAGTAATTATCTGTTCGTTCTTTGGTTATTATATCAAACTTTTGTTTTTATCAAGTTTTATCAAGTTGCTATTTTGATGTCTATGCTAATTTAATCGGTTGCATTGTATCTTTTTGAATAAACTTGTAAAATATAAATCGAGAAGTAGATTTAAACATTTTTTATTAGACTTATGTTTCATTGGAAAATTAGATCGATTATGCCTATTTTATAAATAATGGAAAAGTTTCTGAATCATTATACTTTAGGTTCATTTGTTTTTGAAAGCCTTTACATTAGATTCTCAAATCATGAACGTTCATAGATCTTATCGGATAAAAGTGTATCCGAATTATGTTAGTCCAAAAATATTGAGGTGTAATAAAGAAAGGAAATTTAATTGTAAAATGTCGTCACAACAAAACTTCAAGTACAATTTACTGCTTACCCTTCCGGAGCACCTGAGATCACCCCTAGTTTTTTGGTATGGTTCGTGTTGTTTATTCTTTAGTTTCCTATGTTATGTCATGTGTACTGTTGTTTGTCTGTTTGTTTTTTTTTTTTTCATTTTTAGCAATGGTGTTGTCAGTTTATTTTCGATTATGAGTTTGACTGTCCCTCTGGTATCTTTTGTCCTTCTTTTACATAAATGAAAGACACCTCTTTTACATGGATAAGCGTTAATACCCCAGTGTCGTGTTATCTTTAAGCTAATCAATGGGTATCCACTGTATCTAAAAAGTAAAATCACAAAAAATACAGAACTCAGATGAAAATCAAATCGGAAAGTCCCTAATCACATGGCAAAACACATCAAAAACGAATGGACAACAACTGTTATATTCCTGACTTGGAACAGGCATTTTCAAACAATTTCAGGCATTTAACACATAGTTGACTGGTGATTTTATATATGCAAAACCAATTCGTATAAAACGTATTTATTATGATTATTTTCATAGAAAACATTCCATACTATCTTAGAGCTTTCTGTTATTTTCAATATAATGTCCTTGTGTTATGAATCGTACTTATAATAAGTACTTGGATACTTCGTATGCATTTTGCTTCACATACACATACATGTTGGTAGAACGGCTTGCACAAGGAATGCATGAGGTAATTAAGTTCTAATTTATGAAGTGGAATGCAATTAATTTCCGATGCCTCTTATTATAATGTTTCTTCGTTAATTAAATTCATCAAGAAAATATTTAGAAATAACGAAGTGATATTTTGTTGACATTTATTTAGTATCATCGTTTGTCCTATCTAACCCATTAAAAGCAAAAAAGCGTAAAAATGATACGAGACGGGTCAGCCTTTTTAAGGATTGAAAAACTATAGAATTAAAGACCAAGCGTATAAAAGTATACAATGATTGAGAATGATAAAAATGTCTGCATGGATCTAGCTGACAGCTGTAAAAGTCAGTTAAGGTTGTTAAATGTATTGGAATTTATAGATAGCGATGATCCTATAGGTTTATTTTAAGTCTGAGATAGCCTGCGTGGTTGCTAATTTGGAATAACAGACAAAAGATTCGCTTTGTATATAATAAAACTTTATTTGTGATTACTTTACTTATGCGTTGTAGCTGTTGATTCCATTATATTACATATATGCAAATTCACATTTCAATTTTACTGGCATTTGTTAAGAACGAATAAATGATGAGCAGATGTATTGAAGCTATGCTAAATAGAGTGAATGATTAAATAATTCGATAACTGTATTAAGGTTGATGTGGAGATTCAAAGTTAATTAAGGAATGACTGTAATATTTTTTCTGTCTATGAAAAAATAACATAAACAAATTGGCGCAAACTAAATAACGCGCATGGTGGGTTATTTAACAGTGTGCACCACATTTTTTATGTTATTACGAATAGCCAGAAAAAATATTACAGTTATTTCTTATAATTTAGTTCTAAATTCCATTTTAAACCGCAGACAACCATGAAAAATCGTTGATGACGTCACGGTCACATGACTGAATTATGTCTATGGGCTCATAACAAAATAACGTCAGCCAGTCAGAAGACGCGTTACATCCAAAATTAAATTATATAAAAATAGCAAAAACTACATACGTAATAGATAATCAAATTTGATGGAGGGAATCCAAAGTTAAATCACAAAAATACTGAACTCCGAAGAAAATTCAACGGAAAGTTCCTGATCAAATGGAAAAAATAAAAGAACAAACCCATTAAACGAATGCACAGCAACTGTCATATTCCTGACTTGATACATTCCTGGTTTTCTTATGTAGAAAACTGAGAAAGTTTTGCACAACATTTAAAGATAAATAATATAAGATTGAAAGGTAAAAAGGGTTAATATATGAAGTTTGAAAATACAAACAGTATATGCAAGTGATTAAAAGTTCATTACTTGATTAAGAGTACAATATATTTTATACTTGAATTAAAACCTCAACTACCCGAAAAATTTTGAATATTTTTAAACATAAGGCGGTCCATGAAAGACACACTTGTTATTTTGAATTGGATCAACTATATTATTGGTTTTCAAGGGTTAGAATCAAAATTGAAATTGAGATTTCATACGTATTATTTTGCCATGGCGTTGTCAGTTTGTCACCGACATTTCAGTTTTAATATTCGTATGATATCTTCTGCTTTATCTATTTCCGTTCAGATTTGTCTGCTTCAATTTGTTCCAAACCACAATTGTGTACAAAATTCAATCAGTATTAAACGATTACATGTATTGCTTAACTTTTATTCCTTTTGATTCGTTAACAATCTGAATATGTTTAATAATTAGGTACTTTGAAATAGTGCATTTAATAACTAATATTGTTAAATTCTCTTTTGTCGTTCTGTTTGAACCTAAGCTCATAGATAAACTCTGTCTGCATAATTTGGATTTTTTAAATACCCAAATGTTAAGTATGTTAACTAAGTGTTTAGCTTCTCATCTAAATAGTCATTCAAAGCAAAATGTTTCCATCAAGATAACGACTCTCCAAAGCCTTCTTTTTGTTGTAAATGTAATTATGTACGTTACATTTCTATAGGATACTCAATAATATTATTATAAACCACTGTTCGGTGATCAGATATATCACAAGCATTACAAAGTGTTGCTATTAAAGAGAACATAATGAGCATCTAAAATGGTGGGATATTTATTAAGCAGCATGAGTTTTTATGAAGCAATCAGAAGTTTAATACAGTACTTGTGAAACACGACTGGAAGTCTCCACTTCATACCAATAAAACAGTTAGTTTAATCCTATATTGTTTTTATGTCTTGTTATATAACAAGCGTTTTACGTCGATCAATCGGGTAACTTCTACGTTCATATAATTGATACAGAATAAATGTTGCTAACTTCTGGATATATTCTTAATAGTTATGCCCAACCCAGAGGTTTTATGTTTTTTTGGTTTTTTCGTGACAGTCCCGCTTCAGGTTAAAGTTTTTGGTTAAGGTATTTTTTGATAAAGTTGAAGTCAAATCAACTTGAAACTTAGTACACATGTTGTCTATGGTATGAACTTTCCGAATCTGAATGTCAAGTTAGTGCGAATGGGACATCCGTGTACTATTGACACATTCTTGTTAACTTTATAACTTTTGATTTTTTTTTCTATATTTCTTCTCATGGTTTGACGATGTTCTCATGTATTCTTTTTGTTGAACCGTTCAATATGAATTGTTCTACATAATATCTCTCATTATATATATCGATGCATATGGTTGATGTCATGTTTTATTTTTCATATTATTATGTTTCGAATTGTATCGCGATTTAAAGTAGTAGGACATGTTTATCAGATTCTGGCAATAATAGTATACTGCTGTTCAAAAGTAATAAAATCAATTTACCTGAAACAAATCCTGGTCTCAAACCAAACCTAGAGAAGCACATTAATTATAAGAGGAATCAAAACAGAACAACAGAAAATTAGAACAGCTACATACAAAAACGCCAGCATACATTGAAACGGAAAATATTCCCAACTTCTTTAAGAAAATACTCAAACATTACAGTTAAATTGTTTGATTTGTCATGTGACCGAATCATAAAGTTCTGAAATGACTTCGAACGTTAAAGCATTACACTTCCTTGACACACATATATTTTGTGTAGGATATATAAAGAAGTAAATACATAGGAGTAATAAAATATCTGAATTAACATGATTCAAATGCAGTAATTCAAATAATGAAAAAAAAAATCACTGAAAAAGAGGGGCAAAAGATACCAGAGGAACAATCAAACTCATAAACTGAAAATAGACTGACAACGCCATAGATAAAAAAGAAAAAGACAAATAGGCAAACAACATTACACAAAGAAGAAACATAGAAAACTAAATATTAAGCAACACGAACCCCAACATAAACTAGTGGTGACTAAGATGTGATGTACTATGACTACTAAAATTATTCAAGACTATGAACAAGCACATGCAAATGTATGCAGGTAAACATTATCCAGTGTAGAAACAAAATGTAGATAACAGGTCAGCATTTGTGAACATTTTTTTTTTTGACTAAATCTGAAATAATTTATTTCTTTTATCATTACAGGAGCCGCCATGACCATTATACTGTTACTTACCGGATTAAACAGCTGTGCCAACCCGTTCATATTTCTGGCATTTAGTGGTAGGCTATGTAAATCACCAACAACAGCAGCCCGTACATCTACATGTCCAACATCTCACACTGAACTCAATTCTGAGACTCGGCTCCGCTCAACAAATCATTCTCCGGATGACCAAACGGACAAGTATAAATTTGTGACGCCGCCTGCCAAAGATTCTTATCTTTGAATGCCACTTTGGTTGAGAAAGAGTAGTTTATTTATTCAGGGATCGTTAACAAATTTTCAAGATGTTCGTTGTTATTACCACTATACGTTGAAAATGTACGCTAACTATTGTACCGTTCAATAGTTGACACATCCATCAATTCTGTATGCGAAGAATTGAGGGACTGAATGGAATTAACATAAAACAATTTGATGTACAAAAATTGCCGAATAGAGGGTCACAAAAAGAGAAAATTATGGGATGATAAAATATAAAGCAAAAGAACCAATTCGCAAAGTAAATAAAGTGGGAAAATGGTATAAAAATGTGAACAATGAGAAAAGAAAGACTCACAATTAGATCATCAGATTTGACTACGAATCCCTAATGAAGTTTGTACAGCTTAAAACAGTACGGGAAACGTTTTCATCGTAAGGGGTCGAATTAGAAATATTGAATATATTATATGCTTTGTTGTCGTTAATGGTTTTCTATTGTAGATTTCATAAATTGTGTATGCTATTTTTTCATAACTTATAGGAATCAACTAGATTAAGCAATATAAAGACATGCTTGCAGAAAAAATACATTGCGGAACTATTCATATCAATAAGTGTTTAAGACTTTATACATATGTAATAATCGAACACTTTCGAAAATACAAATATGTAATGTTATACCACCATAAAAATTCTCATATAACAACTCATCCAAGATACAAGGCTAAGAATTTGCTAACGTACATTTCGTCTTCATAAGACTCATGGCACTAGATTTATAACAGCTGGAAGGCTTAATCATATATGAATTAGAAGAGTATTTAAAACCCAAAAATTTCTAAAACGTTGTGCAAAATATTATTAAGACAATTTATGCCTGGGGATAGGAAAACTTTAGTGCATTGAAAAATATAAAATTTAAAAAAAGGATAATTACAAATTCTAGTTTTAGCACTCTGATGATGTTAATTAAACTTTTGATAATTTTGCTTATATGATTATATCAGGAGGAACATAAACAACCGATTTTTAAGATATTACCTTTATAAACTACTTAATTATCTATCTCTACACTGTCTCAGATCACTTTTAAACAAAATAAAATTGAAATTAAAAAAAAAATCATTCATTTGTAAATCAAACGATTGCTCATACACTAATTAAATAGAAGCGGAGATTGTAATTTTAATTTCATCATTCTAATTCATGACATATCCTTTAAATGTAATCAACGGTGAATATTTTTTTAAAGAATTCGAATTTCCGGGTTGATTTTCTATTACAGTATTAACTAGAAATCGTGGCTTAATAATTCTTATTCTCAGTTGAAGTGGATTGATTATTTTGGTATTTGCATAGGTGTAGGCTATCATAAGCGTATAATTTCTTAGTGGAACATTTTGCAATGGATGATATTATAACTCTGTATTTTTATATATCTCTGTTGTTGGTCCAGGTTAGGACATTACTTTTTAATAAAATTTTCGCTCTGATTAACAATTTAAAATTTTAAATATTTGGGCTCCGAGCATCATTGATGAGATATAAATTATCGAAATGCGCATCTGTTTTCAGATAGATAAGTTCGTAAATTTTATGACGAGTTTTATCAAAACATGCAATTAGACTAGGACAATTGTTTAGTTCTAGAAAAATAAGATCATCGCTATACCAATATATAACACAAATTGAGTTACCTCATATGCCCAAGGCAATGTGAAAATACAACCATGGATTAAAGAATTGTAGAATCACGAAGCTCTTGGAGAACATTGCATTATTTTTGTTTTGTAGATGCCTTTATTCCATTCAATTGCATCTAAAATTTTGAAAACAGTAATAATTCATAATACATGGTACGCTAATATACAAAACTGTTTTCGTATTTACGATTGGTACAGGATAATAATTGATTACATGGCGCCCTGTGTTTTCTATATAAACTGGTGTTTTCTTGTCATGAAATTGTCTACTGTTAACACAGAAGAGCTGCTTCGCGTGATCATTTTTAAAAAACTGGTATGCGACTCCATTTTTCAAATTCATAAACTCCGTTGTGAAAAGATCCATGCTTTTTGGTTAAAATAATTTAGTATTAAATATTTAAGAATCATCAGTCCTCGTCAATGGTGCCTAAACAAGATATCATAAAGCGAAGTATGCTGTTCTAATAAGCAATCTTGTCTGATTAGAATTAAACCTTTTAATATTATACACTGTGCTGTAAAACGCCCTCGTTATCGTCACTTAAAATACAGATTTTCTTAGTGGTTCACCAATATCACTGATAAAGTAAAACTGTGTTCTTACTCAATTTACACCTTTTTGTGAGGAAATGTCCAAATTCCAAGTTGTTAAATCATTCAATAATATTTTGATGGAAACTTTCGAATTAGATAATAGTTTTTACTTTTGCAAACTTTGATACAAATAACAATGAATCATTCATTCAAAATCACCATGCTAATGCCTCTCCAAATTGAATTGTTGTTCTTTGAACTGATATTTACAAAAATATAGGCAATAGCACCCAATTTATTTTACTTGAATGATTATTATAGCAAATTTTATGAGAGAGCGTATCTGAAATGTTATTTTACAAATTCGCTGGAATTTTATGAAATATTTTGTTTGTACAGTTATGAATATCTATGATACACCTTCAAACCTGTATACATACTCTCGTGGCCTAATATAACCATCAATGAATTAGTGATCACAATAAATATATTACTACAACAGCACAAGACGGATATGTGCACACATATAACTCAACAACCCACAAAAGAATAAATTATGTAGAACATTACAAAAACAATCCAATATAATTTAAAATCTGCTTAGACAAAATAAATGATTGATAAGTATGATGTTAACTAGAATTTTAAATAGATATTATCACTATACATTATATAGACTTTGTATTTTGCTGTGTTGAATTGTATTAATGTAATGTTATCAACAAGAAGCATTCATATATGTACTGTTGTTTGTCTTATTGATTTTAATAGCATGGTATAAGGATTCGAAAGTTAAATTGAAGCAAATAACTCATTGGGTATCAACCGATCGCGAAACAGAGATTGTATCATGATCAAATGAAAATATGATATATGCGTTTCAGTGATACAGAAAATTAAAACCCACAAAAAGCTAATTTATATTGATTTTATATTGCATATCTTTGTAAAAGGATCTTCCATATTACAATCGCTAATTAATTCATTTGTTAAAGATTAGCCTATACAAAGAACCTCGCTTGTACCTACGTCAAGCCAAAGTGCTGAAAAAAAAATAAATACTAGTACATGTATAAACCTTCAAACTGCACCTGTTGCTAGTTCTCATTTCACAAATAAGTCATCTAGCCACGCAATCACTGGTGACCTGAACATTGTAAAGTACACTTCATTTCAAATACTAGTAACCAAAATATCGTGAGCATTAATTCATAAGTATAAAGCATCACTTTTATAATGAACTCGGTCGAAATAATACGAAGAGTCGCATGAAAAAGACTAATCCTTTCTGAACGGGTTAATATAGTGGGAAACCAAACAGCCAAAGACCCAAATGATCCTGTCCTATTTACAGAAATAATATCTCGCTGTCCCCACATCCAAAGGCACCAAAAATCGTCCTTGTGTGTAAATCACATAAGAAGAGCTGCTTGATAAAACGAATAGCTGTGAAGACTGTTATTCGTATTAAACTCATGATCAGATGTAGATATTATATTTTTAAAATACCAAATAAAAAATACATGCTATCCTTTACACAAGTATTCCGCGTCCAAAAATTCAATAAACCTTGTCGGATGTAGTCCTTTATGTTTTATACAAAATTAATGAACAGCGAAGACACGTAAACCACTAGATAGCAATAAACTATTATAATGATTTGATAAAAAAACATGATATTGTCAATAGCTTGATTGCTTGATTGATAACATATTTGTAAAGTTTTGAGGATGTAATATTCGAAAAATAATCGAAATTCCCATAGAACCATCCGTGGTCGTCTACTTGCAGACTTGATTTTGTCTATTCATATAAATAAAGGCAAAAGTAGTATACCGCTGTTCAAAACTCATAAATCTATGGACAAAAAACAAAGTCGGGGTAACAAACTAAAACTGAGGGAAACGCATTAAATATTAGAGGAGAACAACGACATATACGACATAAGCTAACTTCTTGTGAATAGTGGAAATATAGAAGAAGGGCAAAAGATACCAGAGTGACAGTCAAATTCATAAATCGAAAATAAAAGAAAAACAGAAAAAGACAGTACACAAGACACCTAATAGAAAACGGAAGACTAAACAACACGAACCCCACCAAAAACTGGTGTATAATCCTTATTATCCTGACACGGTATGTTTCGCTATAAAAAAGTAGATGTGGTATGATTGCCAATGAGACAACTCTCCACAAGAGACCAAAATGACACAGAAATTAACAACTATAGATCACTGTACGGCCTTCAACAATGACCAAACCGCATAGTCAACTATAAAAGACCCCCGAAATGACAATGTAAAACAATTCAAACGAGAAAAACAACGGCCTTTATTTGTGTACAAAAAATTAACGAAAAACAAATATGTAAACACATAAACAAAGGACAACAACTACATGACAGGCTCCTGACTTGGGACAGGCACATACATACATAATATGGCAGGGTTAAACATGTTAGCAGGATCCTAACCATCCCCCTAACCTGGGACAGTGGTATAACAGTACAACATAGGAACGAATTATAAAAATCAGTTGAAAAAGGCTTAACTCATGAGATAGACAAAAATACAAGTGGACGTGACCGAGTACTTGTACATCCAAACAACAAAAAAGACTAGGTACAGATCTGAGAGTACTAGCAGTTAACTGACAGCTAGTTCAAAGCCACGAACAACTAATAAAAATCATGCATCGAAGACTAAATTATTAATCCGTACACATCCAACATCCAATGGATTTAGTGTAAAGACGTCATAAACAGTCAGAGAAAAACACGACTTTGTGTTATGCCAAGATACATGTATCGACAGATTGTAGATCCATAAATGTGTATATGCATATACCGTACTAGTAATATATAGTTTGCTTATAAATTACTGATAACATAATCAATATTTATACCAATAAAAACGATATTCAACGGTCTTATTACTTATTAGTTTCCTGTCAAAAGATAATACAAAGTTATTGTCAATGCATGGTGAACTCTCTATTTCAATCCGATTAAAATTAAAGATAGATACAGATAGGTCTAGTCATATCTTGACAAACATCTATACACATTGATATTTTAACACGTATTGTAATATCTAAATGAACACATCATTTTATTTGTTAGTTCGAATAAAAAACATATAAAAATCAGTTATTCTTTCTTTTCTTTTTATCTCAATTCAACTAACAATTTCCAACGATCACCCAAACAAACAAAATAACTTATAAGAAAGCAAAATTGTGAGTGAACTGAAAACAACTTGTTTGACGTTTCTTAACTTTATTTATAACTTCATAACGAAATGGTTATAAAATGAAGGTCTTTTTTTCATAAAATATCAACAAAATCCCAAACTATCAAACCCCTACCCAAAAAACAACCCCCCCAAACAAAACTGATTTGTGGGTGTTCCGCTAATCTTTTCGTCGTTACAATAAATACATTTGATTATCTCCCTTTTATCACATTTGACGACCAGGATTAGATTCCACTTTATAGATGAACTCATCTCACTAGAAAAATGCAATGTTTATGTATATGCATACATTTTTTTAACTTAAATGAGGGTATGATATATTTAAGATAAACATAAAGAGATAAATAAATGATAGATTGATAAAAAAAAAGTGAAAAACAAATCCTGTTAAAACCACAAACTTTTTGTCTTCATGTTTCTTTAACAGAAGCGACTTTCATTGTTCATTTGATAAACGCATAAATGCATACACGACTGTGCTTGTCCTTAGTTAGACACAATAATAATCCTATTCTTTTAGTAACAGATAGATGACAAGATGCAGTTAATTTATAGCCCTTCGCACTTATTCTAGGTATAGTTCGACCCTCTTCAGTAATAGGGTTTTTGAAAACAAACTAGATGTGGAGTTGTCAAACCACAGAGCCAACCAACACGTTCTAATTACCTTTTGTAAATGAAATTGTATTATACAAAAAATACGGCTTTGGTCGCTGTTTTCTTAGACTATCAAATAAATGTACATTTAAAATGCTTTTACTGAAGGAAAGCATATATGTTGTATCTGTCTTGTCAATATCTACTTAAACATGTTAAATATAGGAAACAGTAGTTTACCAGTATTCAAAAGTAAAAATTCGACCGAGAGATAACAAACCATGATTATCAAATAAAACCAATAGTAACACATCAACTATCAGAGGAAAACAAACGAACAACAGAAACATTAAAATGACAAAAATAAAATACCCGCCAACGTACATAGAAATGAACTTTTTGATAAAAACTGTAATGACATGGTACGGAAGATTTTAAGAAAAATAATAGGTTGAACCTGGTTTTATGGCTATGCTAACCTCTCGCTTTATAACTTTGATTATAGAATTTTCACATTGAAAAGTAATACCTGTTTTATCAGGATATAAATGATTGCAATGCAGTTCAATTGCAAGTGAAATATAAAAAGAAAATAGTCGTTTAAAAATATTCCGGATCTGTTGGCGAAAATTTTCCGGAAAATGTTACAGTTAGGTAGTCCTTAAAACTTGACCCAACAAGTGCCAATAGAGGGAAATCGTCCATAGATTGACTTAAATGCATTACTTGTCAGGTTAAAAGCATGAAAAATATTCATGTAAAATACCGCAGATTTTGTTGTAAATCATACACAATCTATCCCGCTGCAAATGTCAGGAATCTGATGTACAGTAGTTGTCGTTTGTTTATGTAATGTATACGTGTTTCTCGTTTCTCGGTTGTTTTTTTTTGTATAGATTAAATCGTTGGTTTTCCCGTTTGAATGGTTTTACACTAGAAATTTTGGGGTCCTTTATAGCTCGTTTCTCGGCAGTTCTTTCAGCGACATCATTTTAAAGTTAAAAAACCTCATGCATTTTTACAAATTATAGAAAAGACCAATGTGTTGGTTACCATCAAACTTGATGGTTTGAAAGAAAATGTCAAAAATAAACTTCAATAAAAGACAATGATTTAGTTTATTATGTAACATCGTCATTAATATCTCTGGAACATTGGTGATACGATATTCATCCACTCTCGACAGTTAAATTTAAAAAAAATAAAACGTCCGACGAGTCTCGTATCATACTCGAAGCAGTGGTCAAATCTATATACAACCGTTGTGAAAGGCAACCTTATATAACTTGGTATTTAGTGATCGTTTACATATGTTTTTGGCATTGATATCCTGCAAATTTGTTTCAATACGTATCATTAATGAGACTTGACGGCAAAAAGCATTAAAGAAATTATCTTTTTCATTAACATTGATTTTTGATTTTTTATATATATTTGGTTGATATTTGAAGAGCATTTGTCTTAGTACTTACCAATTCGAGTTTCAATGACGTCTGAAACTGCCTTTGGCAAAACTTTTAGGAATTTTGGTCTTCAATGCTCTTCAACTTCGTACTTTATTTGGCCTTTTTAACTTTTTTGGATTCGAGCGTCACTGATGAGTCTTTTGTAGACGAAACGCGCGTCTGGCGTACATACAAAATTTAGTCCTGGTATCTATGATGAGTTTATTGAACCTATAAATGTCTGATTAAATCAAATGACACCATAGCGCTGAATATAATGATATCTAAAAAAAATATACCTGGTTTATCTTGGAAACTGATTGTAAAGCTTATTAGTATTTAGTACACACACATGATATTTAGGTACACTAACAGCCTAAACATTTAAAGAAAATGAGTTAAGCAAGTAACATTCATAAGAATCGGGACAATTCATTCGAGAAATTAACGTTTTTAAAACAAGTGAAAAACACAGAAAAAAATAATTCTTGATTTTTTGTAGATATTTAGTTGATGTATGAAGAGCTTTGGTTAACTACATAACGTTTAAGATTCGTTATAAATCGGAGCTTGGTTCATTGTAAAATCATCTTAATATTGCCCAAGACTTTGTGTTTCCCAACAGTTTCATGCCTTTCAAATATTCTTATGACAAATGAAAGATTAAAAATTTGTTCAATATGAAAGAATGAGGAGCCCCGAAATGTCTTAATAATTATCAATTAGAGTGTGGATGACGTCTTTAAACTGCAATGAATCTAAAAATGTCTAAGTATAACATGTATAATCAAATGACACCACTGCGTTGAATATAATTACAATGATCTCTTATTTAATATACTTGGTTGATATCGGAACCTGAAGTTGACACAATGCTCTATATAAGTATTTAAAAATGATATTTAAGTACGCCAACAGCCAAAGCTTTTTTTCAGACCTTAATTTAATTTATCTATAAAACTAGTCGTCGCGAACACATTTATTCAATTTTTATCTATTTTTATATCAGGAGACATGTTTCAGACGTGTAACATGCTAAATTAATCATGTTTTTTCAACAACTGGACACATGTCTTCGTATATTAAACATGTGCTCTTTGTCAATACACGAAGAATTTTAACTAAATTCAATACATTAAATTACAAGTAAAATAAAAATGGATCTGTCGATATATTATGACATTTATATTTATTATTTATTATCAAATCATATATATATCTCGTTATGAAGCTTTTAACGTTTTAGATTAAATTATTTGCGACAACCTGAGAATAATGTAACAGATGAATTTTTTAATTATATTTTACTGTCGAAAACAATGTCCGTGTCAAAATATGTGGTTGAATAGGTTAAACACAGGATGATTTAAAAATGCAATAACGGTTGATTATTAATTACAAAACCTCTTGTGAAAACAATACCCTAGAAGAATAGACAATGGCAGAAGAAAATAAATATAAGAACAATTAAAACTACATTAACGACGCTAGCAGGACCTTACACAAACTATGCCTTCCTTAAGGGCATACGATACAGTTACAGGGAAGGTAATGACGTTGCTAACGTAAAATGTTATTTTCGCGACGTCAAACTCTGACATATCGGGAAAAGATGCATTTTTCGACTGATTTTTACCATTCAAACTGATTTAATTTGAAAACGAGTGCATGGACCCCTATTTTTTAAAACAGCAATTTGTTTCATTTTGCAAGGAGATTGTGTGACCCAAATTTTATAAAACTGTAAATAGCGCAATTTTTTTAATTTGAATAAACATGCAGCAAAAATTAACGTTTTTCCTCTATTCATGAACATTTGATAAATATTGAGTTATTTCGGAATAAAAATTGCATAATTTTTAATGATACTTATAAAATACAGAAATTACCGATTATTTAACAAAAAACATTTTGTGTTTATCTTTTAAAACAAAAAAGTTATGTCTTTCTTTCGAAAAAGAAAATAATGACACAAATCTGAATTTTGAGCAAATATACAAAATTTCGACCTTATTTTACTCAAAAAGTAGCACATGAAGGTATATTTTTTATAACATATTTGATTTAATCAGGTAAAAAATAGCTTATATGCAAATTTTCATCAACTTGTAAATACAAGTTCAAAACTGTATCGTATGCCCTTAATCGTACTTATGTAACCACTTTGTCAACTTTTTCATACACAATGTCAATATACAGCTATAAGTTAACATTCTTTTTATCGCTTTCGTCACATGTTTTTGACGACGTTATCCAACATTGATAAATCATGTGATGCTCTTTTATATAGGTTACCTTGTGTTGACGGGCGATTCAGTTTCTTACAGGTTAGTTTGTTAAAATGGTTAACACACACAAATTGAGACCAAGATTACTAATACGTCTACTGAACTACTGACTCTTTTTTTGTTGTTGACGAAGATGGGTGTACGAACAGAGTATATGTTACAGTGAATTTGTGAATGACTAGGTTAATTCAGATATTACCTTCTTAAGTAACGGCTTGAACAAAAGATTGCAATGCTGGGATGTATTAGACTCATGCATGCATTCTGTAAATATAGACACTGCAACTTTAATAACTCCTTTTACGAATAAATCTTCCACCTTTACAATGAAGTTTTGAAAAATATCTTCTAAAATGATATATGCAATTACACGTTTTTTAAGAAGTCAAATTATA
Source organism: Mytilus galloprovincialis (assembly GCF_965363235.1). Taxonomy (NCBI): domain Eukaryota; kingdom Metazoa; phylum Mollusca; class Bivalvia; order Mytilida; family Mytilidae; genus Mytilus; species Mytilus galloprovincialis. The sequence continues at coordinate 21,288,247 of NC_134851.1, read as the reverse complement.
GGACTGTCTTGTAACGTCTAAGGGATTAACAGTATACTCAAGTTGTGTACTATCCCAACCATTACTTTTGGACAAAATTCAAAAGACGCTGCAACTATGTGATTATAAACTGGTAACATTCCAAGGTTATGTCTTTATATGATGAAACATAGCGATCATAAATAAAACAAACTATATAAGAGTAGTAAACATTTAACCAAAAGAGGCGATTAATGAAACAAAGGTTTTTACAAGTACAACCTTTAAGACCAACCGGGGGAGGGGAAGCTAAATATGACTACGGGTGACAAAATTGGTCAGAGCAGAAGAAAATACAGTTATAACAAATCATGATTTAATCATCGAAAAAATTTCAGCTAGATATTCACAAAGAAGGCAAATCCACAAAGAAAATATGAGCATTTTTTGTTGACATAAACTATCTTTGATATGGTAATCAGTTTATAATATGATTCTTTTTGTTTTAACTATTAGGTTTGAGAGACTCTATAATAGATGATAGATGGAATGCGCGTATTGCCTACATAATTTTATGTCTGGTATCTATGATGAGTTCAAATATTATTTGACAACGTTAAGAAAACGTTATAATCCAGCAAAATCGATTCTTTCGTGGATGAGTTCGATAAGACAAATAGTAAACACATGTTGATAAAAAAGGCAATTTTATTTTTACATGTTTAAGGCAAGATAACCTTGGTAAATTAGACGGAGTACGGATATATTAAAATACGTTTGTTTATATTTCTAGGAATATAGTCGTTTACCTTTCAGATATTAAACCCTCTTACACCATGGAAGATAGCCTTAAGAATCTTGAAGAGTTCTTGTCAACAACAAAATATAATGATAAGTTAAGACAAGGACTGGAAGATCAGAAGACTGTCGCTGCAGTTAAAGGCATAGCAGCTGTAATCAAAACTTTGCGAAGTAAACTGACTTGCGAAAACGTGGTAGGCAGCCTGAAAATTGTATCAATCATTGCTAGTGCAGTCTTTCCGGTTATCGGTCCAATTCCAAATATCATAGTATCTGTAGGCTGTGCAGTTTTAGGCATTATATGGAAAGACAACGAACAAACTGACTCTACTATTATTAATAGTATTGAAACAGAAGAACTAAAAACAAAAGTTAGAGGTATACTAGGAAAATTTCATGTTTCAGAATCATATCTATGTACGTTGGAGTCTAAATGCAAGGATATAAATCAAAAAGATATTGATCACATGATGTCGGTAATAGATCTCTATCAGGGCTCAGCAATCCTAGGAAATTTAAAATACGATATCGAAAACGGAATGAAGCTTCAAAATGTTGTCGAGGCAAAGAGAACTATTTGTTTAGTAAACTTATATGTAAGAATTGCAGCAATTCGATCATCTATGTTGTGGAGAATGTTTTCAATTTTAACATGTTGTCAAAAGAAATGTCTTGGTGTTTGGGAAATGAAAAATGTCGAAGTAGCGCATACGAGTGATGTCATAAGAAATATTATTAAAAAAGAAGATGACATGCATAAACAGCGTCTTCTGTTTCTTACAGAACCAGATTGTAATACAATTACTATATTAACTCTTTTTAATCCTTCGGAACATATTGAAACCACAACATTTGTCAAAAGTTTAGGGATGGAATTCCAACGATTAACCGACGATTTGCAAGGTGAATTTTCCATAAGTTCGGAAAAATGGGTACATTATGAACTTATAATGTCAAGTAATAGTTGGGGTTCTATGTGGGGTTCGACGACTCCGATAGAAAATCAAAATCTTTTTAGGTTTCAAGAAGTATCAACGGAAGATAGTATTTTCACAATTTGGTCTGTCAGATGGCCATCTTGGTATGTTCACATGACACGTGACGGAAACTGCAGAGGCTTTGATAAATCATCTAGGGTGATAGGTCCACAAGCTCAATGGAAGATATTAAGGTTAAAGAATGGTAATTTCATGATGTCCCCTGTGCAGTGGCCCTGTAGATATGCAAAAATATCCCACTTCGTGCTATCTCGTCTAGTAGGATGTGATGGGAACCCAGGAGAAAGTGGCAAATTAATTTTTGAACCCAAATCGGAATTATCTATTTCAGGAATTATTGCTGCGTGGTTAATGCCAATAATGCAACTTGGATAAAAATCGCATTCTGATAGCTGAAACATAGATCTGTATGCAGATTTTTTTTTTAAATCGCAATAACTAAACTCGCAGTTTTGTCCATCCTTAAAAATTCGCAATAATAAATGTACTCAATATTTTCTGAATTTTTAGTATTAAACATCTGTATCACAATTACTAGTTTCAGAAAAGTATTATTCAAACACCATTGAGCATGTTTGAGGAAGGAAAATATTAGTTTACAATGTTTATTCAAGCAAACTGCGTAAATTGTTACAAAGATTGTTTTCTAGATAAAAAAAATTTGATTCGATAATGACATTCTATATTCACTGATAATGCTGTCTTTAGAATCTGTAAATTTAGATACAACTTATACCGTCCGCAAAAAGTTAAGCACCACCTATTTTATTGCATCGAAAAGAAATTCATTAAAAAAAAACCCAGTTATTCCTCGAAAAAAGGGAAATATTCATGTAGCGACATATACCATAAAAAAACCATAAACTGAAGTTTGGTCACTTATGCAGGTTCTATGCATTTAAATTTTCTGTTCATAGAAATAATGCCAATCACACAAAACCAGAAATAGAATATAAGTTTCACTGTGATTTTATTTTTTTACAACAATTAATCACCCAATATCATCAAAATTCTCTACAAACAATCTGAGGCATGTTCGGCAAATTTAATGTCAACATTTGAGTCAATAAGAAGTGTAACCACCTCTCGTCCGGTACAGTTCCATAACACGGCGTCATATAATCTGTACGAGCCTTCTGAACTTTAGCTCATCATTAATGCCACTCTAAAATCACCAAGATTTCGTAGTGGTGGAACTCTGCGATTGAGATTTCTGCCAATGGCATCCCATGCATACATGTGGGATAGGGTTTCAGGTCTGGTGACATGGACGGCCAAAAGATAGTGTTATTCGCTTCTTGCTCATGTACAAGGGTCTTGACGCAAGTGGGTGAATGTTAAAATGAGGGGCTACAATTTTTCTAAGTATCAAATCCTTGCATGTCTGTCCGTTCATGTTACCCTGTAGAATTGAATACCCAGTTCGCAACGGTATGAGATGTAACCCCATACTGAAACACCACCAGCACCGAATGTACCAATATATATAGTCGTTGGGCAAATTTTGTTTTGGTCATAGGCAGTTTTATTTTCCCGGCAAACTCGTATTCTGCCGTATACTGGTCGTAAAAAAACCCGACTCTCATCTGACCAATGAACTTTTTGCCAGCTTCTCATATTCCTGCATCGATGGACATTAGTCCATTTCAACCTGATTATGTGGTGCCTGGCTGTTAGGGCAGGTCTCTTGAGAACACGACATGCTCTAAGGTTGCCTCTGTGAAGTCGATTGATCAATGCGCAAACACTTAAAGAGGTGTGAAAGATACCACAGGGACAGTCAAAGTCATACATCGAAAATAAACTGACAACAACATGGCTAAAAATGAAAAAGACAAAGAGACAAACAATATAACTTAAAACTAAAGAATGAGCAAGACGAACCCCACCTAAAACTAGGGTTGATTTCATGTACACATGAAGGTATTATTATTTCTACAACTGTGATGATAAGCAGCTTATCTTAAAACAGAAGGTTCTTTATTACATAATCATTTGCAGTCTGTTCTGTCATCACGACGGGTATTTAAACGGGGTCTTCCGGACCTCGGTCTATTATCTATTAACCTTCGCCGTCTCCTTGATTCTACACACAATGTGGAAGAAGTAATTGTTCTGTTGATAGCTAATACTACTAGTAGTTCTTTCAGCGACTTCATTTTAAAGTTAAAAAACCTCATGCATTTTTACAAATTGTTGAAAAGACCAATGAGTTGGTTACCAACAAACTTGATGGTTTGAAAGAAAATGTCAAAAATGAACTTCAGTAAAAGACAATGATTTAGTTTATTATGTAACATCGTCATTAATATCTATGGAACATTGGTGATACGATATTCATCCATTCTCGACAGTTAAATTTAAAAAAAATAAAACGCCCGACGAGCATCGTATCATACTCGAAGCAGTGGTAAAAAATTATATTTCCGTTGTGAAAGGCAACATTTTATAATTTGGTATTTAGTGGTCGTTTGCATATGTTTTTGGCATTGATACTCTGCAGATTTGTTTCAATAAGTATCATTAATGAGACTTGACGGCAAAAAGCATTAAAGACATTATCTTTTTCATGAACATTGATTTGTTTTATACATTCGAGTTTCAATGACTCTGAAACTGCCTTGAACCTATAAATGTTTGATTAAATCAAATGACACCATGGCGCTGAATGTAATGATATCTAAAAAAAAATATACCTGGTTTATATCGGAAGCTGAATGTAAAGCTTACTAGTATTTAGTACACACACATGATATTTAAATACGCTAACAGCTTTACATTTTAAAAAAAATGAGTGAAGCAAGTAATATTCATAAGAATCGGGACCATTCATTTTAACAAGTTCACGTTTTTAAAAACAAGTGAAAAACACAAAAAAAAAAAAAAAAACGATTCTTGATTTTTTTGTAGATATTTATATAATTAGTTGATGTATGAAGAGCTTTGGTTAACTACATAACGTTTAAGACTCGTTATAAATCAGAGCTTGGTTAATTGTAAAATCATCTTTATATTGTTCAAAAAGTAAAATCACAAAAAAACTGAACTCAGAGGAAAATCTAATCGGAAAGTCCATAATCACATGGCAAAATCAAATGACAAAACACATCAAAAACGAATGGACAAGAACTGTCATATTCCTGACTTGGTATAGGCATTTTCAAATGTAGAATGTTTTCAAAGAGCTGCATGCCTTTCAAATATTCTAATGACAAACGAAAGATTAAAAATATGTACAATATACAAGAATGACGAGCCCAGAAATGTCTAAATAATTATCAATAAGAGTGTTGATGACGTCTTTAAACTGAAATGAACCTAAACATGTCTGAGTATAATCTAATGACACCATTGCGCTGAAAATAATTATAATGATCTCTTATTTAATATACTTGGTTGATATCGGAACCTGAAGTTGACACAATGATCTATATAAGTATATACACATGATATTTAAGTACACTAACAGCCAATGCTTTTTTTTAGAAAATGAATTAACTTAATTTAATTTATCTATAAAACCAGTCGTCGCTAACACATTCATGCAATTTTTATCTACTTTTATATCAGGAGACATGTTTAAGACATTTAACATGCTAAATCAATCATTCTTTTTTAACAACTAGAAATATGTCTCCGTACGTTAACCATGTGTTCGTTGTCAATACACGAAGAATTTTAACTAAATTCAATACATTAAATTACAAGTAAAATAAAAATCGATCTGTCGATACCTATATTATGACATTTCACAATGCAATGTTTCTCTCAGATTCTGACGTCAAAACAATATATACAATGGATATGAACTGATTAATATGTTAGTCTAGGAAACTATTCTGTGCTATATGTTTGTAAATGACTTTGAACTAGCTTTCAAAAACTTAAAACTCATAATTCAATATTGATTTGTGTATCTGTCAAGTTAAATGTGATGAACATGTCCATATATGTAGCTTGGTTATCAGTGGTTGGCGTTCGTTAAAGCCCGATTTTTTTTTTGCATGTTTTAATTCGTGGTTTAAGCATAAGTCATACCAGTGCGTAGGAAGTGTTAGATCATCAGGCGAAAAGGCATTCAAGGCTATATGTGATGCCAGGCATAATAAAAAAATGTCTTTTGTAGACGAAATGCGCGACTGACCGACACAATTATAAGCCTGGTTTTTATTATACATGAATACCAGTATACAAACCATACTTTTACTAAGTACACATTATATTGTTGTCACAAATGCTTGATTAGTTATAAGCCTAGTATATTTAATGAGTTTTTACATTCGATGTACGGTGTGTTTTAACGTGTTTTTATAAATCATGCATACATGTAAACTTATCGCGCCTTTAAATAAACTTATTCTAAAAGGTTACCAATTCAACACTGTAATAAGATCATTGAATATTGATATAAATATTGATATAAATATTGATTTTGTTTTCAGTAAATTAAAAGCAAACTAAACATTACTAGTATGTTATATACATATACACATTCATGGATCTACAATCTGTAGATACCTGTAACTTGGCATTGTACAAGGTCATGTTTTTTTCTGACTGTTTATGACGTCTTTACAATAAATCCATTGGATGTTGGATGTGTACGGATTGATAGTTTTGTCTTAGATGCATGATTTTTTTATTAGTTATTAGTGGCTTTGAACTAGCTGTCATATAACTGCGAGTACTCTCAGATCTGATCCTTGTGTCTTTTTGTTGTCGGCATGTACAAATACTCGGCCACGTTCACTTGTTTTTTTTGTCCGTCTGATGAGTTAAGCCTTTTTCAACTGATTTTTATAGTTCGTTCTTATGTTGTACTGTTATACAACTGTCCCAGGTTAGGGGAGGGTTGGGATCCGGCTAACATGTTTAACTCCGCCACATTAATTATGTATGTGCCTGTCCTAAGTCAGGAGCCTGTAATTCAGTAGTTGTCGTTTGTTTATGTGCTACATATTTGTTTTTCGTTCATTTTTTTTTTATATAAATGCGGTCGTTAGTTTTCTCGCTTGAATTGTTTTACATTGTCATAGCGGGGCCTTTCTATTGCTGACTATGCGGTATGGACTTTGCTCATTGTTGAAGACCGTACGGTGACCTATAGTTGTTAATGTCTGTGTCATTTTGGTCTCTTGCGGACATTTGTCTAATTGGCAATCATACTACATCTACTTTTTTATAATACACACAAAACTGCCAAAACAGACTTTACAATTTAACAGCCCCAAAAAGCAAGGATGTGTGTACATAATATCATTGTGACACATATTATATTGAGACAGTTATAGTGGATGCACCCATTATCGCTCCTGTTGCAGTTCATACAACTTACAGGCAACATTCTTGAAAAAAATCAGAAGTGCTAAATACCTAGAACACATAAAAACTGAGATTAAATGACCTTGTAAACAAGATCTACAATAAAGCAAATAGAATAATTGGACGCCTAAACGGAAATATAATTATAGGATCAATAACACAAAAACTTTTACGAACAATTATGGAATACGCCAGTCCATTTTGGGATCTACACTCGAGATTGTCCAAAGAAGAAGAGCGAGTTATGTAATAATCAAACACAATATACACTCCAGAGTTAGCATGATGCTCCAACACCTGATTAAACATCTCTAGAGAAAAGAAGCAATATTTACTATGCTCTATAAAAAAGAAAACAACAAAATGGCCGTATCAATGGAAGACAAAGTATAATACCACCAAAAAGACTGTCTAGAAACTTGCATGACAAATGCTTCCAACTACCATAAACCTGCAGTGATTATCGAAAGATCTTATGCTTCCCAAGAACCATCCGGGATTGGAACGCTCTCCCTCCTGGGATTGTATCAGCACCGTCAGTTGAGGCTTGTTAATCTCGATGACAAAGCTGTATTAATTTAAAATAAATTGGGGGGAGGGGTGGTTCAATATGCGCACCAAACCAATGGCAGTACAATCGATTTGTTGGTTATGACCATTATCTGACAAAATCAGAAGCAAAAGACTAAATTTCTGTTTGTTATGTAAATTTTTTTCGTCTGAAACCATTTACGAGATTTGAACATCAGCAAACTAGTATAGCCTTTTACTAAGTACACATTACATTGTTGTCCGAAACATTTTATTACAATAAGGACATCATATGTAATTGATATTGTAACACATTGTTTATTTGATTTTTGATGGTTAGTTTTTTAGAAATAGTTCGAGAGAGAGAGAGAATAGTAGAATTATTTTAAATTGAAATTGCTTAGATAATTTTGAAACTGATCAGATGATAATGCTAACCCTACAGCACACATGAAATCATTTACACATGGATTTTTTTCTAGTTTGCTTATATGTTCAATTTGGAACTACGGTTGAAAGTTGGACTGTGTCAAATGTTTAATTGTGTTTTAGATTTTTACGACATAATGCAATAATAGTTTGTGTTGTCTGTTTATACGTGCAATGTGTTTTTGTGATGTGTTGCTATTCGTTTATTTCTTTTTTGTACTCTAATAAATATAACTGTTCTGCCAAAGTCTAGAAGTTTTGAGCTACCTACTAGAAACACAATTATAATATCTCTCTAAGTTTAATTGTGAGGAGAAATTTATTATTTCCCTATATGAAATTAGCTGTAAATATGTATATCTGCACCGCTTCGAAGACCTTTGTAAATAAAATACAATTTCAACCAAGACTTGTTGGTCAGTAACGTTCAAAACTAGTTAATGCTGCTAGCATCGCTAGTATCAAGGGAATGCTATTTTAGGGAGCTGTACAGTGATTTTGGCGAAATACAATATCTTAATCAGATTTCTTTAGCAAAAAAATTAAAAACGTATTTTCCCATCTGCTTTCCATATTTGAATAACTTGGATATGTTTCCAATTCATTTAATCATATATTATATTCCTCGTTATCAAGCCTTTAACGTTTCAAAATAAAACTATTTGCGACAATCTGAGAATGTAAAAGATAAATGTTCTAATTATCTTTTACTGTCGAAAAAATGTCTGTGTAGATTACAGTCAAAATATGAGGCTAAATATATTAAACATGATGATTTAAAAATTCAATAACTATTGGTAATCAATTACAAAAACCTCTTAAGATTTATACCCTAGAATTAAAAAAATGACAAAAGAAAATAAATATTAGAACAATTTCTACAGAAATATGAAAAGACATCATTATCAGAACAAAATCAAAATCAAAACGTCTTTCCACAGGAAAATGTAAGACATTCATAAATAATTATCAGAACAAAATCACAAGATTATTCCAAAGAGAAGTGGAAAATGTTTTGGAAGAACCTTATACAAACTGCGCCTTTCTTAGTCGTACTTGTGTAACCACTTTGTCAACTTTGTCATACACAATGTAAATATACAGCTATAAGTAAATATTATTGTTATCGCTTTTGTCACATGTTTTTGTCCACATTGTCGAACATTTGATAAATCATGTGATGCCCTTTTGTAAAGGTTACCTTTTTTTGACGGGCGATTCAGTTTCTTACAGGTAAGTTTATTAAAATGGTTATGAATTAAACCAAGATAACTAATACGTCTACTGTAATACTGACTTCTTTTTACTTGTTGACAAAGATAAATGTAAGTACAGAGTATATGTAAAATGTACATATACCTATTATCAGGTAGAGTCAGCTGATAATTGTATATAAGAACGACATCGTAAATATATCAATGAGCGAAACCTATGTTTTGAGCGTTTACAAAGCTATCCTGTTTGATACAGTCCAGTAATTTACTAGAATATCATAACAAAATTGCGAATGGAAACAGGGAATGTGTCAAAGAGACAACAACCCGACCAAAGAGCAGATAACAACTGAAGGACACCAATGGGTCTTCAATGCAGCGGGAAACTCCCGCACCCGGAGGCGTGCTACAAGCTGGCCCCTAAACAAAAAATGTATACTAGTTAAGTGATAATGGACGTCATACTTAACAAACACAAAATAAAACATAAGCCGATTTAAGGCAAGTGTCAGCTGATGAGCTCCTGAAGATTGTTGTTGCTTGTTTGTTTAACTTTTCACCAGATATTTCAATTTGCTATTCATTTTATGATCCATGACATTTATATAATTATATTAAAATGTTAAGGAATTTGGTCAACCGAAACTATAATTATCATTCAGTTTAAAGAACATTGATTGTAAAAATATATTAAGATAGCGCATGGAACAACATGATTCCCAGAAACCATAGTACAGTAGGTCCTAAAGAACACATAGTATTCATTTTAATACGTTTTTGAATGAATATATACTTTTGATGTAACGTAACTTTTTGATATTGTACATACATATTCGTTCACTGTAAAGTGATATCAGAATGCGGTTTTCATAATCTAAGTGCTGATTTCAATATTCTCGTCTACATTTTATCTATTTTTTGTTTGGCTGAACAGAACTCATTGGTGACATATTAATCTTTATAATGAATACATTGTGCTGTTAACTAAATATCAATAGCACAGAAATCTCATGATACAAGTGTATCAACAATCAATGAAAGGTATGAATTTTGTTAAACTTTGTTTTCTTTTTTTACTTTTACCTGGTCAGAGGATTAGTGTCATGTGTTCTATTTCCTCATTGCATTAAACACGTCAAATGTAAAAACATGATGCTTACACTTGAAAGATGTATGTGTTTTGTTTATAAGAAAGTGTGAAAGCAGTCTTTTTCCATTGTATAACTTGATTGTATTGTATGACTCTGTTTTATTTGCGTATATATATGTTCGAATGTCTATTTATACGAACATTTCGGGGTATATATTATGACTATGTCAAAGTAAAAGATAACTTTTTTTTCAATTTCTGAGGCATTCCAGAAAGATATGAATAACCTACCTATCAATCAATAACGTTTATTCATAAAGCATTAGTTAAGCAATATACACTGTATGCTAAGTACTGTCACTAATGGAAAAAAGGTCAACTCACAGTCATAGAGAATTCAACCTAAATGAAAATTTTGATTGAGATATTTATTTCAATGTTACCATAAAGATAACCTTGAGTACCATCTATCGATTATCGCTTGCGTTTTTTGTCAACGGTACGTTTTGTTACTCTAGAGCTAGCTCAAAGTACGTTGATTTTGTGGAACGAGGAATACTGCTTTCTCAAAAGTTGCTAAGACAGGGCTATGAATCAATCAGATCAAGGTCATTACTCAAGATATTTTACGGTCGCCATCATGAGCTGATTGCCATTATGACAAAAGTGTGTTAGAAATCTTTTCTGATATTCTTCCTCAGTCATATTAACCTTCCATCATTACCGAACTGAACAAAGAAATAACACGACGGGAGCCGTATACGAGGCAGGAAATTCTTACCCTTCTGGAGCACCTGATTTCACTCCCGGTTTTTAGTGGAGTTCGTGTTGTTTCTTAATTATTATTTATAACTGTTGATGTAAATGTCCTTTGGTTTTGTGAGTCTTTGTTTACTCCTTGGTTTTGATTGTTATTGTATGTATCTGCTAGCAATCATATGATTTAGAACATACCAGCCGGCGTCAACAAAAACATGTAATGCACAAGCGAAAACACTGACGATGTTGGATTCAGTGGTACAAAGATTTCATGTGTTGTTAATTTTCTGACTGTTGTCTAATATTTCATTCTCATGGTCAATACTACACATGTATTTTTCGTGTGAAAATATGGTATATTAACTTTTCGAATCTGACAGTTAGATACATGTAGGGCATGTTTGAATGTGCTGTGGGGTTTACGAATGCACATACTTACAATCAGAGCTGAGACAATACAAGTTGGATTTAGATCCCTGTCACATGTTTAAACCAGCCATATTATGTATGTGTGTTCCGCCTGTCAAAAGTAAGCTGCTATTCAGTTGTTGTCGTTTGTTGCTGTATTATGTTTGTTTTTCGTTTATTTTCTTGTTAATTAATACGGCTGTTAGGTTTCTTGTTTGAATTGTTTTACATTTTTGATTTCATGGATTTTTATAGCTGAATATGTGGTATGGGCTTTTTTTGCATTGTTGGTGACATAAAGCTGTTAATTTCTTTGCCATTTGGTCTTTTGTTGAAAGTTGTTTTATTGGCAACCATGCATACCATATCTGGTTTTTTATGTTTGCCCATTATTAGGTGAGTGTAACGCTCTTTTTAAGAGCATCTATTTGCTATGCGGTCGAAAGATATGTTAAAGGACTTCCACAAGACCACAATCTCTTTTTTTATTATGATCATCTACCGGTTTTTATAGTCGTTGCAATTTGCAGAATAAAGGCAACAATAGTATACCGCTATTCGAAACTATGATCACTGATGACTCATTTTAATTGTCCTATTATAACAGTAAAGAAATAGTTAAGAAAAACAAAGCTTTTCAAATGCATACGAAGCTTTTTTCTGGATTTACCTGCATTTGGAATACTCAGAACCTTCATTTGAATGCCAAGCTGCTTTAAACTTTAACACGCTAGGAGATAAAGGACCAAATTGGATAGAAAAATAGCACATTTAACTGTGTACAAAAATAGTTGACAACCGGAACTAATTATTCATTCAATTGTTGATACACTGATACACTGTAAGCTAGATATTCACAAAGTAGACTGATAATATCATATCTGAGGAATGCATGCCATTTCTCAAATTGGTAACGTACAAGATAGGACGATAGAACCTAAACTATAACTTTTTACGTCTGCTTAAAGCAGCAGCAACCAGGTTTTAACAATTGCAGTCGTCATCATTTCTGTTTTGACATGAATTATCTTTAATATAGTCATAATTGTATATCAACTTTTAACAAAACTTTATAACCAAGGAAAAGATGAATTTTGCTTTATTTGTCAATACCTTTCGTCATGCAGGGTTTTTTTTGGTACTTTTGTGAGCGTCACTATTGAGTTTTAAGTAGACAAAATACTCGTATTGCGTACATAATTTAAAGTCTGATATATATAATGAGTTTATACATTACTGGACAACGTTAAACTTCTAACATTAAAAAAATGAAATCATGCCACAACATGAACAAAGAGAATGCTCATACAGAAGTTGGCAGTTGGTGCTTTCAAAAGGTCAAGTGGTTTTATAGGAGAGGTTTAAAACGACTACATACATTAATTAAGTTATGGTAAAAGCTCAAATGTTGTGTTGATCACTAGTTCTCATAATGATAAATGATAAACACTTCTGTATATGTGTAGACATTTGATCGTTTTCTTTCAGATACTAAACCTTGAAACAGTATGGAAACTTACCTCAAAGATATTGAAGAGTTCTTATCAACAACAAAATATAGCGATAAATTTAGAAATGGAATGGGAGATAAGAAAACTGTCGAGGCAGTTAAAAACATTGCAGCTGTAATCCCTGTTTTGCTAAGTAGGATGACATGCGATGTTATGGTAGCTAGCCTGAAAATTGTTTCCATAATGGCTGATGCAGACCTTCCGGGTTTTGGTCAACATGCAGGTGGAATAATATCTGTATGCTCTGCAATTTTAGGTACAATATGGAAAGACAATCAAAATATTGAATCTACTATTATGAATGACATTGTAGCAGAAGAACTAAAATCAAAGGTCAAAGGTATACTTGCAACATTTTATGTTTCAGATTATTATCTCAGTACTCTGGAGTCTAAATGCCAGGATGTGAACCAAAAAGATATTGATCATATGATGTCGGTAATAGATCTATATCAGGGCTCAGAAATGCTAGGAAATTTAAGATGCAAAATAGAAAACGGAATAAAATTTCAAGATGTTGCCGAGGCAAAAAGAATAATATGCATTGTAATTCTATATGTAAGAATAGCAGTGATTCGATCATCTATGTTGTGGCGAATAATCTCAGTTTTAACATCATGTACAAAGAAATGGCTTGGTGTTTGGAAAATGACTGACTCCGAGATAGCACACACAAGCGATGCCATAAGAAATACTATTAAAAAGGAAGATGAAATACATAAACAATTTCTTAAGTTTCTTACAGAACCTGATTATAAAACAATTACATTGTTATCTGTTTTTAATCCTTCAGAACACATAGAAATTTCAACATTTGTTAGAAGTTTAGGAATGGAATTCCAACGATTAACTCACTATTTACAGGGTACGTTTGCCATTAAATCAAAAGGGAGGAACCACTTTTGGCTTATAATGTCACGTAATGTGACGGGTTCTATGCGGGGTTCACTTAATCCGAACAAAAATCAACATCTTTTTAGATTTCAAGAAGTATCAGCGGAAGATAGCATATTCACAATTTTCTCTATCAGATGGCCATCTTGGTATGTTCTCATGCCATATCACAGAACATGTAGAGGCTATAATGAAGCATCTAGACAGATAGGTCCACAAGCCCAATGGAAGATACTGAGGTTAAAGGATGGCCATTTCGTGATGTCCCCAAAACAGTGGCCTTGTAGCTATGCATACATATCAAACTCTTGGTTTTCAAAGTTAAAAGGATCCGATGGGAATCCGGGAGAAAGGGGCTACTTCATTTTTGAATCTATGGGGGAATAATGTACTTAATGTACGTCACAAAATTCAATGTTCCTTTAAAATGTTAATTTTAACATAATGAGCTATATTCATGAAAGAGTAATTAGGATAAAAGATTTCTACCATAGTAATTTTATTTAAACATTTACTCAATCTTAACGGTTATGTTAGTTTCTAGAATATGTTACTTAGGTACGATGTAGTAGGTTAAATTTAAAACAGTGCTTTTAAAAAAAAAAGTATACCAAGTTTTTCAAAATCGTTTCTCTTTTCACAGATACTATTCTTAGTGAAATATATTAATATATAAACGGCACCATAATTATAAATTTATGACATCATGGCATTTGATCACAACTTTCTAGTGACGGAGCGATAATTTGGAATCAAAAGGCACTTTGCATTTATGATTGGTTTATTGATTGAACTTATAAAACATAAATACCTAGAATACAATATCCGTCTTTCGTTTAATTTTAATGTGTAACATTGAGTATGTAACGAATAGATTAAAATTATCATTTTTTAATGTCAAATGAAGCTTTTTCAATGTAAAATTCAGTAAACCTCTCGGTTACACATACACAGACCATTCGCAAAAGATAACACGCGAATGTAAATTCTCCATACGGTGCATCAATTATAACGAAATCCCTGGGAGTAGAAGCACATAAATATAAGTAGCATATAATATTGTGCTTATTTTTAATTACCGATGTTGTAACTAGACAGAGTACAAATGAGAGGTTTAACGGACTATAAACCCAGGTTTTATCCTCAATTAATCCTGGTATCCATGATGAGATTTTTTTTACAACCACTGGGTCGATGCCACTGCTGGTGGAGTTTTAATTCCCCGAAGGTATCACCAGCTCAATAGTCAGAACTTCTGTGCTGTCATGAATAATCATTTATATGGTCATATTTATAAATTAACTGTTAACAAAACTTTTGATGTTTTGAAATATCAAGGCTTTTACCTCAGGAATAAATGACCTTAGCTGTATTTGGCAAAACTTCTCGAAATTGTTGTCCTCAATGTTCTTCATCGTCGTGTTTTATTTGGCCTTTTTTACTTTTTTGGATTCGAGCGTCACTTATGAGTCTTTGGTAGACGAAACGCGCGTCTGGCGTTTATACAAAATGTAATACTGGTATGTATGATGAGTTTATTTACTTATAATACAATTCCTTTACCAAGTCAGAAATGCGACAGCTGTCTCGTGTGTTTTGGTTTTTGATTTAGCTATTTGATAAGGTACTTCCCATTTAGATTTTTTTTTAAAGTTTGGTATTTTGTTATATCACTTTTTCATATTTCAAAAAGAAATTGTTAGTCAAAACATAACAATTTTGCAATTGCTGTAATAAAGAATATAAACCAAAGGTTGCAGTTTTTGATTTAATGACAGTGACACGGTTAAGAAAAGTCCACAAGTTACTAATATTTAGCAAGTGTGTAAAGAAGAATATTAAGAAATAAATAGTTTTTAATTTCAAGGGAGACAATTCAATGTAACAAATAAAAAATGAAGAATCGCAAAATCTCCAAAATGAGTGAGAATGGATGCTTTCACAAGTAAATCTCTCCAGGTACATATGGTATTCATGCTTATACAATAGTGTCACTAAACAAATGAAAAAACATATGAAACTTGAAGATGATCTAAACAACTTTAATATCTCTCTGTTTTTATCAAAAACATTATAGCATAAGATTATAACCTTAATTTAAACTGTTTAATTCATAATCGCAATCGCAATTATCTTTATTATGATACTTAATATAGTTCTGAAATGCTTAAAGTTGTTGATAAATATTTCCTATAACAGAATAAGATTGAAAACATCAGTAAATAATGTTCTTAACCATGTAAACGGAAAACAAGTTGGAATATGTCCTTTCGACTTATACATAGCGCTAGTCATACAATGTGTACTTTTATCATATACTCAGACTAAATAACATATGATTTTTACTGTATGTTTATAGCATTAAATTAACGTAAATTTCATTTTTTCGAATTGGTGCCTAGCAGGCTGATATGAACAATTTATCAGATGTTTCGACTTTTATCACATGCCTTTCAGTAACGTTGTCGCATGGCATTCCGGTGAAAAACATTACAAAGTATTGCACAAAACAATTATTTGGATACTGGAAGGTAAAGTGTGTAAAATAATAAAAATTTAAATTTAAAAAATCAAAAAAACAAACAATAAACAAACTAATTATGAAACAAATTCATTTGTAGAAATTTCAAACATACTTTAGAAAGGTACTTTTAAAAAGTTGACCTTTTCAAAGAGTGTCCATTATGTCTATTTTTGTCGTTTAATTCGGCCATATTATTATATTAAAATATGTTTCTTCTCTGTTGAGGCATATGATAGAACAATTTCATATATGTACTAAATTTGGGATCCGACGTCCGTGAAATTTCACTGTTTGGATTTCTATTTGGGAACCACGTAAAAGGATCAATATATGAATCTGTTTCTTTTTTCTCCATTGTTGAAGTATATGATAAAAAGATCATAACATGTCATTTATCATATCGCATGTATTATCAGCCCTCGGTCAATATCAGCCCCCAAGCCATGCGGCTCTTGGGCTGATTTTGAACCTAGGGCTGATAATATATGCGATATGAAAAATGCCATGTAATAATCTGATAATTTCAAATGAATGAACTGTTTATCAAAACCTTAGATAGGATTTATTTAGTTATGTAAATATTGATAATAACAATGAGATACCATCAGCTTACTTGTTTAAGTGTATTATTGCTTCAATAAGGAAGATATTATATTATGACATTCTTCAAACGCTTTTAGTACACAACTGTTGAAAAATGTGAATAAATTATATGTCATTAATCGACAAAGTCATGTGTTGTTCTGGCCATTCTCCTACGTCATATGTTTTTCTATGAACGATGAACCCGAATTAAAAAAAACATAACAGAAGTATACCACTGTACAATTGTCCTGAATCGAGTAAGCGAAACCAAATCAAAGAAACAGCGTTAAGCACTGGAGGAAACACGTCACACATATGAGGAAAACAACGGAACAACAGAAACACTGAAGTGCAACACATACAAACGCCAACATACATAGAAACAGACTATTTTATAACAACTGTCAATTTCCTCACTTTGTACAGGACATTTTAAGACAAAATAGTTGTTTAAACCTGGTGTTATGTCTATCCAAACTTCCCGCGTTCATGGCAATGTTAAATATATCACTTAAATGACAACATTACGTGGCAGGAATACAGTACAAATATAACGCAAAACATTCAGGACAGAGCAAGACGTAAATAAATTATATAACAGTACATTACAATATGTAAACATGTAAACAACAGAATAGCAACGAATATCTTCCTTAAATTTACCACAGTTAACCAGTTCACCACAATCAAAGTACATACTAACTGCGCGTCCCACAAATGTATCAACGTCACTTTTTTGTGTGACGTTTATATTGTCACAGGTAATTTGTTTTATTGAATATCATGTATATGTTACAGACCATATAAGTATTCGGACCGTATGCGAATACTCGTATGGTCAAACCGTATACTCATATGGTCCAGGATGAACTCGACTTCAAAAGTCTTTGGACCATATGAGTTAATTTAAAACAAACATTTATCAAAATCACTTATTGAATTTATAAAATTTATATTATTTAAATTAGACGAATAAAGGGAAATGTATCATTAATTAATCCTACATGATAATCGAGAAGGGTTCTATCAAAAACTGAAAATATTAGAGTAACAAAGCACCCTTAGTAATTCCCTCTTTGCTTGAGATTTCGACACGTTTTTGATATCTTTGCTCATTGTATTATCCATGGATTTTTTTAATATGGTTTTTGTCCAGTATCTTTGGCGGTTTTTATAGTAAAATTCCTAAATATTCTAAAAGCTTTCTACCAACATTATGTAAACATTCTATAACTTCAATTTGAGTGAGCATAACTAAATCTCACGTATTACTGACATACCAAATACTGGACCTTAACAGAATCAATCAACGTGACTTTTTTTAAATAGATAAAATATTAAGTTTTTTTATATATTTTCAATTATAAATTTCAAATTAATTAGAGATTTCAGTTATGTTAATTTGTAGTATACATTTGTCTTTTTATTTTTAATAATTATTCAGTTTATTGCACAATTGGTTGTTAACAAATACTCCAAAAGGTACAACTATCTCAAATAGGTTTATCCTTGTGTATGAATTATCAAATCAACCAGGGGATTCACAAGATAAACTAATTATAAGTTTCAACAGTGGTTAATAAAATATTACAATCTATATAGTTTACAAAATCTGCATAGAAATAAATCCTGAAAACATACGTTCTCTCTGTTTACGTTTTTCTACTTATTTTAATTGTATATCACGTTGTATAGATGTTTGTTATGTATATCGAACACGTGTTTTTGATTCATTCTTGTATGTTGGAGTATTCTTAACTCATTTGGTAAGTTTTAAATTTAATGAAATAACTTGTACACGCTACAAAATACTGAAAACTTGAAGCATTATATGAGTATATATCAATCATTGATGACATTCTTATGATGAGTTAACATGATCAAAAACATGGATAAAGAATGAGCTTTTGTAGATACTTTGTTAAAATATTGCCAATCGTTTTGTGTAAACAGAGAAACACTATACATAAAACATGAGAAACATAATATTGCTCTACAAGTATAATGTCTTAACTTTCACATAAACACCCACACACACATATACCTACACAAAAACTTGGTCATAAAACTCTGATGCATAATTACTTTTGTAAACAGCAAATGAAACATTTGTTAACAACATATTAATATCAAAATATGAACTGTCATGAATTTTGTATCCAAGTTTTAAATTTTGCATTGATAAAATATGTGTACATATTTTTATTTTATCTAGTAGTAACCCAACTTTAATCCAAAATTCTTGTAAAAATTCACACTCTTAAAAATGATTATAATAGTCTACTTGGTGACATACATGACATTGATTATCCTTCATTATTTTCCATTGATAAAGCAGTTGCTTACATGGTAATATATAATTGATCAATTTCCACCTAAACATTTGTAGTTTGTTATCATTTATCTGGTGAAATGTAAAGTTTAGTATATCATATAAATGACTTAAGGAATTTAGATTGAACATTTTTTTCCATTTTATGAAGCCAATAGGTGTGTCACTTTCTATACCTTTGATATAATTAAATATATCTTTAGCTTTTAATTTTTTAATGCAAATTGATTTGGCTTTGTTTTTGGCTTCTAACTAGAGATTTCTGTCTATTTGAACTTTAGTTGAAATTGATTGATTTGATTTTAACATGATTTTTCATTCCTTTTTGATTGCAGATTTTAGTTTAGAAAGTTCTGCTTTGTATCTTATAAACTTGACCAACATCTTGAAATTAGCAGACCGTGGCGTACAGTCCGACCTTATGTGTTTTTTGGAAAAGAAGGCATACGTTCCAGACCATTCGCGTACGGTCCCATTACGCATATGGACTGGAACAGGTATAAAAATACCATACAATGTCGAATAATATAAAATTTTGTTGTATAAGCTTTAGAAGCAGGACGTAAAGCGAGGCTTACCGATCTTCTCCCCTGTTGCGTAGTGAATACAGATAAACTTTATATTTCCCGACAATGCAAATGTATAATGTTTTTATCCTACATTTTACACCCGACGCTTGAAACTCTAGTTGTTAAAATCCAAATTGTTGAAATAGTTGTTCAAACGCGGACCATGAGGTGCACCCCAAAATTGACTGTAACACAAAAAGTAATACCCACATTACCGCTTGCTCAACATGGAAGCAGGGTAACAGGACACTTTATTTGTACAGTACAAATTAAGCAAACATTTATGTGTGTACCTTTTATTTGTAAAAAAATAGTTAGCTGATTGTAGGATAATATAAGTTACATAGTGCGCTAGTGACAAAATAGTAAATTCAATATTGAAGTTTTCTACCCCATATATATCGTATTAGGTCACTTTCACACTATGTAACGAATTTATCTTACCGATTGTCTTAACATGAGTGGCCTATCAAAGCCATCCTACTTCCGTTCGGGTGTATACAAAAACAAATGCCAACGATGACAACTTGTTTCCTTTAAATGTGTTTAGTGAGTTCATTCCAATCGTTCATCATCTATTTCGTCATCTGTTAAAGCTTTAAGAATTTTCCTTTACACTGTGTCGTTTTTATCAAGGGATTAACATCACTACTAACCGTGAATTGAAATAAGCCCCGACAACTAACCCAATGTGGAGCTTTACTAACCCAAAATGGAATATACACGGTTGCTTTTAACCAATCATATTCCTAGAAATGTGTAGGAGGTAGATAAAAAAGTAATATAACGATTATTGTGTATTCAATAGATTTAGAGTATAAACATATAAACAGAGATGTTTAAATATATATCTTTCACATGATTGATGTACATATTCTATAAAGAAAAGGATAGAAGCTTATCGATATTCAAGGCAAATGGACAAGGTCAAAGCGCTATTTATATTACAAGGAACTGTCTACCTTTTTTATACCCTGTTAAGAATTTTGTGGGTTTGAAAAAAATTTGGAATCAACATTTCCATCCTATATATCAATACTTTAGCACCACGTTCGTATCGAGTTTATCTATCTTAACCAATACGATACTATATAGTTAGTTGCCATTTTAGAGTACTTATGGGTTGTTTTTTTTTATATCGAAAAAGGATGAGACGTTCTATGACATACACCTGGTTCATCAACTTTCTAATTAGACACTGGTGACGAGTGACAAAATCTTAGTAGCAGCTGCAAGCTCCTGAATACTGTATGAGTTGGGAAAAGGTATATTCCATACGCAGGTGAAGTTGGTATATATTGCTACTAAGGTAGGGGAATTAAAATCGTCTCGTTTGTCATATATTCTGGTACTGACATGACCCCTTATGTCAAATTCGATGTATTAGTCTAAAAATGAGACAGAGAAAGCCGTGTCTGTTATGTCCTTAATTTCTAGTTCTGCATATTCTGGTGGGTATTAATGAAACCAAATCAGAAAAGTTTGGATTGTTGATGGAAAGAACATCATCAATATATCTGAATGTGAAATTGAATAATCTGTCTTCTCTGAACGTTTGTTTTTGATAAGTTGTCGAAAGAACTCCGACTCATATGAACATAAAAAGAGGTCGGAAAGGAGAGGCACACAGTTCGTTCTAACGGAACGCCGATAATTTGTTGATCAAAGTCTCAATCAAAATATGTTGTGTGTTAGAAACATCAGCATACTGATCACTGGGTCCTCTGTGTAGCATATTTTACTTTTTTGTTCATTATTTACAAAATATGCCGTATGGCCGGTGTCCCGGTAATAAATTTATGTTATATTCTACATGTACCATTTTCATGTTGAAAGCATATTTTGGATTATTGGATTTAGCCGAGTTTTCAAATTCACATGGGTAATGGTGGTATACAGGGTTTACAAATTAACAGTTTTGATTTAACTTATTTTAAAGAAAAATCGAAATTTACGATATCCAGACGTTTTCGGGAACAGGGTCATCTTTATCTGTGGACAAAATCTATGTTAATCTGATGGACATTTGACGGAATTTGATAAAGATAAGGAACTATCTAATACAGACAAGGCAATTCATCCAATTTGCTGTTTAATGTAATGTTCATTGAAGCCATGAAAGACTTATGATTCGCCAAAATCATATCCTTGTCAAATTTATGTTTTTGTATGTGGGTTACCAAAGTACTCTGTCTTGTACAATAGTCTCTCGTGACGGACATAATTGAATGCCTTGGAAAAATCAAGAAAGATAAGGTCAATTTGTTTACCGAGATTTATGTTTTTATCCAAGTCCTCTATTGTAAGGATCCGTTGTGCCTCACAGGAACGTTTTTTTTCTTAATCCATGTTGCGCGTCGTTTAGGATGCAGTGGGTATCCTGATGTTTGCAATACTACTGCATAGTATGTGCTCTAGGATTTTGAATGTGGCAACAGTCAATGAAACTGGACGGTAGTTACTGGCACGTCATTTATCTCCTTTCTTGAAAATTAGAACAACAAAGGCTTCTTTCCATTATGGCGGTATGGTGCCTTAATTGATTGACGCTTGAAAGAAAGTGGTAAATGTTGCTGCTAGGTGAGTCTTTGGATCTCGACTGGACCAGCTGCTTTGTGGATGTTCAAGTTACTTAACAATTTTTGTACACAATTTTCAGTTACATCTATTTTGTTCATTATACTATGTAGACTCTGTCTCTTATTATGTATGGTATTAATATCCTCACTGGTGTTGAATACAGATGAAAATGGATCATTCAGAATGTTTGCTTTTCTATCACTTTTTGACTGAGTTCATCTGTATCATTGAGAGGTGAAACTCAAACAGATTTGCATTTCTGACTTTTCAGAAATCCCCAGAATCTTTTAGGGTTTGCTAATAATTCATGTTTAGTGATGTCGTTAATGTAGTCTCTTTAAGACTTACTACATTATTTTTTACCTGAGTGCTCATTTATTCCTAATTCTTTTACAAGATACTCGTATGATTACGTTTTACATAGTATACAAAAACCATATTATTTGAAGCTGTGTTCGCATGCGCACAGGAACAACAACATACTTATCGTGAAAAGATGATAGACATTTCATAGTCTCTTTGTCTCTGAAAACGGACCTTGATCATTCACACAGTTGTATAATTTTCAATGAATAAAATTAACTGCTATATAGTCGTGTTTACTTCAGTGTAAAAATCTGACAATGTTCATCAAGTTGAGATCTATGTGTCCTACAACATGTACAATTGTCAAAACAATCAGACAACCTGTTGTTACGTTGCTGCCCGTGTATTTGTGCTTCTGACTTACAGTTTGACAACCGCAAAAGAACACGTTACAAATTGTTGCTACAAAACTGTTTTATTGAGACGCAATTAAAGGCATGGTAGTTTGATAGACACCTACATTCATACAAGCAGTTCCTGAAGTTAAATTCAATCGTCCCAAAAGCACTGTTTTATTTCATTGTCCAGGTATATAACTTGATGAAATGACATCAATATCAACCTCAGTAATAACAAATACATTAATGATTTATTTATTTTGTATGCAAGTATCGATGACGTCGTTAAACTACCAATGGCCTCCAATATGTTTGACATGGTTCTAATGATGCCATATCTTAATGACCTTTAATGAAACAGCCTAAGTTCATATCGAGAGCTGAAAGTGACACAAGAGTCTTATGTTGTACATAAAGCATACATTAAAGTATAACAACAGACAACACGTTTAAAGAAAATGAATTACTTAAGCAAACTGTCGCTACGTATACCAAAATTGTCACGGAATTAATTCTTTTATTTTAATATATATGTATATCAGAAGATGTTTTCAAGACACTAAATCAATTATCGCTTTTTTTTAAATTAAGAAAAATGCCTCAAAGTTACGACGATTTACTCTATATATACAATTACAGGATACATACACGAGTTAAGGTGAATTTGCCGAAGTGCATGTCTAAAGAAGTCATTACCAGAAAAGAATTGATTATTAAAGTTTGTACATTTGTAAATATACTGTAAAATGGCATCCCAATACTAAATGTGTTACTAAATTAAGAAAGGTCAAATTATTACAATATGTTTTTTATTTACAATACTTCATATATATTTACTGATTTCTTATCAATACAACTGACGTATCATGAACAGTGTCAGCTACATGACACTGTCTTCATTTCAGTATTATAAAACAATGGCCACACATTTTGGTTCTGAGAACAGCTCCCATTACATAACGAAATGATCTTTGCAAAATGAATGAAAATATAACAAGCACGAATCATCCTCAAACAAATGGTCAATAATTACTTTTACAGCTTAAAGAATAAATCACTTCAAAAATCGATCAAACTGGAAGTCATAAGACATAGTCATAGCTTGAAATTGTCTTCAATTGTAGATGAATGTACGTAGTTTGTCTAGAAGTATGTATATGGTCGTTCATTTCGTATATCAAGAATATTACAGAAATATAAACAATGAACACTAAAACCAGTTCGTTTGCTACTCTTAACTTCAATTGGGTTTGATACCTTTTGTTACCTTTGAAAGATGCCGTCATGAGTTGGATAGACGTTGCGGCATAAATGGTTCAGACATGACAACGTGTATATTCCAATCGTTGTAACCACTATCTCTCCTTCCTTCCCCCCAAATATGAACCACAATAATAGACTAATCACTGGATTTGCACTTACATGAGCACGATGACGGGTCTACCAGGTGAAGCAGTTTTTATCTATACTTTAAGACAACCTTGGATAAGTGGAGTAAATAACACAAAAATGGAAGACTTTCATAACTCAAAAATACATGTTAGAAAAATAGAAAATCTGATCGAACAACTCCACAATTGCAGTTGTATACCTTTAACGTGTTGGGTTCAATATGATGACTGAAGAACAGAAATATGATCACTTTAGATTTTCATTTGACAGAGTATACAATACTTATCAGAGTGTGGAGTCGATTTGCTTATCTATACTATTAAACGAGAAGACCTCATGTTTGGTGTCGCTTCTCTTCTTTCCACAATAAATTAATCAACACGACTCTGTGTCCTATATGTACAGTGCATAGTCGCATTTGTCATCCATTCATATGATTATTCAGATTGAGTTATTTTGGGAGAAAAACGAGAAAAAGGCATCCGGATATTGTCCCGTCATTGGACGAAAATTTAAGTCAGATTATACTTCCGGTTTGCGTTTTTCTGTATACTTTGAACAAACAAATAGTACGAATAAAGTGTATTTTAATTCTGTTAACAGTTTATTAAATGGAGAGGGTCTGTATACTATGTCAATTGACCACCATGGATCGATTACTAAACTAAGAATTGAAAGTAAATACACTTTATTTATATAGTAATATACAGATAAGCGCCGCTAAAATTATTCATGTGAACTTTTGATACCTTTTCTGAAATTCTCCATTCATTAAATATTTTACAAAATTCATTGATTACAAAAAAAAAGATGTGGTATGATTGCCATGTTGAGACAACTCTCCACAAGAGACCAAAATGACACAGAAATTAACGACTATAGGTCACCGTACGGCCTTCAACAACGAGGAAAGCCCATACCGCATACTCAGCTTTAAAAGGCCCCGAAATGACGATGTAAAAAAATTCAAACGAGAAAACTAGCGGCCTTATTTATGTACAAAAAAGGAACGAAAAACAACTATGTAACACACAAACAAACGACAACCACTGAACTACAGGCTCCTTACTTAAATGTTCATAACATACTAAATGTATGTTCATATTGAAATTGATAGAAAACCAAAAATTGGGAATTTTGGAAATGAAGGAGAAGGTATAAAACTTCTAACAGCACTTTACATACTTTTAACTCCGCTCTGAAAAAAAGGAACGAAAAACAACTATGTAACACACAAACAAACGACAACCACTGAACTACAGGCTCCTTACTTAAATGTTCATAACATACTAAATGTATGTTCATATTGAAATTGATAGAAAACCAAAAATTGGGAATTTTGGAAATGAAGGAGAAGGTATAAAACTTCTAACAACACTTTACATACTTTTAACTCCGCTCTGAATGCCCGCGATTTCGCGGGTGTGTTCTAGTATGATATAAATATAAGAACAAATTGTCATGTCAATTGTACAGAGCTTCTCATGATCTCTGCATGTGGAGAAATTTTGCATCAATTCTTTGAGTGTCCTTAGATGAACTATAAATGTAATGCTAAAATTTCTAAACATGACAAGATATTAACAAAAACCTGCAATTTACAAATTTAGCAGCAGCAATCCAACAATGGGTTGTTCGCTTTATCTGAAAATTTCAGGGCTAATAGATCTTGACCAATTGAACAATTTTAACTCTTGTCCGATTTGCTCTAAAAGCTTTATTTTTTTAGATATAAGCCAAAAACTGCATTTTACTCCTATGTTCAATGTTTAGCTATGGCGAGCATGTTTGTTGATGGATCAAAACTGTATATACAATTTTTAAACAAGATACCCGAAGGAACATTTACTTAAAGTTTTTGTAATTATTTTATTTTTGATGATGAAACATGTGAAACTACATACTACAGTATTCGATACACATTTTAAAAATAAAGTAATACTTGATAAATCAATTAAGTCATATGGATATAATAAGATATATATATAAATATTACAAAAAGATTTTGTAAATTAATCAAATAAATTAAATAAAAGCTGCTTCTAACATATGCCATTTCTGATCCATTTTTACTTTTTGTACAGGGGTTAAGAAACATACAGAGTATTTTTCTATATTAATCCAATATTTTAAATATTCTACCCCACCATATTTTGTGGGGGATATGTTCTGACATCTACATTTGTATATATAATATTTGAATAACAACAAAATATTGTTAACTGTTTTACTGTTAACAAAATCCTCAGACACACCTAACATGACTTCTTTTGCACTGAAAGGCAGGAGAATGCCATAATTTTTAATCCAATCTATAACGGATAGCCAGAAGTTTTGTGATACATTACATTCCCAAAAAATGTGAAAAATATTTTCTTTAAATTCTGAACAAAAAGTACAAAGTTCAGTTTCTTTTAATTTACATTTCAATAAAAATGAATAACATGGTAGAATCCTATGAACAATCTTAAATTGAAAGTTTTGCAAAAACGAGTTTCTGGTTATAATGAAGGGTATGGAATAAATAGCATTCCAATCTTCAATCTGCATATTTAAATCTCTTTCCCATTTTTCACGGGAAGATAAAGATAATACTTTATTATCCTCCAAAAATAATGTATAGAAAAATTTACAAGATTTTGGTTCCTTTTTAACTTTATCTATTAATTTATTTTCAATAATTTCCAGTTTTGAACTACCTTCTATTATACTTTTCCATCTTTTTGGAATCGCACTTAAAATACTATAAAATTCTACAAAATTAGTATTGATATCATACTTTTTTTTAAAATTCATCATATGAGAATAATGTATTATTATCTGACATCAGATCATCAATGAAGAATATACTATTTTTAACATATTTGAACCTCAAAATCATCTTGCCATCCATTTTGATATTCGGATTCAGCCATATGGACTGGGTCAAAATTTCAGTATTGTTTTCAGCTTGAAGCTTATTTTTTAACTTAAAAATTTAGCAGGATATTATGCCAAAATGGATTAACTTTTTCTGCTAAATAAAGTAAATCTTCTTGACTGTAAAATCTTGTCCCCCCCCCCAAATTTTTGTATATAACTAAGTAGCAAGACTTTCCAAGGAGAGTAATTTTGGGGATCTAATAATTTATACAGCCAAGACATTTTTACACTATAGCAAAACTAATAAATATTAGGCATCTTAAGATCACCATCACAGTGTTCGGACATTATCACTGCCCTTTTCACTTGATCAGGTTTTCCTTTCCATAAGAAGTTAAAAAATATATTCTGAATCTCCCTCAAAACCCCTTCTGGGGGGTTAGGAAGGACAGTCAGAACTTGAACCAAAATGGGAATTGCTAAAGTCTTTTAAAATAACTACAACCCTCCCAATATATGTTAGTTCTCTATAAGCCCATGTATTGAGTAATGACATTTATCTTGGCTGTAAAATTACATAGAGTTTTATCCATTTTAGCAAGCTCAAACCATATACCTAGTAGTTTAAACCTCCCAGAATGGTTCCATACAAGATTTTTTTCTGGGAAAAGTTTTTCCATACTACCCTTTTTTGACCCAATCCATACGGCTTCGGTTTTGTCAACATTACACCTAAGTCCAGCACATTCTGAAAATTTATCAAACAAGTATAAACACTGATTTAGGGATTTTTGGTCACCATCCAGGACTACGGAAGAATCATCAGCGTATTGACTCAACAGAAATTCAGAGTTATTAATTGTTACGCCCGCAACATCAGGGTCATTTTTAATAGCTGCACTTAGTAATTCTAGCACTAAAATAAATAGGTAAGGAGACAGAGGATCCCCCTTGACGGACCCCCCTTTTTAATGAAAAAAATTCTGAAATATAACCATTATTTAACACTGCACTAGAAGCATCACAGTATCAAGCCTTAATCCAATTACAAATGTATGGTCAAAGCCATAAAACTGCAAAGCCTCATATATAAAAAGACCATTCGACTGTGTCGAAAGCTTTTTCAAAATCGACTAAAAGTAAAAGTCCAGGAATGTCGTCTTCTTCCATCTTTTCCATCAAATCATAAATAAATTTAGTGCATTCCCCAATATACCTACCTTTAAGAAAACCTTTTTGTGTTTGACTAATTATGTTTACCAAGACCTTTTTAAATCTATTTGCTAGACTGGCTGTAGCTACCTTTTAGTCTACACACAGCAGTGTGATAGGTCGCCAGTTCTTAAGATAAAACTTTGACTTACCCTCCTTTGGTATACAGGTAATGAGTCCCTGTCTTTGAGTGATAGAGAACTTTCCATACTCTAAAGCCTCATTTAAACATCTTACTAGTGGTAATTTAATATCATTCCAAAAAAATTTATAAAACAGTGAATCCATCTATACCAGAAAATGAGATTGCAGATCCACGAACTTTCTTCTTAATCATATCCCATAAAAGCTGATACATGTAGCTTATATTAAACTGTTTATCCTCTGTCTCAATATCAATAGATGGATCAGACTCATATTCTTCAATGACAGTTTTGATATCCCCTTTAACTTTTTCAATAAACTCAGTTTCCTTCAAAAGACTGTTATTAAATTTCCATGTACCCTTCCCTCTAGTCTGGTTTGAAAATTTTAAATTAATAAGTACTGGAGAATGATCCGATCTATAACTTATTCCTATATCTGATGAAATTACAAATGCTTCTATATCAGAGGTAATCATGAAGTAGTCCAAACGACTTTGTTTGCGATTTGGACCCCGCCATGAGTACCTCTTTTCAAAAGGGTGTTGCAGGCGCCATATACATATATCTAGTAAATCAAGGTCATGCATAACCTCATGTATCTTAGCTTTTGACTGGGGGTTATTTTCCTTTCTATAATATAATGTGTCCATCTCATAATCTTGAGCAACATTCCAATCACCCACCACTACAATTGACGAGTTGCCAAAGTGGGATATTTTGTGTTTTATGTTCTCAAAAAAGACTGGGTCATCATTATTCGGTCCATATATTGCTGCCAAAGTTATACGATAGTCCTGAATGGTGATATCTAATATAACAAAATTACCGGACAAGTCTATAGTTTCCCCATGGATTTTAAATTCAAAACTATTTCTGAAAAGAACAGCTACCCCTCTACTTTTACTAGAAAAAGAACTAAATTCCCCCACATATCCCCATTCATGCAGCCATTGTTTTTCTTTTTTTCAGATGTGCTATGGGTGTCTACTAATATAATTATATCATATAAGTCCTTATATTTTGTAAATATATCAATTCTTTTGACTGTTTCTGATAAACCCCTGCAGTTTACACTACCAATAGTTATAGTCGACATAATATTATCAAGTGGTTAAATAAGAATAACTTAAATAATTAAAAACCAATTGTTCAGAGAACAATTGAAGGTCTTTCCACCAGTTAATATCTATTTTGATATTAAAATATAAAAAATCATTCTAAAATGTCAGTTCATATGGCTTTATGATGTATAGATATGAATTTAAAGCAAAGGTCAAAATCTAGAACGTCAAATTAACCTATGACCTTGACCTCAATTTCAAGGTCACAAACTGAGGATTTCAAATCAAAAGACCCTAGTCTCTAATATGTATGGTTAATAAGTTATATCACTTTAAACATAATTTAAGATATGATAGGGGCTAAAACTCCCATTCATTGTTTACGCACCCTTTCAACTAAAATTATTTAGTTACCACATGTCGCAACTAACAATTTATACAAAATAATTTGTCGATATCTTATAAGGTTAATGAAAATGAGTGAAAATAAGACAAATTGAAAAATTAGAATATGACCTTGACCTTTGACCTTGACCTAATTTTCATTTTTTTGGACCAAGGACCTCAAATCAAAAGATCCTAGGTCTCTATCATTTATGGTGTTCCAGTTTAAAATACATTTCAAAATTTCAAATACAAAAAGGGAAATAACTCTCATATGGAGCGTTCATATTGCTTCGGTCGAAATTGGACAAATCATGCGAAGGATATAACGAGCAATTTTATAAAATAAATTTGTCGTAATCTTTTACGGTTGCGAAGGAGTTGTGGACACAAGGAAAACAGTGTTTGGGGAGATAACTCCTACAAAGAAAAGTATTCGGTTACGCAGGGTAAATTTCAAAAGCGCATAAACTGTTCGATATCATATATTAAATATCTAAGCGACATATTGCGAAACAAATGTTTATCGCAAGAACAAAATTTGGCGGAAGAAAAAAAAAATAATCAGAAGAAAAACAATAGGTCTTTCCACAGAAAAGTGGAAAGACCTAATAATAAATATAAATATCTATAAGCCCAATATATCCAAGCAGTATGAACAAACCATACACATGTGCATCTATATGTAAAAGTGTTTTCCCAATGTTTCAATTTTTTACTTAGAGTTACCCCCAACCCCCCACAAAAAAAGTGTCGAGAGCATCATAGTATAAATAAAATGAGCAAATATTTTTGTGCTAAAGTAAAACTGAAAGATATATCAAAAAAGTTCTGTGAAACTTCATTTTGTACCTCTATTTGCACGTTTTAATTTTAAATTTGTGTATTGTTCATTTTTACGAGAGAAGATGTATACCAAAGAATAGCATATAATAATAGTCAACATGCTAATTTATAATCACCATGCTAAATAAAAGAAAATAAAGTAACGAAAAAAGAAACAAAAAAACCCACAATAACAACAGAGCATTTTGACCAACACAGGTACATGCATTCATACAATTGAAGAAAAAAAAACAAAAAAATAAACACATACAAATATACACATACACATGCACCTTAAAATCCTGTTACACGAACAGCCATCTATATATACAATTGAATTAAAATTTCTGACCCCATCTTAACTGTACATGTACATGCGTCTCTTATTTCAGTGTTACATGTACATGTACATTGTATTTATCCAGAGTGAAACTAGCACTTAAACATTTATTGTATGATAAAATGTATTGGCAAGGGTTTCATTTTATAAGTGTTTGTTTATTAATTTCACGCTTAAGTGCAGGGATTACTCTGAAGTAGTACTAGGACAAATTTATAGTTTACATTTACTTAAAGTTTGAAGGTAGAATGTCCAGTGGTTTCAGAGGAAAACATTTTTTGAATAGTTTGTGATGACGACAGATGAAGAAGACAGAGGATAACGACAGGAGACGACGTCAGACGACCAAGATGACGGATGCCAAGTGATGGTGAGCTAAAAAGCAAAAAAAAAAAAAAAAATGAAATCGATATTGTAAGGCAATCATTCTCACAAAGAATTGACTGAAGATTTTGGCCGTTGATTTGTGTAATTATTCACTTGCTGATAATTTTTGTTCTTTGTGTTTTCTATCCATCTATTATAATTTTATGAGATAATAGGCAAAAATTTGAAAAGCTGCTTAAGTTCCTTATCTGAGGGTCATAAATTCTTCATGAAGTTCTCTGGCACTTTTGACATAATTGAAAATAAGGTAGACAAAAACATTCTGAACATTCTTGCTCTTCAATAATACTCATATCTTGAATTTTAGCCCTATGTTCTTTTTATTCCTCTTTCCTCTGTCACATTTTTTCAACAATATACCACAATGATGATTGTGGCAGAGTCTGGTCAAATTTGACCCAGTAGTTTCAGAGAAGATTTTTGAAGGTCAAGGATAACAGACAAAGACAGATGTTTACCAAGCAACTCTAAACTATATATTGATCTTCTTATACACACACTTTAATGTGAAACATAGATTGTTATAATATAACAAATTGTTTTTAAAAGAAGTGATGGACGCTGAAATGTTGATACTTAAAGATATATATAAATCTACAGCAAATTATATCAAACCACTTTTTATTTACATCACAACTCATTAATAGAATAACAACTCTCTTCCACTATAACAAGGATTTACAAACTTGAAGATAACACAATCTGTTTTCAATACGGGCAGCCATATTACATCATCATAATTTTCCGCTGACAAAATATCTCCATATGTATGTATTATTAAAATATACATAAACTTGTAGATAGCTCAATCTGTTTTCAATGCATACTGGCCTCATAATATATTCTTCATTACTTTCCACTGAAAATATTCTGTTTAATATACATATATTGTTCATGTCGTAACTTCTTTACTTCTAAAATCTGATGTATTGTTTAAACTAAGTAATAACTTTATGAGATTTGAACGTTGACTTTCCATCATAAAATCATAAAACCAACTAAAATAAATCTTTCCTTTATCCTCTTTTCCCAATCATAAAATCATAAAACAACTAAAATAAATCTTTCCTTTATCCTCTTCGCCCAATGGCTCATTGTTTTTAATCTTGTCAAAATACGTCTTTGAAATAACCAACATGGTTATGGCATTCTACAATATAAACTATAGTTTTTTTAAATTTATAAATCTGTATGACTGCATTTTCAACACAATGGGTGCCACATGTTGAGCAGGATTCATTTTGTTCAGTCTTTTATATTCTATGTTGTGTTTTTAGTACTGTTGTTTGAGTTCTATGTTTATTCATTTTTTTGTCCTGGATGTTTTTAGTTTTTTTATTCAATTTACAAGTTCGAGTTTCTGTTTTGGATCATTCTCTTCTTTTGCATATACTCACCAAAAGTACTTAAAATTTATTTTTGACTTACAAGTTTAAATTTCTCTTTGATATGCAGGGCATATATCACCTCTCTTTAACATAAACTCACTAAAAATACTTTATAACATTTCTGTTACGCTGCAATAAACTAGGCTTGTGAGCACTAAAATATAAAGATTGGCATCTTGACATTCAATTTAGAGATGATCCTCAACATTGAAATAGCAACAGTGGCGGATCCAGAACTGTTTGTAAGGGGGGAGGGCGCTGACTGACCTAAGGGGGGGGCTGCTCCAGTCACACTTCAGTGAATCGCTATATAATCAATCAAATTTTTGCCACAAAAGAGGGGCCGCCCCCCCCCCCCCCCCCCCCCCCCAGCCCCCCTGGGTCCGCATATGAGCAATTCAATAATCATTCGAAGGCAGAGATTTGAATTTGGTTCAACTACAGTGACATACAAAGGAAGATAACTCTTTTCTGTTTGTTTTTTTTTTTGCTACTATTCTTTGTTATATATATATGCCATATTCTTTTC
Organism: Mytilus galloprovincialis; assembly: GCF_965363235.1. Taxonomy (NCBI): domain Eukaryota; kingdom Metazoa; phylum Mollusca; class Bivalvia; order Mytilida; family Mytilidae; genus Mytilus; species Mytilus galloprovincialis. Next base: position 21,254,512 of record NC_134851.1, on the reverse strand, counting down.
TTTACTGACAAAGTTGTTTGTTTTTATAGAGATTTAGATCATAAAACAATGTTGACTTCTTTACCCTAACATTTGACATGTTTACCTTTTATATTAAAAAGAAGTTGTGGTATGATTGCCAATGAGACAAATCGCCACATGGAGACCATATGACACAGAAATTAACAACTATAGGTCACCATATAGCCTTCAACATTGAACCTGTTTGCTATGTTCACAAAAGTATGACATTGTTGTCAAATATAATGGAATTTTATGTGACTCATACAAGTGAGATGATTAACTAGCTATAAAACAAATCCACCATTTCCTACATATTTGACATTATACGATGGTACTTTGACATTATACGATGGTACTTTGACATTATATGATGGTACTTTGTCAATTTACAGTAGCTCGGGTGTCTTCTACAAATTTAATCATTTTTATATCAGTTGCGAGGTTTATTATTAAAGACGGCAAAAATATGAAAAATCAATGCATTCTGTTGAATAAAAGCGGTCGAGTTATAATTCTGTAACATTTATTATTGATATGTCTGCCTTTTTTCCAGAGTTATCTTCCATTTCCTTGCAAATCTCCATAGGAATTTTTAAAATAATGATTTTTTAAGTTTTCCTCAAGTTAGATTTAGTTTGACTTTTTTCTGTGTATATTTGGGGTATAACTTAAAAATCTTCTGTGGCAATTACTGCAAGGTTAGGGTCTTAGATTGACTGAACTATAAATCCGGAATATGACTTCTTCCTGTTTTCCATTTCTTTGATGTGTTTGAGCTTTGGGTTTTGACATTTTAATAGGAGAATTTCTGTTTTTTATTTTCGTTGTAGTTAAATATTTTTCTTACTTTGGTTTTGAGAAAATTTGGATTTTATTTTATATAAAAACACCAATAAAGTCAGAAAATCAGAAAATTAGGAAATAAATCCTTGTGAAAAGTGCTTGAAATGGTTAACTAAGACAAAATTCTATGTGCAATTTGCTCGGGCTGGTAAACAAGAAATATTGTTTGGGAAATTAGTAAGAAAAGGCTAAACAAACAAAAAAAAAATAGTTCACAAAAATAAGCCAATTGCAGTAATTCAGAAATACACAATAAACAATAATGTGTCCCATGTATACGGATGCCTCACTTGCACTATCATTTTCTATGTTCAATGGAGCGTGCAATTGGGGTAAACACTCTAATTTGGCATTAAAATAAGAAACATCATATCATAGGGAACATGTATACTAAGTTTTAAGTTGATGGGACTTCAACTTCATCAAAAACTACCTTCACCAAAACCTTTAACCTAAAGCAGGACAGACGAACGAACGAACAAACATACGGAAGGGCAAAAGCACACACAGACCAAATGACATAATCTCCTCTACTATCACTGGTTGGGCATTAAAAATCCTTACCAATGTCCAATCAACTATCATGCCTGGCATATAATAATTGTTATTACTATCAGTGAGTTTCTCTTTCTTTGAATGCAGATCAACCAATAATTGTCCTACATGTTGACTTTCAACTTGTTCAGTAAATAATTTTTTTTCCTGTGCTAATCTTTTTACCACAGAGGTGTCTGAGAGATCTTGCGATGAATTTGAATGCCAACTCCATTTCCTCTTTTCAGGTGATCTAGTCTTCTTCTTCAATTGTAACTTTGTTCACTTTTAACTAAAATTGTAAAGAAATATTTATATATGGCTTGTATTAAATGTGATGGGATGATCATAAGGTGTTCTTCAGTTTACTATGTACATGCTATATAGGTCTTGTTGCGTAAGTCCTTGTCAACACAATCATTGGAATTTATTTAAGACACAACTCATAATCACTGTATAACATTTATTTTTACTCTAATTTCAAATTACAAATCTTTTTCTTTTAAACAAAATACAACTCCGTTTCTCCGTTGAAGATATGCCACGTGAATAAATTACATAAATAATAGACAATTAACGGAGTTATGAATACAATGAACAAATTACATAATAATAAGTATGGAGCACATTGAAAATGAAAAGAATATAAATCGCGGTTCGCGACACTCTCGACCCAGACATTTGGGTTTTAATTATAATGTTCAGAATATTGTTGTTCTGTTTCGACTTCAGAAAAAACTTCATCTCCATTGATATATGAAACAGTCCTGGTAAATGTCAGTACGATTGTTTGTGTTTTTGTTGTCACATGGGAAATATCTACAGCAGTTTCAGAATTGTTACGGTATTCTTCATCACTTATCACAATTACTTCATTATATGTATTATTATTTTCGACACTGTGCTCAAAAGAATCAGGAGATGAAATGTCTTCGTAAAGCATCTTCGTTTCCATTAAGCCTACACTTTCAGTACTTGAAAGACAATCATTCAAATTTTCACACATATTATTATTTTCATCATGAATTAAATTTTCACCTTCATCACTTGATAAGAATTCATCAATATTAAAATCTACCCCAATATCTTGACCGTCACTCAGGTCTTGTAACAAATCTAGAATTGTATCATCATCACTTACGTCTTCGTAGTATTGGTTTTCCAGAGTTTCAATATCTCCTTTCTTAGCCTCTATAGCTTTACGCCTAGCATCCATTTTTGAAAGTTGATGAATAGAACTTAAATGTCTAAAAAGGTATTCCTTACGAATGAATTTAGAAAAACATCCATCTTCTGTGCAATTCCAGTGTTCAAGGGTCTTGGAATGGTTTTCTTTCACATGCCTAGTCAGATTTCTTTTATATTTGTATTCTCGAGTACACATATTACATCCAAACATGTTGGTATATTATTGGCGTGAGATATCTTTTATAAATCATTTTCTTTAAATAGGAATATTGAGAGAAAGCGCATGAAATTCACGTGCATTATTCGTTACATAAACGACTCCGTTAAGTCATTTAAACATCTCCGTTAGAACATAAACATACAGGTAAATTTTATACATCTCCGTTAGAACATAAACATACAGGTAAATTTTAAACATCTCCGTTAGACTAAAATAACTCCTCTAGTTCACTCTTGTTACAATTATTTACAATGTTAAATTATATATGTCTCTCGTAATCAAACTATTATTCACCGTAAAAATCTTTGATTTTACGTCTAGCCTTTTCAGCAGACTTCTTGACAGGTCTTGTTTCAGCAGATTCACTCTGACACGTATTCTCCTCATCAACCTTTGTTTTTTCTTCAATTTCCAAAGGGTATAGTAAATTTAACGGACGACTAATAACTTTTCTTGATGAAAGAACTACTTTTGCTGATCTAATCTCACCATCATTGCTATGATTTAACTGTACTAGTCTTCCTAATTTCCACACTCCCCTTGGAAGGTTGTCTTTAATAATGACAACATCTCCAACGATTGGAGCATATGGTGATTTCACTCTACCACACTTTAACTTGGTCTGAGTTCTTTCTCTCAAACTTAATAAATATTCATCCCTCCACATTGTCCAAAATGAATCCAAAAGTTTTTGTCCCTTTTTCCACATCTTAAGTAACTTGTCAGTTGAACTTTCAACAGGTGAGTAACTTTGGTCATTTATATCATATTCAATTTCTGGAATACCAATATTTGGGTTCAATGTGAGAAAGTGGCTTGGCGTAAGGTTAATATTCGAATTCACATCATCACCTATGTAAACCAATGGCCTCGCATTAACAATTGCTTCAGTTTCCTTAATAACTGTAAGTAGTTGAACGTCGCTGACTAACCTTCCTTTCAGAACTTTTCGCAAAGAACGTTTTACCACACCAACAAGCCTTTCGTAAAAACCTCCCATCCATGGCGCTAATTCCGTTATAAAGGTCCATCGAATGCCAGCATTAGACACATAGTTTTGAACATCATCACATTCTTCCAAACTAAATCTAATGTTGCACTCCCCAACTTGAACTGGGCTGCATTATCACTTAGAATATTGCATGGAGCACCTCGAATTGATACGAATCTTCTAAATGCGTACAAAAATTCTTCAGTTGTCATATCATTTAACAATTCTAAATGTATAGCACGTGTAACAAAACAGGTAAACAAACATACCCATCTTTTCTTGTTCTCGCCATCATATTTTACATAAATCGGTCCAAGATAATCTAAGCCAGTACTTGCAAACGGAATGGATTGTGATACTCTAGATCTTGGAAATGGGGGCATCTTAGGCATTCCGTAATGTCCACCTTCAAACCTTCGACACACTAAGCAATGTCGTAAAACTTGTCTAACTGTGGAACGACCTTGTGGGATCCAAAACTTATGTCTTAATTTACTGAGAGTTTGTGATACACCACTATGAAAGAGGTCTTTGTGTATTCTTTCAATGATCAAACGCGTGAAGTCCTCCCCACGCGGAAGAAGAATCGGTATTCTAGCTGCTTCACTCAAATCTGCATTTTCGAATCTCCCTTTACAACGTAGAAAACCATCATCAGATATAAAAAGCCCAAGTTGATTCTGTAGGTTGTTTGGTTTGTTTTCATATATTGCACTAAAAATATCTGAATAATTCCTCCTTTGTACAAATTTGATCCATTTTCTTCTGCAATTTTCAGTTCCTCGCATGTCAAAATTTTACTAGTCTTAACTGAAATTTTCTTAATTCGTGAAATGAATCGCTCAACCCATGCAGTCACTCGTATAAGTTTGTAATACGATGAGAAATTTTTGCACTGTATTCCATACGGTGTTTTAATCTGATTTCCTTCAATTTCTTTGGTACAGAGCAATGCACTACTTTCTGTTGTTTTCTTTCCTACTTTCAACTCACATTTATATTCTTGTTTAGCTAACACATCTTCACAGGTGAATATTTTCCACTGATGAATGTCGATCAAAAGCCACTCAGGACCATGCCACCACAGACTATTGTCACAGAGCAGTCTAGTCGAAGTTCCTCTTGTTGCAACGTCTGCTGGATTTTCTTTGGTGGAAACATACAAGAATTTAACATCTTTATGAATTTTAATTTCTGTTATTCGATTTTTCACAAACACACCAAGATCCTTTTTTGTCGAAATCCACTTTAAAACACACTGAGAGTCTGTCCAAAGATATATCGTTTCAATGGGTACATTTAATTCCCCTTTAACGAATGCTAAACACCTAACACCTATCAAAACAGCCATCAATTCCAGCCTCGGAATAGTCATCCCTTTTACTGGAGCTAACCTTGATTTGGAAAATATTAGATCACACTTACTAGATTTCGAACTAGTTTGATGCAAATATATGACGATCGCATACGCACTCCCAGAGGCATCACAAAAACACAAAAGCCTATATTGAACTCTGTCATCCCCAGTCATAATACCAATACTTCTTGAAATTTGGCATTCAGACAATTGTTGTAGTTCTGCTTGAATAGAACCCCATTTTAATGAGTCCGTTCCTTGTAATTCGTCATCCCAACGTAAGTGTTTCTTCCATAAATCCTGAAGAAATATCTTACCACTTATAAGAATAGGAGAAAATAATCCTAGCGGATCGAACACTTCTGATATTTCCTTTAATGTCTTTCGTTTTGTTATGTTTCCTGAGTTGATAAACGACTGAGAATGTTTCACAGATAATGTATCATTTTCAATATTCCAAAGATGTCCAAGAACTTTGGTTTGATTCACTTTTGGTTTGTCTTCAGGTAGAATGAAATCATTCACTGACTGGCTATTCGAAATCCATTCTCGTAGATTCATAGAAGCATCCTTAAATATTTGTTTTGATTCTGAGTAATGTGTCAGAGCATCTGTTACGGTATTTGCCCCAGTAATGAGATTATCCACACAAATGTTATTCCTGATTTGCTCTGCTGTAGGCGTATTATACTTGTTAAGATGACTTTCAATGGTAGCTGCAAGAAGGAATGGACTAGATATTACACCAAAGGGCACACGGCAAAAACGAAATTCCTGAATATTTTCATTATTCAATGAAAAATTCTCAATATCTTTTAACCATAAAAATCTTGTTACATCTCGATCGCTGTTTTGAAGCCCGACTTGAAGAAATGCCTTCTCAATATCTGCAACTAGAGCTATTCTGTAAAGCCTGAATCTTATTAATATACCACACAGATTGCGAAGCATAACTGGACCACGATATAGACACTCGTTTAAGCTGTTGACATCCTTGTTCATCTTAGCAGAAGCATCATACACTATTCTCATCTTAGTTGTCGATTTCTGTGGAGTTATAACTGCGTGATGTGGAATAAAATGTTTTCTTCCATCAACTCCTTTCTCGTCTACCAATTCAATTATACCTTTCGTTAACTGATCTTGAATAACTGAATTATATTGAGTCATCAACTCTGGTTTATTTCGCATTCGCGCAACACACGACTTCAATCGACCCATGGCAAGTTCTCTATTCACTGGTAGTTCATATTTTTCTTCTTTCCATGGCCATTTAACAAAATATCTCATATTTTCATATTGTAAGGTTTCTTTGAACGTTTCCATGGCCTTTGAATCACCAACATTTTCAATTTGTTCCGTAATTCCTATTGAATCTAAATTCCAAAGGTCTGTAATGTCTGGTATTACAGAAACCGAAGAATCAGTTGTATTATGGTTTGTCATCATCATATCACCTGTATTTGAAAGGATCAGCAATCCTGATTCAGTTTTTTCATCATCCTTTTCTTGTGATCTTCCTGTCAATATCCATCCTAATTTTGAAGCTAGCAAATATAATCCAGGTTGTATTTCTATTCTCTGAGACAATATCAAATCCAAATAATAATCATTGCCAATTAACAATTCTACTGAAGACGACTCACTTCGTAATGGAATATCGTCGGCTAGTTCGACATCTTTTACGAAATGCTTTAAATGTTCCACAGATGAAATATCAATTCTTTTCCTTTGAATACTTCCACTAATGACAGGCACAATATTGGCGACAATACTGAAGAATTTCCCGTTGTTAAGTTTGATGTTCAATTTTGTTGAAGATGTCTTCACAATTTTCGGTTTATCACTGCCGAATGTTATAAGTTTTATTTCCTCTTCTTTTTCACCTTTCAGTTTGAGTTTGTTGGCCAGTTTCTGGGAAATATATGTCCTCTGGGATCCAGAATCAAATAAAATTCTTGTCTCCTGTTGCATAGAATTAGTAGGATTCCCAATTTTAGTTTTAGCTGTTTGCATCAAAACCATTTCACTAGATGAAATAAACACATTTTCATGAACAACTTCACATCCTTCATCAGAATAAGAGTCCAAATTTATACCATTGACACATTCTTCGTTGACATTACCATTGTATTCTTCTGACAAATGAACACTGGTTAATTTTAACTTGAATTTCTTAGGACATAAACTTCTATGGTGAGAATCTTTTTCATTACAATGGATGCATATTTTGTTTCTTTTGCAATCAGTTGATTGGTGTCCATATTTTAGACATTTATAACAACTTCCTTTTAATTGTCGTTTGCGTTCTTCAATACTTTGATACTTTGGGCATTCATCACTCCAATGTTGTTGATAACAATATCTACATTTGTCAAAATAAGATATGTTACTTGGTTTACTATCTGTAGTTGCCACTAAAGCTTCAGCTGAATTCACTAATTGACCATTTCGATTACCATTCTGATATCTGGAATTTTTTGTCTGCCAAGGTTTATTCTTAGGACGGAATGTCTGTCCTCCGTTGAACGCTCTGTTGGACGATCCGTTTGACGCTCCGTTGGATCGTTCTTTGGGTGTCTCCTTTTTATCAGACTTTTCTCTCGCAACCACATAATCACGTAATTTGTCACATAAACTCATAACTGTCCATTTTTCTTGTGATTCCTTTTGAATTTCTAACTGAAGAAGAACTTCCTCTGGTAACTTGCTTTTAACCATAGATACGAATATGTCTTGGCTCACATTTTGCTTTAGCACCTCTAAACTACGTAGATGACGATTTAATGTATCCATGAACTTTCTCAGAGAAGAAGTTTTGTTTGACGCCGATTCTAAATTAATCATCTCATTATAATGTAAATCAATAACAACCTGAATGTTTCCGAATCTTTCTTGCAAAATTGAAACTGCAACTTCGTAATTATCATTTGACAAGTTTAAATCTGATATTGCTTGTTTTGCTTCACCACCAATTTTACTTTTCAAATAATTGAATTTCTCAACCTTCGAAAGTTTTTTGTTCTTGTGTATAGTGCTTTCGAAAGAATCCCAGAATTCTATCCATTTAATTTTGTCACCATAAAATGAAATTATATCTATCTTTGGTAGTTTCACAGATGACTCATCGTTTTCTTTCATTTGTTGTCTAATTAATATTTCATTTTGCTGTTTCATTTGAGTTTCAACTATATCTTTCATTTCTCTTTGAAGTTCCACTATTTGGATAGGATCGATTTTTTCATGTTTTTCACCACTTTCTTGTTTGATAAATTCAACTAACCTTTCTTTGTATTGCTCCAACTCTAGATAACAATCTGTAGCCGCAGAACATAGTTGACAATCCTCTTCTACTACTTTTTCAATTTCTTCTGTTTCTTCTTCTCCAAGTGCATCGGCCACTTCACTGCTCTGAACTTCCAATTTGTTTACATAAAGTTTCAATTTTTCAACACACTTTGACGACTTAAACACATATTGCTGATGTTCAGGTAGAGGCACTTCGGTCTGTAGAATTGATAATCCTGATTTAATTTCCACTTGAAGACAATTACGATATCTTGTTCTAACACCTTTCAGATAACTAGAAGCTGGCATTTTGCACAATATTTTGTTAACTCACTTTGTAATTTGTTTTTCATTCCCGGGTTCCGGCACCAAACAATGTTGCGTAAGTCCTTGTCAACACAATCATTGGAATTTATTTAAGACACAACTCATAATCACTGTATAACATTTATTTTTACTCTAATTTCAAATTACAAATCTTTTTCTTTTAAACAAAATACAACTCCGTTTCTCCGTTGAAGATATGCCACGTGAATAAATTACATAAATAATAGACAATTAACGGAGTTATGAATACAATGAACAAATTACATAATAATAAGTATGGAGCACATTGAAAATGAAAAGAATATAAATCGCGGTTATCGACAGGTCTTTCTATAATTTTATTTCAGAGATGCTATTAAAAATTGCATACTTTGGCTTCAGTATTGACTAGAACACACCCGCAAAATCGCGTGCATTCAGAGCGTGGTTGAAAGTATGTAAAGTACTAGTGTTGTAGGAAGAATTTTGTAAAAGATCGATTGATTGGAGAATTTCAGGAAAGGTATCAAAAGTCATAGGAACTTGGGGACAGGACAATTGTTGTTTTTTTAACCCCTCCTCCTTTTTTCCAAAATTCCATTTTTTTTTTCTATTAATTTCAAAATGAACATACATTTTGTTTATTATGATGAACATTCATAACTATGGAACGCCGTAACTGCCTTATGTTAAAAACTTTCATTATATGATGGTACTTTGACATTATACGATGGTACTTTGACATTATACGATGGTACTTTGACATTATACGATGGTACTTTGACATTATACGATGGTACTTTGACATTATACGATGGTACTTTGACATTATACGATGGTACTTTGACATTATACGATGATACTTTGACATTATATGATAGTACTTTGACATTATACGATGGTACTTTGACATTAAATGATGGTACTTTGACATTATATGATGGTACTTTGTCAATTTACAGTAGCTCGGGTGTCTTCTACAAATTTAATCATTTTTATATCAGTTGCGAGGTTTATTATTAAAGACGGCAAAAATATGAAAAATCAATGCATTCTGTTGAATAAAAGCGGTCGAGTTATAATTCTGTAACATTTATTATTGATATGTCTGCCTTTTTTCCAGAGTTATCTTCCATTTCCTTGCAAATCTCAATGGAATTTTTAAAATCATGATTTTTAAGTTTTCCTCAAGTTAGATTTAGTTAGTCTTTTTTCTGTGTATATTTGGGGTATAATGCTTAAGATTGAAATTTAAAAATCTTCTGTTGCAATTACTTCAAGGTTAGGGTCAAATTTATGCTAGATTGACTGGACTATAAATCCGGAATATGACTTCTTCCTGTTTTCCATTTCATTGATGTGTTTGAGCTTTGGGTTTTGACATTTGATAGGGGATTTTCTGTTTTCTATTTTCGTTGGAGTTAAATATTTTTGTTAGTTTGGTTTTGAGAAAATTTGGATTTTATTTTATGTAAAAACACCAATAAAGTCAGAAAATCAGAAAATTAGGAAATAAATCTTTGTGAAAAGTGCTTCAAATGGCTATCTAAGACAAAATTCTACGTGAAATTTGCTCGGGCTGGTAAACAAAAAATATTTTTTTGGAAATTAGTAAGAAAAGGCTAAAAAAAAAAAAAAAAAATTAGTTCACAAAAATAAGCCAATTGCAGTAATTCAGAAATACACAATAAACAATAATGTGTCCCAAGTGTACGGATGCCTCACTTGCACTATCATTTTCTATGTTCAATGGACCGTGAAATTGGAGTAAAAACTCTAATTTGGCATTAGAATAAGAAACATCATATCATAGGGAACATGTATACTAAGTTTAAAGTTGATGGGACTTCAACTTCATCAAAAACTACCTTGACCAAAAACGTTAACCTAAAGCAGGACAGACGAACGAACGAACAAACATACGGAAGGACAAAAGCACACACAGACCAAATGACATAATCTCCTCTACTATCATTGGTGGGGCATTAAAAATCCTTACCAATGTCCCATCAACTATCATGCCTGGCATATAATAATTGTTATTACTATCAGTGAGTTTCTCTTTCATTGAATGTAGGTCAACCAATAATTGTCCTACATGTTGACTTTCAACTTGTCAGTAAATGATTTTTTCCCTGTGCTAATCTTTTTACCACAGAGGTGTCTGAGAGATCTTGTGATGAATTTGAATGCCAACTCCATTTCCTCTTCTCAGGTGATGGACCCTGATAGTCTTCTTCTTCAATTGTAACTTTGTTCACTTTTAACTAAAATTGTAAAGAAATATTTAAATATGGCTTGTATTAAATGTGATGGAATGATCATAAGGTGTTCTTCGGTTTACTATGTACATGCTATATAGGTCTTTCTATAATTTTATTTCAGAGATGCGATTAAAAATTGCATACTTTGGCTTCAATATTGACTAGAACACACCCGCAAAATCGCGTGCATTCAGAGCGTGGTTGAAAGTATGTAAAGTGTTGTAGGAAGAATTTTGTAAAAGATCAAATGATTGGAGAATTTCAGGAAAAGTATCAAAAGTCATAGGAACTTGGGGACAGGACAATTGTTGGGTTTTTTTTACCCCTCCTCCTTTTTTCCAAAATTTTTTTTTTCTATTAATTTCAATATGAACATACATTTAGTTTATTATGATGCACATTCATTACTATCAATTCTCAGTTTACTTATCAATGAATTTTTGTCAAAGATTTTATGACTGGAGAATTTCAGAAAAGGTATCAAAAGTCATAGGTGCTTTGGGACAGGACAAGGTTTTTGTAACCCGGCTCCTACTTTTTTTCCCAAAATTTCTATTATTTGTTTTTTTCTATTAATTTTAATAACACATGAAAATTTAAGCGCTTATCTGTATATTATGAAAATACATTACTATAAATAAAGTGTTTTTGCTTTTTACTAACAATTCTCAGTTTACTAATTGATCCACGGCGGTCATTGATATATTATAGAGTTACAGTTATCAAAACCGCTGTTTTGTTAGTCCATTTTATTTTTCAACTGTCATTGTTTTTTTTTTCTTTCACCCAAATCCAGTGTTCATGACTTGGTACGTGAACCTGTTGAATGCATAAATCCGGTTGAGTCCACCTTGATATGCTCCTCTTTTAGTGTGCTCCGGAAGAGAAATTCTGGTATGCCGAATAGCACACGGCACATAGCACTCGTAAGGGCGCTGCTTCCAGACAAATGATTCCAATCGTGCCTTGTCAACAGCAAATGTTTATGTTGCCGTACATGATTCAAGCAAATGTTTCTATGATGTCCATGTATGTGTCTTCATTCAAAATTAAAGCGAGCAAAAACATTCGTTACATCTGGAAATACTTGCTATGTCTGCCAAGCTTACCTCATCAATTTCCTATTCACAGAATGCATGAAAGGAAAGAATAGCAGCTGTACGAGGACCAAACACATTTGATATGTCATAAACATGAAGCCATCGAAAGTCTTTATTCCTTCAAAAACCTATCCACAATTTGTCCATACCTAATACTGCGAGGCGAGAGCTGCAATCCCTAATACTACTAAATCTATGTCAGTATTACTTAAATTTACTTTTATCAACCATTTTCAGCAGCAAACTAATCATGGACAAACATACGCGTATCTGCTTGTTCGTGGTTATAAAGGGATAGCTGGGAAGTATCCGTATTGAAATTGCAAAGAATATCTCACCTTCAGTAAGATAAGCATTTTTGTTAATCTTTAAAAAATCAATTATGTCGGCTAGATACTTGAACCATTCCATTTTGTTGTCATCTTCATCTTGTTCATAGAGACTACTCCAAACCCTTGGCGTTCTAACAGAACCAACAAATTTCCGTCTAGCACCAGCACCTTGGCTTTTTCTCGGTCCAGCCTTTAAATTATGTGATATAGATACAATGGATAAGCGTTGATTCTTGAAAAAGAAACCATGAGCCCGGAGGGCGAATGGTTTGTTTTTCATGAATCAACGCTTATCCATTGTATCTATAACTTAAACTATTGTGATAATGTCTTTTCAAAATTAAAGCCTATTCTTAATTAGACGGTATTGTAAGTGAGTTTAAATAACCATGTTATCGTGTCAAACGATGCATTACAATAAATTAAATATCACAATGCAATGGTTAAATAATACAAATATAACACAACACGTCTGCCCTTTAATATCTACATATTATCGGGCATCTATATCTTATGTGTTATAGACATATTCGATCACATTTCTAATAAAATAGAGAATGGAAACGGGGAATATGTCAAAGGGACAACAACCCGACAAAGAGCATATTTATAGTATATATTATATTACGTATGTTTCCGAAATTTCTAACAAGAAGCCTATTTATAGGCACATCACGATTTTCTAGAATAGGAATTTGCGAATATACATTATAAATTATAAAGTAAAACAGATGAAATCAAACTATATTAATTTTACAAACAAAAATGGACAAATAGAATGTAATGATTTTCGTTTCAAACATGTGGAATAGCCACCAATGATACGATAATAAACGATCAAACTCGCTTTTATTACACAAAATATCCACAAAAACTTACAAAAAAAGGAGAAAAACAGGAAAACTAGAGAATAGGGACAACAAGAGACTACAGGGATTCGAACCTAAACCGACAAATCCTTACCGCTAACTCATTGATCTTAACCATGGAACCTCGCGGCTAGCAACTCATACTATACGATTGCCTATTATGAATATATAAAGGTACAAGCACTGTGTGTCCGTTGTCCCGATGTATATTATATATTTATTTATAGAGTCTATAAGAATCTACCAACCAGTAAACTTAATAGGTATTGGATCATCAAAATTGACAATACTACACAAACAGGAAAAATTATATGAGTCTGAAAGATTGTGTAACAATACCGATAAATAGATGGAAAACAAAACACTAAAAAGTGTTGAATATCATTGCACAAAGATGGAAAAACTGAACAGATGATATAAATTATACAATAATTGCAAATATTTCGGCTCAACAAATGGCCTTCTTCGGTGACAAAAGTTTTAACAATAATAAGATATAATGTATAAGGTGTAAACATAGATCACTAATAATACAGGTAAGTTTTGGTCGATTGATTTTAATCCAAAATCCTGAATATAATAATATAAACACTAGACTGTAAATTTAATTATTTCTTTCTATTGATTCCATCTGGATGGAGGACACCCAGTGTTTTTATCCAAAACCTCTCCCGATTTTCTCTTTGCCTATCTTGCCATGTACAATCCTGTTCGATCACATGGATCTTCATGTGATCAAAATCTTTCAGATTGTGATTTGATCACATGAAGATCCTTGTGATCGAACAGGATTGTACATGGCAAAATAGGCAAAGAGAAAATCGGGAGAGGTTTTGGATAAAAACACTGGGTGTCCTCCATCCAGATGGAATCAATAGAAAGAAATAATTAAATTTACAGTCTAGTGTTTATATTATTATATTCAGGATTTTGGATTAAAATCAATCGACCAAAACTTACCTGTATTATTAGTGATCTATGTTTACACCTTATACATTATATCTTATTATTGTTAAAACTTTTGTCACCGAAGAAGGCCATTTGTTGAGCCGAAATATTTGCAATTATTGTATAATTTATATCATCTGTTCAGTTTTTCCATCTTTGTGCAATGATATTCAACACTTTTTAGTATTTTGTTTTCCATCTATTTATCGGTATTGTTACACAATCTTTCAGACTCATATATTTATTTATATATATAAATTAGACATTTAGATCGTAACCCATTGGTAGTCGTGAGGTTTCGTCGACATGTTGGTGTCAGTACCACGACACAATATTCATGGACGAGTTCGAATCCCAGTGAAGGCATATAGAAATTACAAAAAATAAAAGGTAAGTTTTTAAAATAATTCCATTAGTGAACATTAATCATTAAATTGGCCAATTCAAACTAAATGAAATTAGGCAAACAAAGGAAACAATTGAATATAATTTGCCCTGACCATTTCAGCGACAGATTTAGGAAGCGTTGATTCTAGAAAAAGAATCCACGGTAAATGAATAGGCTGACGTCATCACAATGGTTTAATAATTTAGTAAACATCAGATACTCTTAAATACTTATCGATGCAAGATTTTTTATAAGGCAGTATGACATCATGTGCACAATCATCAAATATTTTTGCATGTGGTGGCCAACCAAGAATAAATGCGCCAGAATTTGGATTAGTTGATGGCAAATCGCACAATGTTTCAAGCATACCAATTTGCTGCAATCTAAAAACACTGTTTAAAGTGACATTCTTAGACGAAGACAAAGGAGTAATTTGGTTTACATGGTTTAGAAAATCTTCCAAATCATACTGTCTACTTTGACAAGAAATTAAAAATCTAGAAAAGAGATCGCAATCACTTTTCATGTTCTTCAGCTTTGTTTTTTGATAAAGACATTTCCATTTTCATGTGACGGCTTTAATAGGAAATAGTTTTTTTTTATCTGGTTATACAGTTTTTGTAAAAAGCAGATTCTCCGACGTTTTGCTTTTGCTTCAAAAGTTCTTCGTTTTGTTCGGAGCCAATATTTTGGAGTTTATATACATATCTCACCGGTTGCCGAGTCAACAATTTCCTTGAAAGAGTCAATTTTGTACAAATCTTACGACTGTTCTAAAAAAAAAGAAAAAAGGGATTTCCAAACACGTTCATCACTTTCAAAAGCCGTTAATACTTCAAAGAAATTCTTTTGTATTTTGTAGAGTCTTCATAATGTCGTTCATCTGTTTTAGAATGACTCAAACAACTAGATCTTTCAAATTCATCTACCAGTCTACTGACTTCCATCCATTCATCCATCGTCTTAAAGGGATTTTCGATGGTACCAACATCGGCCTTCACAATTGCATTATTCTGTTTTTGTGCCTGATCAATTTTGATATAAGAAAACAACTTGTTGGTCTTACGTACCATGAAATTACCATTTGCAAATTCTATTGCCACCTTGTGGGTGAAGTTCGTGAAGGGAAGGAATATCTCGGAGATGGATCCGTAACCATCGAGCATGATTAATACGATATGGACCAAAATATACGGTATCATGCTTGATATGCACTGATTGTGAGGTACGATATCTGAATCATAAAATGAGAGCACGACCGAAAGCTCAAGAAGTTCTGATAGATTCATAATTGAACGCCAAAAATTCCATTGTGGTCTAGATGTCTCTCTTCCCTTAACCCAGTCTATCAAATAATCGAACGACACAGAGTCATGTGCTATATTTTCTGTGTTTAGACATTTATGATTCAAGCAAAACACACACAGTAACCTCGAGCGCCTGTCTAATCCTAGGCACATTTAATAGACATGACTGTAATATGACGATCTTGGTGTTGCAATATCGGCTTCAGTGAGGACACAAGTCAATCCACTTTTATGCAATATATCACCAATTTTTTTAAACAAGCAATTTCAATGTACTATTCACCAAACGTTACGATAAACTTATCTTCCCTGTACAAATCTGGCCATTCCCACTGAATTTGCTTAGGCAATGCCAAAGGTGGGTGATCTGCAGCTACATGTATAATTGATGTTTGGCTGGGATTTTGAAAGTTAACCACTTTTTTTCACCTTATCCATCAAATGCTTGGTCAATTCAACTGATTGGCCGTGTTTTCAAACAGTGGCATCATAGAAGTTACACTTACTTGAATAGAAGAGAATAGATTTTTAAAGGAATTAAATGACGACCAAGATATGTTTAAGAAATTCAAATCCTCGTTTGTTAGATGAACTACGATTTACATCATTGTGCCCTGGTAATGGGCGAAAATCCCTCTGTATGTCTATAAATATTTTGGGCATGCGCAAAATTGATAAAAGCATTTGTTTCATAAACTTAAAATAATGTGTGAATTTTGTTACATTTTTCGCGCATGCGCAATATTTATTTCTATTAAATACATCACATGCAAGGAATGTAGCCACCAAACCATAATAATTGTTTTCAAATGAAGAATTAAAAGAAAAAGTTTTCCCAGAAAAATAACTATTTTCGAACTGGAAAAAAACAGGCCGTGGCCATCTTGAAAAAATGATAGTTTTTCATGGTCTGCAGTTTTTTCTTAAAAAGTATATATAATGATGCTTCGTGCTAATTTTTATGCTTGTATTATCATTTGCACAATTCTCTCGATTTTGCTTGCTAATATCTTCCACTAGTTCAGAGGTCCAGTATTTGTTGATTGTGGATCTCAGGTTTTTTCCATACAACTTTTGAAGACAGTTTTCTATTAGGATCAATAATGTTTGGCAGATTGTATCGTTGTAGCAGTAAGATTGATTGATAACAGAAGCTTTTAAAATTTTTGGAATTGAAGGATATTTGTCTCTTTAATAAGAGTGAGGACTTCCAAGCCATATAGGAGTATAGGCAATACATAGCTTTTGTATATTGTAACGGAGATTTTGGGATTTAAGCCGTTGGTTCCATGTAGACCTGAGTTTATTAATATTAGAGCATACTTGGTTCTTCTTGCAGATTTGATGCGTGCCTCTATGTTGATAGCACATTCCTTTCTGTCTGTTCGTTTTATAGCCATATGTACAGTTTCTTCCGATGCAGATATTGCATTTCCTGACATGTTCCAGGAGTATGGCTCGGGATTTTTTTTTATGCTTTATAGTGGATATTTTGGATTAAGTTGGATGAATAGTATACTGATGTTGATTTGCATATCTTTGTAGTTCTTCTTGATTTGTGCTCAGTAGTGCTACATCATCAGCACACGCTGCAAATGTTGAAACACAGTATATTGCGCCTTATAGAAAGCCTAGGCAGTTTTCTTCCAATTATTTGAGAAGATCTTCAACAAATATTTTATATAGGTGAGTGCAGCACTTTTTGTGCCGACATAAATTATCATTGATATGGTTATATTTATAAATTAACTGTTTACAAAATTTAAGAATTTTTGAAATACTAAGGCTTCTCTACCTCAGGCATAGATTACCTTAGCTGGATTTGGCAAAACTTTTAGGAATTTTGGTCCTCAATACTCTTCAACTTCGTACTTTATTTGGCCTTTTTAACTTTTTTGGATTCGAGCGTCACTGATGAGTCTTTTGTAGACGAAACGCGCGTCTGGCGTATATACAAAATTTAGTTCTGGTATCTATGATGAGTTTATTTGCTAGAAGACCCTCTTGTCTAACTCCTTGTTGGATGTTAAAGCTGTCACTGAATTCTCCCTGCCATTTAACTTTGGAGGTAAGTCCGCTGTAGAAGTCTTTGATAAGTAACCATATATATGGGTGTGTTCCACGACCAAGAAGAATGGTATGTTCCAATATTTATTTCTATTAAATATTATGAGTTATGAGTTTTAAACAGCGGTATACTACTGTTGCCTTTATTTATGTTGAACGACATCGAAAGCTGATTGAACGTCGACAGTAGCAAGATGTAAGGATAATGCATTGCTTATTTCACATCTACACTCTGAGATTATCAGACTTGTGAAGAGTAGCCAAAGACCTGCAGTAAATCCAAATTGTGAGTCAGTACCAGAGTTAATAAAGCGTTTGCCAAGGATGCAGAATCCGTGTAGTTTAGAAAGTACCGGAATCACATTGATGCCACGGTAACTATTAACAAGAGATGGATTTTCTTCGTTCTGTTAGACTGGCGTCAAAATTCCGGATTTGAAGTCAACTGGGACTTTTCTTTCCTGCAAGATTTTATTGAAAAATTTTGTCAGCGCTGGTACAACAGTATGTTAAGCAAAGTTTAGATGTTCTGCAGAGATTCCATGTTCGTCCGCTGATTTTCTTGTGTTTAATAAAAGTACTCAATTGCTTATTTTACTTCCTTTTCTGTGTATGGGTCAATTGATGGCATATTCTGACTAAAAGTTTCTTTAACTATTTTCTGTCTTATTTGGCAGAGTTCCAGATACGAGTTGTCATATTAGTTATATTAATAAGTTTGAAGAAGAGTTCAGATGGAGGATTGTCCATAATTTGCTCATATAGTTTTCTTCTGTCAGTTGCATTTCTTGTCTTTGTTGACTACGAAGTTTCTTGTTTTCAATTTTGAGATCTTGCTTGCTTTGATGATTTTCTGGTTTGCCCAGAGCTTTCCATTTAGAATAGAGCTGTTTGATGGTTTTGAGATTTTTTCTGACTTTCTTATAAATTACATATATATGTCGTGTACATGTTATTATTTTGTACAGGTTATTACCTGTACAAACATTTTATACAAGTAATTACTTGTATGGACCCATCATACAGGTTATTACTTGTACAAAAAAAAATTGTACAAGTAATTACTAGTACAATTTTTACTGAGAAAAAGATAATAACTTGTACAAATCGTTATTTTACCTTGGTCTAATTGAAATTCACAACAAATCGTTTCTCTATTAACAAATAATTTATAAATTAGCAAAAAGGTACAAACTTTCAATGTGTGAGTACATTTTATATAACAAATATATGAGAAAAACTGTTCAGTTTAGTAGTCAAAACTAAAGTGTAATTGGAAAACAGTATAGAAAAGAAATTTCATGATGAAATAACTTAATTGTGTGATGATAATAAATAATTAAATTTTTACATGTGAAAGATACAGAGAGACTTTTAGTTATGTAAAAGAAGCAAAATTGAGTTTCAAAAAGACTGAATTCAAAGATATTTCTAAAGGCAGTATGATGTCTATGATGCTTTAAGTGTAGCAGGACTTGAAAAAGTTATTCGCAAAGGAGACGAAATAATTTATTATTGTACAGTAGATAAACTTTACCCTTTGATTAGACCTGCACATTCTGGAGTTGAGCATGGAGCGAGGCTATATAAGGAGTTAAAAAAAATATTCCAATATCAGCAGAGAAATTATCAGACTTTTCATTCAGATGTGTGAACAGTGTGTTTTGAAAAAAAGTGGACCATGCACTACCAGGATCACCAAATATAGTGTACTGCACAATTAAAAGACAAAAAAGAAGTCCGTAAGTGGCATCAAGCTGTTTAGCTAAATTTGCCATGTTAGCTTATGTTATTTCTTTGCGTCGGTCGTTCGTCTGTAAACTTCAAAATCAATACTAATAAACAATTGAAAAAAAAATCCAGACTAACAAACTCAAAGATAAGAGTTTTAAATAAGAAGAAACAAATATCACTAAAAAAATAGTGAGTTGTACAAGTTATTATCTTTTTCTCCACAAAAATTGTATAGGTAATTACCTGTACAATTATATTTGTACAAGTAATAACCTGTATGATGGCTTCATACAAGTAATTACTTGTATAAAATATTTGTACAAGTAATAACCTGTACAAAATAATAAAATGTACACGACATATATAACCTTTGGACTATTTTAAATCTCGGTCTATTTCTGAAATTAATTCTAACATGCTTTTGATTATTTAACCCTGAATGCTAACATTGCATGTGAAATTTTAAAATTGTTTGTATATACATTGAACGACAAATATATGTGACGTATAATCTTATCTGACGTCAGACATGCGAATCAATGAATGTGTTTGTAGATACATGTGGATGTTTTTGTGTTCTATTAAATTGTTTTTTTTTAAATTGTTACACCATAATGACAGCTGTACCCATATTTTGACTATTTTATTTATTATGTCTGTGTATTTCACGCATCATTGTAAATATAACGGAATTTGATGAGACTGTCATCAAAGTGAGAGGTTTAGCGCTATAAAACCAGGTTTAATCCACCATTTTCTACATTTGAAAATGCCTGTACCAAGTCAGGAGTATGACAGTTCTTGTCCATTCGTTTTTGATGTGTTTTGTTATTTGATTTTGCCATGTGATTATGGAATTTCCGATTAGTTTTCCCCTAAGTTCAGTTTTTTGTGATTTTACTTTTTTCGGTGAAGCTTTCCATTTTGGACCTTTTAACTTGGTTATTTTTGTTGGGACTGCCAGATGCGAAGCTATAATAGAACAGCTGTCAGAGTTTCAATGTTCTCTAAAGTTGTTTTGTCTGCCCTAATGTTAGTTAATTTTTCTGAGAAGGTATCACGGTACAGTTGTTCATCAATCTCGTTCCATTTAAGTCTTTGAACAGTGTTTTATTTTTATTTTGATTAGAAACAGTTTCAAGCAGAGGGACAGCAATATTGGTGACAATTGAGACAAGTACATGCGAGGAGACATTATATGATGTATTTTCCCAGATCTCATCTACTATAAATATCCTTGTTGTAGGTCAGTATGAAGTCAATCTGAGAAGAAGATTGCCCTGAGTGGTGGAAGAAAGATTTTTGTTTCCAACAGTAGATAGGTTTATTTCCAGAACAAATTGTTTCGAAAGCAGATCATGTTTGTTATTCCTACTAGTAGAAAGAGTGACATTTAGATCTCCACATACAATTACTTGATTGATATTTCTCTATAATTGAGTTGATTATACCCAAATAGTCTCCATATTCATTCTGTGAATCAGTTTCCCTTGTTGGCATGTAAGTGTTAATTAAGCAGATATTCCAATTTGAAGTAAATAAAATAGCGACAATTCTTTCGTTTCCGTCTGAAAGTTTTTTAATATGATTGTTCCAAATTTTTGGACAGAGAACGGATACTCCTGCTTGACCTCTAGGAATTTTGAATCTATTTTGTGGTTCGATGGAGTCATGACATCTGGTATGGTTTTCCCATTCAGGTAAAAGATTATTGAGGAAGTTTGAATGACAGTCCCAGAAGAAGTGTTATTTGAGACAAATGATATGGGAGTTGTCGAGAAGCGAATGGAGAAAGGATGTATCGAATTTTATCCCTTCAATATTACACGTAGTTAGTCTGATGTTCTCGGTTCTACTAATAATTCCAGACTTTCATTTTGTTCTGCAGGTTTCTCCCTGTTCTATTTGGAGATTGAATATTGTCTGTGGTAGCAATTTGTTAATTTGTTTGATGGCTAGACACTTGAGAGATTTGTGTATTTTATATTGGAGTAGATGTGGTAACAAATTGGTTGCTCTGAGGAGGAGGATCCGAAATGAGGTCAACTTGTTCTTTGTGTATTTCTAGATCTAAATTGTTGATTATTTCTGATACGGCTGGAGTTGAAGAAAAGCTTGTAGTGAGAGTCACATTTTGTGGCTTTGACAGTTTTCCTATATTTTTGATTGTAGAGGGTTGTAAGGGTTGCTGGTTCTTTTGTTGGTATCTCCTGTTTGTCCATCTTCTTTGGCTAGTTTCCATTGATACCGCCTGTGGTAAGTTTTTAGCGAGGTCTCGATGAACTCTGGTTAAAAAACTGTGATTGATGTTGTGTCGACCTGAACTTTTTTGAAGATGAGGAACCTGTTGACGAGAGCCTGGATCTGTAAATGGGCTAGTGTGGTATATATGTGGCCGAAGGATAAATGGTGTTGGTATGTGAGGTGCCCTGTTCCAATGAATGTCCAATACTTGACGAAGATTGTTTAGGGAAACCTGGGTATCCCGTAGCTAGATGATAGTTGGTCTGAAATGGAAATTGAGGTTGATGTTGCGTAAAGCCTGAATGGTTGGAGAAATGAGTTTGGCTGTAAGCTGGATGTGTGTTCCACTGAGGTAAGAGAGGTACTGGTTGCTGAGGAGGATAATACGATTGTTGCAGATTGTGCTGTAAATGAGGATGATAGTGACCCATAGATCTAT
Organism: Mytilus galloprovincialis; assembly: GCF_965363235.1. NCBI lineage: Eukaryota > Metazoa > Mollusca > Bivalvia > Mytilida > Mytilidae > Mytilus > Mytilus galloprovincialis. Next base: position 21,232,087 of record NC_134851.1, on the reverse strand, counting down.
TCTGAAGAGATAGCTGAGTTATAAGGGCAGTGTTAATGCTCATATTTTGAGCAGTTTGATTCTCAAAAAGGTGGGAGTTTTGATGTGAAGAATTATTTTTAGCCGAGTCACTTTGGTGTTTAATGTGATCTTTAAAAGTCTGAAGAACAGTGCGAAGTTAATTTACTTCGTTTTCTAAATCAAGAATTCTTGTTCTTTGCGTTATCAGTGTTTGGTCATGCTCTGAATCAGAAGACTTAACCTTTGATTTTCTTTGCGTGTTAGATGACCTAGACATAGGTGAGTTGTTTCTCTTTGATTTACCCCTTTCTGTAGTGGGGTTTCTTTGAAGAGTATTTGAGGTAATTGCATCATCAGAAGTATGAATCAGAAGAGATTTTACCAGGGTAGCTTCTTTTTCTGAGTACTTTGCTAACTGATTGTGGCAGGTAGTATTACAGGGATTTATTGAAGTACCTGTGGGGGATTCCAGAGATGATATCTGAGTTGGAGAGTCCATACTTATGTCCTTAGTATGATCATGTGCTTCGTGAGAGATTACAATAGGTTCGGAACTGGAGGTATTAATTAATGACTCTTGATTGTTTCCATTGGTTTGTGGAATAACTGGAGTTCCTACGTAGAGCAGATCGTCATTACATTAGTCACAATGATATTATAGTTCTTGAAAGGAGTTGGTGTGGTCCTCTGTTAGGCCAACCCATTTGTAGTGGAAACAGTTATTGCAGGAGTATCATGCGATGACTTCCGTCTTGACAACTTGTTAACAGTTTGGGCACATTTCACCATCCTCCTTTTCGGCTAGTTGTAGTTTGTTGATATTCAGGTCTACAATAGAGAGTTGATCTTCTGTTGTTTTTAATGCTTTCAGCTGGTTTTTCTTAAGGTCGTTTTGTTGTTATAAATTTTGATGCTGTTTTTATTGTGTATGTTTGATATGTATATATGTCATGTATGTGTACTGTGTTAATATATGGTGTAACAAACTGTAAAGTTCCTACGACAATAAAATATTTGATTTGATTTGTATTTGAAATGTTCGATGGTTCTTAACTTTGTTTGTTACTCTTGAGTCAGTGATGATTATTTAATGTTTATCGTCTTCATCTTTTATAGACTTATGCTAATATATGAATGCATAATTTAGCTACTTATTACAAAAGCGACTTGTTAGTGTGTGCTTATGACAACACCATAGAAAACAAAATATTTTATTCCAGTTTCTGTTTTTGTCTATGTTTTGGACCACTCTGTTTTCTGAAAAATTTATACTATCTTTTAATCACAAATAAACTTCCTTCAATGTTTAGTAGAAATTGAGGACAGTTAATCAAAGATATTTTAAATTTTCAAAAACTTTACCCAAAGAGTAAATATTTGTGGACATCGCACCGCCGACGACGGAATGTAGGATCGCTGTCTCACTTTAGCTACAAAACTTGCACCTTTGACAAAAAGAAGATGTGGAATGGTTGCCAATGAGAAAACTCTCCACAAGCGATCAAATGAAACAGAAATTACTCGTGACAACGACGTCCGTATGACCTTCAACAATGAGCAAAACAATAATTATATTTTCAACTATAAAAGGCACCAAATGACAAATCTAAAACTATTATTAAACGAGAAAAAATAACGGTGTAAATATGTACAAAATAATGTACGAAAAACCAATATGAAACAGAAACTAACGAAAACCACTGAATTTCAGTCGCCTGTCACATATAGAATGAGGGGTTATAAACATGGTATCACTGAGGCGCCAACCCTCCCCATAACCTGGGGTATGGTAGAATACTCCAATATAAGAAAAAACCCATAAAAATCAGTCGGTAAAGACTCAACTCATCAGATGAATACAAATAAAAATACATCTAACAAAAACACAGACTACACTATCTATTCTCCATGCATTTATTTAATACACAAGATAGCTCTTACCTTTGACCACAACCTGTGATATATTCCAGGCTAGGATCCAGTAATTTTGAAAAGAATTCCGATCCCAGGAAAACTCACTGGAACTGCCAATGATTTCACAGGGTTCATTGTGTCTAGTTGTTTTATTTGAGGAAAGAGACAGTCGAACTATTTGTAGGTTTTCTTAGCAATTATTTCAATTGTGTAATTTTAGCAAGCAGATGCATGTAAAAGAGGGACGAAAGATACCAGAGGGATAGTCAAACTCATAAATCGAAAATAAACTGACAAAGCCATGGCTAAAAATGAAAAAGACAAACAGACATAAATAGTACATATGACACAACATAGAAAACTCAAGAATACGCATCACGAACCCCACCAAAAACTAGGAATGATCTCAGGTGCTCCGAAAGGGTAAGAGGATCCTGCTTCATATGTTGCACCCATCCTGTTGCTTATGTGATAGATGTCAACAGAGGAAAACAGTCCAATAAAAGTATGATTTTCTTGAAGTATGATTTTGTAAGATAAATAATGTACTATTAACAAAATAACCTGTACATTTGCCTTGCATCATACACAATTAACAAAAAAATGCTACTTTAATTGAAAGATAGAACCCTTATAAATGTTTTTACATACACTGATAAGCTGATACGTCATTTCTAATAAATATATTATATATACACAATGTACTTTCACCTTAAATTCAAAATAGTCACTGTATGTTCATATATATCTTTCTTTCCATTTAACATGCCCCTGCAAAATGAACAGCATCTGCAACACTACAAATCTAAATGTTTTAAGAAAAAAATGGGCATTTTCTTACTGCAATAAAATCAAACATGTCAAAACACAAAGGTAATTAATATTAGAGATGTGCCATTTTGCACATATACATGTTACCCAAGGGGAAACTCCTTTCAAAGCAGCTATTTTATTTATTGTTTTTTTGCATGAAATAGAAAATAGGGATAATGGGACACAATGGTTTGTTATTTACAAAAAGGCCTGAATAACATTTACATTATAAAAAGCCTCCGCGTGAGTCACTCAAGTCGAGTGCACCCTAGAAGATGTACTTGAGTTGGTCAATACTTTATACATTTGTTGTAACCAATATTTTGATTTATGAACTTGCACTATAAAGGAAATCATTGCTTCATGTTCCACTGCATGCAATAATGCTCTATCCATTTGCTATCTATCAAACATAATAGAAAAATCAAATATTAGAGAACAAAGGAAAGGATATACTTTCTTGAAAATTTCCATGTTTAGCAAAAAGGTATATAAGCCTAAAGAGCTCTAATTAAGAGCTTATGGTCCTTGTTATTAATATTCATATATGCAACACGACTTTAAATAAAGAATACTTTACTTACGTTAGGCATTTTCCAACTAATTTATAAAATGTATATAGTTCTTTCTTATGTTGTATTGTTACACCACTGTCATTACTGTTCCAGGTTAGGGGAGGGTTGGAATCCGTCAAACATGTTTAACCCGCCACATTCTGTATATGTATGTGCCTGTCAGGAGTCTACAATTCAGTGGTTGTCGTTTGTAGATGTGTTACATATTTTTTTGCGTTTTATTTTTCTTTTTTCTATAATGTATGTGCACTCTTTGATATGATTGGCTTATTTATCTGTTTCATCCTTTAACTACATCTTCTAAATTATTTTTTTTGTCTTTTTCCGACGTAGTCGGTATAGTTTCGGTTTGTGCCCTTTGAACTTAAGGATGCTTAACTCAGGCAACAGAATACGCATGCTCGAAAATCCTTTCTATGATTGGACAAAATGCTGTCATGGTGGGTAATTTGGTTGTGTTTGAAAAAACGTCTCGTTAATTAGATCGTGATGGAAAGCAAGTGAAAAACTATAAATATTTGAACTAGGTCTTACAAAGATTTATATTTTTATTAAAATAATTGTTTCTCCAATAGCTCTTTGCATCCACGACAGCTGTTTATTCGGGACAGTTATATAATTTTCAATGTAAACTTTGTTGTACGAACGTACATGACTGTTAGAACGCACCTACGCATGTGAGATTTCCGCGGGGTTTGGTGAATGTAAACAGAAAGATACGAGGACTTTAAGTCATTGTGCTTCTGAAGGTTATCGAAATGATAGTTTTTAATATATACTCATATTTAAATACGTCGGATATCTTTTTTTAAGATAGTTCTTGTTTGGAGTATATACTTTCTCAATGTCTTGTTTATTGATTTTTTCCGGAAATTAAATAGAAAATACGTTCCTCAATACTCGATTATTTCCTCAATGTTTGCCTTTGATGAGGATAAGAAAGTCTGACATCAGATGTCAAAAGGTTTTTTTCGACTACCGTGATTTGTCAAATAGACTTATCGTGATTCGTCACTTGTCTCAAATATTAAATGTATCCCATTACAACCCTCAAACAACATCACCGTAAAACTTAGGATGTGCCATTCTGTTTGAAATTTTGAAAAAAAATCTTCTGTTCTCCTTCTGTTTTTTATGCAATGTTTGAAAAACTTTCTCAAAAGAATGAAGATATATAATATGATCGTCAATGAGACAACTTTCCATTAAAGTTCAAATGAAGTTGATGTAAGCAATTATAGGCAATCGTAGGGTCTTCAACAAGAGAACAACTCATACCACATAGCCAGTAATAAAAGGAATAGATTGGAAAAAATATGAACTATATATTCGGTTGAGAAAACTAACTGCCTACTTTATAACAAAACAATTTACGAAATAAAACATTCAACAGTTCTGTTGACTTTGGACAAAGTGCATGGAATAATGAAAAGTTATTATGAAAACAATACGTTGTGAATGTCATGCGTCCGAGGATTTTTCTGGATTGTTCTTCATTAGGAAAGCTCCAAACGGAATATTTGAAGCAAATAATGTATAAATGTATAAGAATAGAAATTATTGAAGAAAACGTACTTAAAAGGCAATACTACCAACAAAAACTCTAGAATAAAAGCGATTAGTAGAATGAATGATTTCTAACTTGACCTTCTGTCTTTTTTTTCTTTTTCTTTCCTTAAATGACACAATACAAAATATAGAAATAACTTTAAAATAAATAAATATATATATGTTAGCGGCAATAAGTGAAATTAGGCATTAAGCTTAAATCCTAGGCAATAAGCTAACGCCTAGGCAGTAAGTCTATTGCTTAAATGATGTTAGGCATTAGTCTTAAATCCTAGGATTTAAGCTTAAATTCTGAAAAATGTGTGCAGGCATTAAGCTTAATGCCTAAAGTATAAACACAAGTAATTAAAGACATTTATCCATTTAAATACAAATATTTTTGTTACATAATAGCATTATGAGAACAGGGGCCTGTTTATAAAAACTGTCCTTACATCGTTCCTATAAGATATTCTTAGGATACAAATTATAATAAAGTAAGGACCGACAAAAGACATGTCTCAGCAAGCATATCGAAGCTAACTTATGATTATCTAAGCTTTGATGTCCTAACCGCTGTCCTAAGTATTGGCGTAAAAGAAAATAGCAAATGAAACTTGAGGCTCTAAAGAGCCTGTGTCGCTCACCTTGGTCTATGTGAATATTAAACAAAGGACACAGATGGATTCATGACAAAATTCTGTTTTGATGATGGTGATGTATTTGTAGATCTTACTTTACTGAACATTCTTGCTGCTTACAATTATCTCTATCTATAATAAACTTGGCCAAGTAGTTACAGTGGAAAAAGTTTGTAAAAATTTACAAATTTTATGAAAATTGTTAAAAATTGACTTTAAAGGGCAATGACTCCTTAGGGGGTCAATTGACCATTTTGTTCATGTTGACTTATTTTTAGGTCTTACTGTGATGTACATTATTGCTGTTTACAGTTTATCTCTATATATATTAATATTCAAGATAATAACCAAAAACCGCTTAAAAAACTCCTTAAAATAACCAATTCAGGGGCAGCAACCTAACAATGGGTTGTCTGATACATCTGAAAATTTCAAGGCAGATAGATCTTGACCTGATTAACATTTTTACCACGGTAAGATTTGCTGTAAATGCTTTGGTTTTTGAGATATAAGCCAAAAACTGCATTTTACCCCTATGTTCTATTTTAGCCATGGCGGCCATCTTGGTTGGTTGGCCAAGTCACCGGTAACATTTTTTAAACTAAATATCCTAATGATGATTTTAGCTAAGTTTGGTTTAATTTGGCCCAGTAGTTTAAGAGGAGAAGATTTTTGTAAAAGATACATGTAACTAAGATTTACGAAAAATGGTTGAAAATTGACTCTAAAGGGCAAAAACTCCTTAAGGGGTCAACTGACCATTTTGGTCATGTTGACTATTTGTAAATCTTACTTTGCTGAACATTATTGCTGGTTACAGTTTATTTCTATCTATAATAATATTCAAGATAATAATCAAAAACCGCAAAATTTCCTTAAAATTACCCATTCAGGGGCAGCAACCTAACAACGGGTTGTCCGATTCATCTAAAAATTTCAGGGCAGATAGATCTTGACCTGATAAACAATTTTATTCATATCAGATTTGCTGTAAATGCTTTGGTTTTTGAGATATAAGCCAAAAACTGCATTTTACCCCTATGTTTTATTTTTAGCCATGGAGGCCATCTTGGTTGGTTGACCGGGTCACCGGACACATTTTTAAACTAGATACCCTACTGATGATTGTAGCCAAGTTTAGTTTAATTTGGCCCAGTAGTTTCAGAGGAGAAGATTTTGTAAAAGTTAACAGACTTCGACGACGACGACGGACGACGGACGCAAAGTGATGAGAAAAGCTCACTTGGCCCTGTGGGCCAGGTGAGCTGAAAAATGGAATATTGTATCAGCAACTTTGATTTATAAAGTGATTAATTGTTAAAAAATAATTATTAGTTTTTAATTGAGGGTAATAAATAATTTTGAAATTATACATTTCAACTCTATGAAACAAAACATAAGTAAAAAAAAATTATAATTACATTTTATATCAGAATTGAACAAACTTATTGTTAATAGTTAAAAAATTGAACATATAATCAGTAAAATCATTATATGCTTTGAGGGAGCTGAATTCGAAGTGTCACAGTTTCAGACTTTAAGTTCGATGGCAAATCATGTGCATCTTTCATTAAAATATTGAGTTCTTCACCTATTTAACTTTATTACTGCAAAAAACATACTGTGTATATGAGCAAGAGAAGAAATTTGAATTTTACTGATACAAAACTACAGGGCACATTTAAAAAGAAGATGTGGTATGATTTCCAATAAGTCAATTCTCCACAAGAGACCAGAAATCACATCACTAATAAAATATGTAATTTATATTTAAACGCATCAAATAATAGTTTAAAGATATGAAACTGGATAGAAATTTGTGTCATTTTGCTATCACAAGTTGTGTAACTGTTAACAAAGAAAATTTACTTATTCGATAAAAAAAAATTGGAAAATGGTGTGAGCAAAAAAAAACATATCTTAATTTTATCTACTTTTGACAGGATCAAACCAGTTCAACTAGTGAAGTAATCAAATTCAAATAAGTATTATAATTATTCTATAGAATCTCCCCACTTTTATTAATTAGAAACAGTCACTTTTATTTAAATCTTTTTAATATTTTGTAATAAAACAAAATCATAAAAAAATTATTAGTTAATTTTGTTTTGTAATTGCTAAAATTACTATATAAACTTACCTAATTTGAAGATCTGTCATATAAATGCATATTTATACATGTAATAATAGAAATATAAATAAGAAACGACTTTGTTTGTATAAAGATTAAATCACCAGGTAATGGCAAATATGGATAAATTCCTGAGTTCACTTATTGCCTAAAATTATGTTCGGCAATAGGATGAATAATCATCATCAAATTTCAGGAAATAAGCTTAATGCCTAAAAATTTCAGGCAATAACTTAATGCCTAGGCGTTAGCTTATTGCCTAGGATTTAAGCTTAATGCCTAATTTCACTTATTACCGCTAACTTATATAACATACTCGGGGTTAAATAGTTATTGGGGTTAAATATTTTCACTGTTTGCATTTAGTAGATAAGGAATAACAAAACATCTCCCATTGAAATGAAATTTGAACACATAAATTAAAGTTCAACATGTGATTTGAAAGCGTCCGTATAAATCGTGATTGTATTTGTATTTGAAAGTATTTTACGATAAGATATAACAACGTAAATAGAAAAACTAGGGTACTTCCTGGATGAAAGACTCTTGGTTTGGATATTGGACTTTTTATCGATATGAAATGGTCGAATATATTGTTTCTGATCATTTTAGGATTGTTATTTTCTAGTGGTAATTGTAACAATATATCATTTTGCAAATTGAGTGCTTGCTGAAATATGAGAATGACTACAATTATCTCTTTTTATAATTAATTATTTCTTTGAAGTTTGTTGCGAAATTATTTACTCTAATTCATAAAACACGGTATTGAGTTTACCAATACATACAAATCTGTTGTTTATCCATATTCCATAAAGATCGACTCTAACATTTATGTGACTATGTTTTTGTTTATGTATTTGAATTGTGTATGGCTCAACCAAAAATGTTAGAAATAGATGCAGACATTTTTATTTACACTTCTTGACTAAAATTGAGAATGGAAATGGGGAATGTGTCAAAGATACAATAACCCGACCTAATGCAGCGAGAAAATCCTGCATCCGGAGGCGTGTTTTATCTGGCCTCTAAACAATTTGTTTACTAGTTCAGACGTCATACTAAACTACGAAATATATAAAAGAAACAAAAATCAAAAAGAATACAAGACTAACAAAGGCCAGAGGCTATACTTTGAAATACTTATTATTTATTCACTTTTAAAATTATATTATGCATTTGTATACTACTACACTAGTAAGTTTGTTGAGCTATACTAAGTAACTCCATTCTAAATCAACCACACATAGGTATACATGCATTTGACGTATTAATGTGCTTATTATCAAGAATTATATAATACGTTAATCATTTTCAAATTTGTATGGTTAACCATTTCAAGTATAAAAGCCGCAGGTCATTTCAGTTTTTTTTCAAATGATTACAATAAAACTAAAACAGGAGTTATGAGCATGTTTTAGAAAATTTTAGAACGTTTTTGGTAAACCACACTTGATGTATGTGTATTTCTAGGTATCAATAGTTTAGTTCTACGGTACATAAACGAGAGGAAAGTTTGGAAAGATGCAGTGGCTCATTGCAGTGTGTTAAACGGAAGTCTATTATCAATTACCGAAGACGAACTGTATTCTCTAGCAAACTGTCATTTTATTGACAACGTTACGTTTCCAATATTCCACAGGTTACATCGAGTCCTTATCAGACTGGATAGAAACTAATTGTAAGCCCATACCGCATATAGTTAGCTGTAAAATGTCCCGATAAGACAATGTAAAACAATTCAAAAGAGAAAACTAACGGCCTTATTAAAGTGAAAAAATCAACAAAAACAAATATGTAACACATAAACAAACGACAACCACTGAATTACAGGTTCCTGACTTGGGACAGGCACATACATAAATAATTTGGCGGGGTTAAACATGTTAGCGGGATCCAAACCCTCCCCCTAACCTGGGACAGTGGTAAAACTAATCCCATTTAAACCCTCTTTGAAGATTTTTTTGTTATGTTTGTGCATTTACATGCTGCAATAACATTATGAGTTCCCAGTCATATTCATTGCTTTATATTCCCTTTCATTATTTTTTTCAATTAATTAAACACCACATATCCAGCTTTATGAAATATTGTCACATTTATGAGTTGAACATAGTATCATTTCTTCTTGTACTTTCTGTTTACGTTCACGTAAGTAGCAAATAAGAATATGGAATACTTTTTATGCAGCTACGGTCCTACTGGATGTTTCGAACACAGACTTAGATCTTTTATTGCCTAATAAACCATGATTGTTTACAATCTTATTCTAGTATGTCAGTAATAAGTGGATTACATTTTGTCTTTAAAGCTTATCAATAATTAATTTGCTTTTTAATTCATTTATCCTATCCGTTAGATTGCTACAAGTCAGAGGATATAGATTACAAAAAGAATGTGAAAACCAGCGATGCAGCTTCTCCGTATGATTGTCAACAATACTGTAAAGGAAGTAATTATTTTGCTCAAGTAAGTTGATTGTAAGAGGATAATTCAGGACAGCAATGCTTACTTATTTGGCCTTTTTAATTTATTTTTATTCGAGCGTCACAGATGAGTCTTTTGTAAACGAAACGCGCGTCTGGCGCGAATACATAATTTCAATCCTGGTATCTATGATGAGTTTGTTAACAAAAAAAGAAAACAACCAAATAATTTATGCTACTCAGACAAAAAATTCAAAGTGAACAACTAATCATCATTTTTGGCAAATATTAGACTTCATTGTAAAAATCGAATCTAAATAATTTAACGTCTATAAATGACAATACTCAGTCAGGAATACGACATTTATTTCCATTCATCTTATTTATCTTAGCTTTGGATTTTGTTATTTTAAACGGTAATTTTCGTTTTGAATTTCTCTTAGAGATCGGTATTTTTCTTGAAATCAATAAATAAAATAGTATGGGACTGAATGTATTAATGACAGTGCTCAAAACATTGGTATCTTTGTATGATAACAGCAATTTAAAATCTACATCTTCAGCAACAGCGCGTTTGAACTCCTCTTTAGGTTCTGTTAAAAAAAAAGTTAATATTACAAATGAGTCAAACTCAAAATTGTACTTGCTCTTTAAAGGTGCATTGTTGGATCTTTTGGGACTTAAAAATAGATGAATTAAATGGAGTCGATAAATGCAATCATTGACTTTACTTTATGTAATTTCATCATGACTAAATAAAACAAATCTGACCAATTATCTGTTAGAAATAAATTTGAACTAAACTAAACAATTTTTAATTAACCTTGTTGGGCGATTAAAACTTTTAATACTATTAATTTATGGGCTACATGCCATCTCCGACATGAGATGTGTTTTTGAATTCTCAATACGAATGCCATCTATATATCAAATAAAAACATGTTTACAAACAAAATTTAACAGGCAACACAATTGATAATCTGTATATCTTTCTGATAACTTCTATCCAAGCCAATACAAGCTACTACTTCTCAGTTCAAACAACTATATCTTTGTTTGTGTAATTTATTTTTATTTCATTTTAAAATACACCAAGTATATATTGTGATATATAATTATATAGTTATTTCATAATACATGTATTGATATTAAATTTTTCAATAACAGTCTAAAATTAAAAAGTTAGTTATGCTAATTAGTCTAAATTTTCTACCAGATCATACACATCTTTTATCACTCTGGATTAGAATACCGGAATATGCTGATAAGGTTAATGATGGCATCAGCCTTCTCCTCTAGCCACATGCATCACTCCCTATACAATGATGTTGAACATGAGAGGTACCAGGAGAGGCCACCAGAGATCATTAACAGATAACATATTGGACAACATGTTGGACAGAGTCACATAAATAAATGTCAACCTAAGTCAAGGGGAGATAATTCAAACAACAATATCTTTTAATCATGTTCAGGTGGGCAAAATAGATAAATGTAGTCTCCGTATTTAAAATAATCTCGAAATGTTTCTTTACTATACACACATGAAAATTTTAAGGTGAAAAGACATTCAATTATCACCGAACAAAATAAATAAAATTAATGTTTTATATTGTTATTGAATGACAAAGGGTCCACACGGAGTATGCTTCTGTGGTGTCTCTATACCTTGTGATGCAGATCATAAACCGTTTTGTGAATCATCTTTTCAATTCAGTAGTAAGTGGTAAGCTTATTTCAACTTATCACTGATAAATTGTAGAGGAAAATAAACTGACTTCAAATTAAACACTTTTGTTTCTCAGAATTATATTTTTCTTTAGAGAGAAAAAAACACATAGTCTATGCACATCTTTAAACATTTTATGCAAAAGCAAACATAATACACAAGAAATGAGTTCAGCGGTTCTGCTGTACATCTTATTTTTTTTCTACAAAGACAGATAAGAGAATTATGTTTAAAAAAAAAGACATAAAGAAATAAGACAAACGACACACACAGCAAAATATAATGAAGTGGTGTTCCTCCTGACAATTATAAACTCGACGAACAGTCGCCTTTATCGAAAATAATACGAAACTATAGGATAATACGATGTTTAAGACTATGAATTGACCCTCATATATCCTTATATAATGTTGTATTATGGTGATGGGTACATGTACTTCGGTCATTAATATCACTACACAAGTATCTCCTGATATTTATAATATATTTTTGAAATTCAATATCATGTCTTTTCAATTCCTATATTTACTTTATATAAGATAGTTCAATAAAGTATTCAAAATGCAGTGGTGCACAATGTCATTGTATATATGCAGAGTGTCATGGAAGCAACTGTAACGATTATAACGATAGATTATATGCAACAGATTGTGATGAATGTCGGGATGTAAGATGTCGTACGTATATATATACATATATATGTATATAAAAAAAATTTCATTATAAATATATCTGAACCATAATTTGTTATTTTATACTTTTCTAAAGACAAACTTAACCTAGATATTTTTTGAAGCATTACAATAATGGCGGAGAATGGAGACGAAGTACAGCAGGTCGCAAAAAACAAAAAGACCAATTGTTATGCCAGATGTCTTTACTGGTGAAGAAGAATGGACAGATTAGCTATTTCAGTTTGAAAGCTGCTCATCATTGAACGACTGGGATGATGGCTTAAAATGTAAATTCGTTATAGTTAGATTGAAAGGAACGGCAGGTAAGGTTTTAAGCGATCTGGATGATGACACTAAGAAAGATTGGACTAAATTAAAAGCAGAACTAACTGCAAGGTTTGACACAACTACAAGGCCAGATCTTTATAAATCAGAGTTTATGGGAAGAAGGAAGAAACCTTCTGAAACATATTTGAAAATGGGTAATTCAATTAGAACTCTGGCACGTAAGGCATATCCATCTTTATCAAATAATGTCCGAGACGAATTAGCCAAGGATCAGTTTTTAAGGGGCCTAGATAAGACAGAATTAACTTTGAAAGTAAGACATGCCAATCCGAAAACGCTTGATGAAATTATAAGAATGACGTTAGAGTTGGAAGCAGTGGAGAAAGACGTTAAGGATGCAAAAACTGCACCAGAACAGAAAATGTTGGCCACGATGACAGAAGAAACGGGTGCATGTGCAAGTATCAACCCGTCAAAAACAGACGAGCTTATTGGTCTGATGACATATATGATGAAACTGATGAAAGAGGATAAAGAAAGAACAACAGTTTCTTCTAGATATCAGCAACGTGGAAGAGGAGGCTATGGTCGAGGGCAGCGAGGAGGAAATCAAAAGGACTTGCAATGTTGGACTTGTTATGATTTTGGCCATACAAGCAGAGAATGACATATGAAATAGACAGACGGGAGAGCGCGGGAAACCTGGTGGGTGCTGGACATGTGGAGACCTGGGCACATGAGCAGAGATTGCAGCCAGAATCCGGGAAACTAAAACAGGATAATGTGAAGGGTCACACATCAGCCAAAATATTGGACCCTGATAGAAATTACCCTTTGGATGAAGAAAAGGTAGAAACTGACTGTTTTAGCACAAGGACTGTCAATTGTTTGTAGTAGGAATATTGAAGGTAAACTGGTGGATATGTTAGTCTACACCGGCTCAGTTTATACACTGATAAGCGAAGCCTTGTGGGAGACCTTACGGAGTAACTTGTGCACGAGTGATAGGTTCAGGTGTGCAGCAGGTAGTAGCACTAATGCACCTAGTACACCTGAGTTAGTAAGGAAACAGTACAAGCTCGTATCCGCAAATTGTGAACCTATTGATATACTAGGGAAAATACAACTAAGTATTTGTATAGGACAGGAAGTGGAAATACAGTCAGTTTTAGTAGCTAGGGACCTGGCACAGGAGTGCATCCTTGGGGTTGATTTTAAAGTGAACTGTGGCCGTTTTTTTTTATATATTATGTATTTGTTTGTTATGTTTTTGCCTGAAAATATGATTAAAAGAAAAAAGAATATTCCCCATTGAGAGATACAATTGCTTTCAGGAAAATCATTGAATACATACTCAGTCTGATAATTATTCAGTGGTTGTTGATGTCGAAACATAGGATATTAAACTATTTTTCTTCTTCACTAATTCAATATGTTAAAACGTTTACTCCCTTTTTTACTAGACTTCATTAAATAAAGTAAATTAAAAAAATAAATACCTAGTAAGATATCTATAATAGTCGTTTAAAATGACAACATTTTGGGAATTTTAATTAAATTACCAGTCAGAACAGACCGTTTTGATCTTAACATTTCCACTGTTAGACGGATGCATGCATGTACTCTAATATTATATAGGATTGACGTTTACACCTATATAGAACCGCCGTAGATAATTATAATGGATCATTGTTTAAAGTTAAGTGGTAAATATTGCATACTCTTTAAAACTTCATTAAGTGTTCGAATTCAAGTTGTTAATATCCCATGCTTTCCAAACAAGAATAAAATAATGATATTTGAATTGGAACCGTGCTTTAATCTCTATCAACCAGAGGCGGATTTAGATGGGGGTTTTTTTTGGGGGGGGGGTCCTGACCCCCTCTTTTGAATGAAAAATTTGGTTGGTTATATAAGGAATTACTGAAGCATGACTTGATTGGGCCCAACTTGGGCAGTCATTACGTTTCTAGATCCGTAACGTAATTAATCGCACTTTCAGCGTGCTAGTTTAAAACATGGCAGTCTGCAAGGAGACATTATACATGTTCTTTGTCTGGACACTGTATTCTGTCATTGTGCAGACATATGCTTTGGCCTTAATCTTTTTGTTGCCTCGAGGTGGGAGTGGTGGGAATAGGAATGAAGTCTCATTTTTACTTATTATAATAGTATACCGCTGCCAATAAACACACAGACATGTATAGCCAGTCGACACTATCTGGTCGCCGCCAATAAGCATTTAAAAGGTACATGTATACATTACCGTATAAAATAAAGCAGGTTAAATTATGTCCTACATTTCTGGTAACCAGAAATGCCAGATAGAGGTACAGAGTGTATATAGCACAGTGTTATTACTACCAAATGCAGCGAGCTTGTCGGAGAAGCCACACCTGCCATATTTTGAAATTTTTGGTTTCATCAAAGCATGGATCGATATCACAAAGTCGTGCATGCGAGTCGAACATACTAATGTAACCATGCAATTAAAGTGGCGGATATAATCCAAAGAGTTTTTTCTGTTCTCAATACCTTATGTCAGAGAATAGAACAAAATAAATCATTCCGAAGTAGTTGTTTGCTTGAACTTCTCTCTTAATAGATATTTATTTTCTCATAAAATTGCATTAAACACTTGGACCTGTTTTTCGAAAGTGTTTTATGACTAATACATGTCTTATGGTGGTCCTACGACATGTCATAGTCGTAATATATGTTGTCGAAAGTGTCCCAAGTTACGATGTGTCATAACTTTTGTCGTAATCCTCGCGACATGACTTATGATGGTCTTAAGATGGTCAACTAAAATTTGTTTTACTTTTTATGTATAATTTCATGGTAATTGCAATAAAAATATTTGTTGTTTTTCTTAATAAGCGAAAGAGTAAAGCTTTTTTTTCTCAACTACGTTAATTAAAATTTGAATTTCCTGCAACATACATTATGGAATTCTTTTCTAACTTATGGCTTTGTATAATAATATACATATTATTTTGTTCCTAGTAGATTTAATAGTACAATATCAAAGTATGTGCACAAGCATTTCATTAGAGCTTTCTTACAAATTGACGAAAGGTACGTATGCTTGACCAATAATACGTAAGACTCGTTTTATGGATCATTTATTTTGACATATTTAAATAATAGTCGTGGAACTTCGGACAATTATCCTACATGCAACTACACTTATTAAATTTGATTTTTCTTGAGATATATTTTTGATTTCGGGACGTACGATAGGTTAACTTATGATACCACCAGGTCGGATGAGATTACAGTACAAAATATCATAAATATAGAGAAGTCAGACGAAAAACAATGCCTCTAAAAGACTAAAAACCGACCCCTTCCCCACCCTTCAATATTAAAATATTGCACTGTTTAACCCAAGAAAATGTCAACAGAGAAATAAGAAAAATCAAAACACAGATATTTTCTTGATTCAAAATTTGCAACGCTGAAAATGATAAAATGAAAATGAAGAAAAAAAGATGATCTTCATACTATACCATATGCTGGTTCTTGTATAATAACCTTTAAATAATTTTTATGCGCCTCTCCCCTGGTAATATTCGTTACCCACTTTTAATGTGTATATATGATACATCGGAGCAATGAAACATTTATTTAAGGGTATAATTGCGTTTTGCCTATAGTCCTTAACATTCATGAAATATTAGCCATTGGACGATAAGTGACATCTTCGCGACTAACTTCCAAACATGCGTACTGTTAAATCGTCATTATAAAATCCACAATATATATGGTGCAAAATTTTAGATTTATTTTCTCAGTGATATACAAAATCTGTTTTCTAGATTTATTCAACATAATTTTTTTTAACAAATCTTGATATTCTACTTTGACAATTTGCTGAAAGTGTACTATAAAAAATAATATTAAATGTGAATCTTGTCGTTAGATTTAGACTAGCGTATTTCACATGTTTCAATCATGCCATTGAAATGTTAATCGTGAAACTCGTGCTTAAAAAATTCCCGCGGAATTGTGTGAACTCGTGGTTTACGTAAGTAACGTATCGGACGTAAGTGTATTTGACACTATTTTTCTCTGTTTGATTATAATAAAATCGTGTATTTTTTGCGATATTATTATTTTTTTTTGAAAAATAAACTTGATTTAGAAAAGAATGCTTTTTTTACTGGATAAAACAAAGACTCTTTTAACTGTTATTGTGGAACTGAAATACATGCTCCCTTTACGTTCGTTCGTACCTTTCGTCCATTTGTAAGAAGGCTCTATTAGAGGTTTCTCAACGTCTTACGAACGAACGAAAATCGCCCTAACTTGACGTAACTTGCCGTAACGAGAAAAGAGGGAGCAGTAATTTATCTTATAATTTTGGATTGTTGGCTCTGCACTTCTTCCCTTCGAAATGTCTTTTACGTGTAAAATATGCATACTTGATGTTTTAAAATTATTTTAAATCAAATTCATATTATATTTATTTGATATTATATAATATATTTAATAAGTATACAATTTACTGTTCAATCAACACAGTTGAAAGTCTTATTGATCTATTAATTTAAGTGAAGAATATTTAATCAAAGGACAGTAATCGTACAAGATTTTTTTAGAAACATGATGACAACATCACTATTTAGTATATGTGAAAAAGGTAAATATAGATTCATTTATATGGATCGAAAGGGATAGGATTTTTTTTTATCTTAGCTAGAAGCTGATTAACGGTAGAAATTCTTTCGTGGACACGAGGTAAAATAAATCTAGGAGTGAACGCCTTTCGATTTAAATTTGAAAAGAAAACATCCCAATAAGTTCCAGGATAACTTCTTTGCCCCAGCCACTAAAATCCAAATGATCTCTTCTTATTGATATATTGTTATAAATTGGTAGACTTAACAAGAAAAATAAAGGGAAATATTGAAATACATATTTTAACTTATATATATTGTGTTTTTTGTGTTATCATGGCCTTTCTTATTCTATGTGTGTATGTTTCCTCTATAGTATAATTATGAGTATATACATATTTTGTTTTCTTGTTTATTGTTTCCGTTAAGCTTCTATGTGGCATACTGTGCATATTTCCTCTATTTTTAGAACACACAAAACTCTATTTCTAGTAACGATAGATCGAGTGCACCTTTGAATTTCTTTAACTGATTCCCAATAAAATTAGAAATAAAAAAAGCTATGTTACGACTTATCTATTCAAGATGCTCTCCGATACGAAATAATGAAACTCATAGTAACTCAAACCGATTCGACCCATAGAAGGGACGTGTGGATATATGATAAAGTTGTGTTATCTCGATCACTTATCAATCCTTTACCAAACGCTCATTTCGCAATGAAATGAATGGAATATTTGCCACTGAACGTTAAACACTAAACAATCAATCAACCAATTGCAAACTAAATGTGTTGAATTTTTTAATCAAGGACATTATAAAAAAAATTCTTTCTGAATGGATAAGGGAGATAAATCGAACGCATATATACGACATGTCAACAAACGGAACTCAGCGTATGAAAACGAAACAGTCAACAACAGAAAATAAATTGGAACACGGATGTTTAATGACAACAATAACATCTCACGAACGGACGAAACTCTACAAGCGTATCATTATGGAGCAGTAATTTTGTTATAATAAAATCCATAATAAATGACTACCGATACTGCAGTTTGTTTAACAGACAACAGTAACTACTCAATATCCTTTTTTGCAACCTTGCATTTTATTGTTGTCATTAAATATCCGATGTACCGAATCTAAAAAGTGTTCAGGGTTAAATAACAATGCATGTATGATACTACACGAAAGCGGAGTTCAAGATTCGTAAATTGAGAAGGGCCTTTAAGAACCTTTTTTGATTTTATTGTAAACGATTTATTAAAAAATACAATACTTCTGCTATATAAATATGGTATTGTTTGATAATACAATACACAAGCATCAGAAACTAGCATTATAACTTAATTCAAAATTACTGAGATCTTCATATTTTATCTCTCTCTCTATAATAATATTCAAGATAGCAACAAAAAACTGCAAAATGTCGCGAACTTATCAAATGCAGGGTCAGCAACCCAACAATTGGTTGCCCATTTTGTCAGAAAAAGTAAGGACGGATAGATCTTG
The DNA here is from genome assembly GCF_965363235.1 of Mytilus galloprovincialis. Taxonomy (NCBI): domain Eukaryota; kingdom Metazoa; phylum Mollusca; class Bivalvia; order Mytilida; family Mytilidae; genus Mytilus; species Mytilus galloprovincialis. The sequence goes on along the minus strand of NC_134851.1, from coordinate 21,213,211 downwards.
ACTTGATGCACATGTTTACCCAGTCAGCATTGCTCTAAATGTTATGGTTTCAGATTTATAAGTCAAAATCTACAATTTACCCCTGTGTTCTATTTGTAGCCATATCGGCCATATTGGTTGGTTGGCCGGGGCATCGGACACACATTTTAACGTTATTACCCCAATGATGAGTGTGGCCAAGTTTGGTTAAATTTGGCCAAGTAGTTTCAGAAAAGAAGACTTTTGTAAAAAAAATTACAGACGACGGACTTAGATATAGTATTGAACATTCTTAAAAGCCAGAGAATTACTTCGTTCAAATATGCGAGACAGACACATACTTCATTATGTTCAATAGGACATAATCCGATATTTATATGCGCTTTGCCTTGTCTGTTTTTTTTTGTGTCTGTATTTGTTATATAGCTCCTTCTATTTACACACATTTATACACCTCTAGTAGTTTTAATTTATGATTTGAGCGTTTCTGATAAAGGGTAATCAAGGAAAGCACCACGAAACGCGATGTTATCAAAGGTACCATGATTAATGGCAAGCGTGATATTTTGTTTAATGAACAATAGGGCGATATATTTGCTGCTGGACTGTTAGTTTCCAATAGTATCATCAGTCACCAGTTCACAAGTAAAAATGATGTACTTGCAGGGAAAATTTAAAATAAAATAGAATAATTGCCAATAAGACAAAACTCTACAAATGAACAACAGACATAGAAGGTTACAACTATAAGTCCGAAATACCAAAAGTGAAACAATTCAAACAAAAAAAGAACGGCCTGATTGATTTTTAAAACATGGAAAGAAACCAAATAGTATATAACGCAACACACGGCAACCAGTCATTAACAACGCTCCTGACTTGGTTCTTGCACACATAGAAGATAGTGGATCAATGGTGTAACAGCAAAATAATAACTTATATTTTTTTGATTGTCAGGTGATGAAGTAGAATTTAGTAAGAAGAAAAAAAAGATTCTCTATGTGTCTTTTCTTTAGGGCCACTATTGTCTTATTTTTCCATATGTGTTAACGTATTTATTCATCCCTGATTTTTACACTTTGACATGCTTGAGGTGATATCATTCTAAATTGAAGTTAATATATGAATGTCATTTGAAACTATGAAACTATGAACGGTTTGTATTTAGTCTCTCAAAATTTTATTAGAAATGCAAATAATATATCGTCCCCAGATAATTAAAAGCTGTCTTCAAAATTGGCAAATAGCATGTCGTCCTCAGATAATATATATGGCTCTCTCAAACTGACAGATATTATGTCAATCTACAAAAGAGAGAATAATAAATATCATATATGATATACTTAATTGTTTTGAGGTAGCAAATCTTTTTTTGAATATGCAACTTTTTATGATAATTGTAATGCTGTATATTCGCTACCTGCTTCTATCTAAGGAAAGATGGCTTACGACAATTAAACACCATTACACGAACAATCTGATATAGGTAACATATATAACAACGTGAAAACATTTTTCAAAATTGTCATTATTGTATGAGTCGTATACAGAGACTGTTTCTAACCAAGATCAGAACGGACTATACAAATCAGTTCAAAAAGGCTTAATTGTTATGTTCATTATGGATGGTAAAACTTGAAAAACTACTTTTGCCTTTTGTTTATCCGATCCTAGACATTTCTGGGTATGTTTAAAGCTGACTGTGTGGTATTGGAATTGCTCATTGTTGAAGACCATACGGTTACCTATAGTTGTAAATATCTGGTTCATTTGGTCTCTTGTGGAGAGTTGTCTCATTGGCAATAAAACCAAATCTTCTTAATATGGTGTGGTAAACATTCAGACTTAGGTGCAAAGAGATTGGTAATATATCTGTCCACAGGGTAAACAAATAAAATCCCCACAATACTCAATTCATCTGAAAATGCAAAAAAGTCCCTCATCAAATGACAAAATCAAAAACTCAAACACAACAAACAAATGTATAACAACTGTAATTTCCTGACTCTGTAGATGCATTTCCTTAAGTAGAAAAAAAGTGAATTAAACCTCGTTATAGCTAGCTAAACCTCTCACTCACATAACAGTCACACGAAATTCCACCATATTGACAACGATGTGCAAACAAAACAAACAGACACAATAGGTATAAATGTTGAAAATAAGATAAAGCAGTCAACATCGCTCACAATCCCAGCCATTATAAAAACAAAGGAACACAACAGTTATACAGACAAAGCACACTATGCGCAAATACAAAATTTTAATCCTTTTATCTATGATGAATTAATTTTCCCTTAATGATTCAACCAAAACGTTAAAATCTTTTACCATTCGATACTTTACAAAAAAAGTTAAATAACAAACATATGAACTCCAAATGCCAAACGGAATGTCCTTTATTAAATGACAAAATCAAATGATTAAACACAACACACGAATGGACAACAACTGTCATATTCCTGATCAGGTAAAACAATTGAAATTTTATTATTTCCTTTTTTCCCTTTATTGTTCAAAGGAAGTAGTTGTATAAAGTATGTTTTATGTTTATATTTTCATTTTTCAGCCAATGTAAATCGGAGTTCATTTCTACTTACCAGATTTCACAAATGGATTTAAATGTTTGTAAACAATTTTCGTCACCCCATGTCAAACCATAGTTGTCATGTATCAAAGCACAGTTTGCACCTGGTTGTCCACCAAACTGTTTATTATCTGGTTGCTGTGGTGGTCCTTGGAACCAGTTATTGTAGTTAAGTGGATTACCAGACAACCATTTATATGATATTTCAGTGTTATTGTCTGTTAGGCCAATCCAAAAATTTCCTTAAAATAAAAATATGAACATCATAAGTAAGATTGTTCTCTTGAAATGCCAAATAAAAAAAGGACTGAAAATTAGATTTTTCAAACTGCATAAACTTCTTTTAAATTCAAAAAAAAGAAATGTCATCAAGAATATTGTATGTGTTTTGTAATAAATATCTATCACCAGCCCAGTAGTCAGCGTTTCGGTGTTGACATGAATATCAATTATATGGTTATTTGTGTATACATTTACTGTTACAAATAAAGGCAACAGTAGTATACCGCTGTTGAAAACCATAAATCCACGGACAAAAAAAAAATCGGGGTAACAAACTAAAAACGAGGGAAACGCATTAAATATAAGAGGAGAACAACGACACAACAGTGAAATGTAACACACACAGAAACGGACAAAGCATCAGAGCAATATATTACTTTAGCTGTATTTGGCCCATTGTTTTGGAATTTTTGGTCCTCAATGGTATTCAACTTTGTACTTGTTTGGTTATATAACTATTATGATCTGAGCGTCACTGATGAGTCTTAAAATTCTGGTACCTTTGATAACTAATTATAAAAACAATTTACGAAAATCACATATAACTACCACTGAACTATAAGGTTCTTACTTGGGACAGACACGTATAGAATATTACGGAGTAAAACACGTGTGAAGACGCGAATTATTCTTTTAACATTTTAGAACCTTGGAGAGTATTTGTTTTTTTTTTCTATGTCTGTGACAACTTAAATATTGCTGAACAGTTTATTTTCCCGTATATGTTAAACTATAACATGATAAATACCGTTATTTTGTTATGAATAAACTAATCATAGATACCAGGATTGAATTTTTTAATTTGCCCCAGACGCGCGTTTCGTCTACAAGAGACTCATCAGTGACGCTCGAATAAAACAAATGCTGAAAAGGCCAATGGAAGTACAAAGGTATTTTAAACATTTCAAAGTACACCAGATGAAAACAGTGAATTTGTAAGTATGACCATATCAATAATAATCCATATCAGCACGGATCGCATGTATCGGTAATCCAAACTCCACCAGTAGTAACATCGACCCAGTGGTTGTAAATACACTTATTAACATGATAAATGTCTCCATTACATCGAATTGAAATTAAAGATTTGTTTCAAACGAGAATTTTCATAGTTGATATCTATATTTAAATATACCTTAAAAGACAGAGTCATATACTATCACTAAAGTATGGGTTTGTTAAACATGTTAAATGCTATACATGTCATACTGAATCATTAGAAGCTGAACATGCTATATAATTCAAATATGTTATTAGGTATATATTCGCTATGAAAGCAAGTTAAGTAAAAATTGAAAAATTCAAATATCTTACATAAAATCGACGTGTTTAACCTTTAACCTACCGTAAGAATTGACACTTTTCAATACAATTTATAACAATACTTAAGTAAACACATGAAAATTTTCCCTACCATCTCCTATGACATTCTTCGTCAGCATCAATTGAATAACAAATACTAAAACAGCGTTTTCGACTGCAGTTTCAACAGAAGTTAAATGACCACCATGGACTTTGCAGGTAGCCTACAAATATGAAAAATAGCTAAAAATTCACCAAACAAACCATGTTCATCATTGTTTAAACTGGACGATCATATGTCCAAAAAGACTCGTTACTGAATCAAAAATTATGTACGAAAATGAAAAGGTACGGGATCAAACATTCAGTAAGGTCTTGCCATGTACAGCTTAGGTATTTTGTTCATTATTGTTATGCCAGAAAGACAGTACTGTACATATACCTCTGGTAAAAAGTAAAAACACATTTATAATGAAGAAAAAATCATGTTTTTGTTGCAGAAAATCAATTTGCATATCAAAATATTATATTCCTTACCTCAGAATCAAACCAATTTGCTTGTTTACATTTGAATATGTACACTACACCACGAACGATGGCAACCGTCTCGGGGCATGCTATGATTACTAAAATTATTAAAACAGTATTAAATGTTTTATTAAACTTTTTCTGTTAATTGTCATCCATTACAGTAGTTTAAAGTTTATTTTCTTCTCTCATATTTGTAATTTCCGAAGATTATCAACTGATAGATTTTAATTGAAACAGTCAGACACATTCATTTGGTTATTACAGTTTAGATTATTCGTATTATACACCATAGAAGATGTAAAGCAAACACATGTTAACATGGACACAAGTCATAAACAAATCTAAAATAACCATTGGTTTTAGTTATCATATTTTAAATTATGCAACTCGATAGCTGTATATAGTGTTAGAGGAGCTAATACTTACTTTTGTTTCGAAGCTACTACACACTTTTAAAACTGTTGATCAACGACAATTTCAATATCATTGATCTGCAAGTTTTTATAGTGGAAAATAGTTCATTACTGTGTTTAGTGTTTTATTGGATCTTTGTTACCTTTATTCACCATTTTCGAGATATTAGAAGGTTTTTTTTTTATCAATTTCCTGAAGTTGCCATACTCCTTCCTAAACGTGACATTAAGTTTTAATTCTTATACTCAAAGATATTTATATCCTTAACTATACATGTTAGTTCTGTTGTTACTTTGTTTTCTGTTCCTAGATGATGGTTTCCCTCCGTTGACGTTTGTAAGCCGAATCTGTTTTTATTGAAACTATTTATCGACTTTTGAACAGCGGTATAGTAGTGTTGCTTTTATAAGTATTGATCATTGCCAATGTTGAAATATACCATCTCATCCTGATTATTTGCTGTATTAAAAGTACTGACTGATTGGTAAGGTTTTTAAACCTTTATTGGATGTCATCTTCAACAACGTGTCTCTCTTCTTAATTTAGTGACCACGCTATTCCTCTTTGAGTATCTCTCAACTCATCTGACAATATGCTCTCATATTTTAATAATAATTATTAGATTAAATAACATTTGCTTAAGGTGAGGTCAAAATATTTAAACATTGTAATATTAGTTTCAGTTTGTTACATACATGTATATTAAAAAAATCAAAGACACAGAAGTTATAGGTCTTACTACATATTGGAATAGTCCCATTCCAACCTGAAGCTGTGCAGGTAATAGATTGTCGTCCAACCAGTGAAAGTCCTGCGTCACAGGAAAAATTTGCCGTGGAGCCAGTATTTCTTTCCGTTACAATGACTGAACCATTTTTTAGACTGTCGGTTGGAATATCTTCACACTGAACTGCGAAAATATTTGCAGTTTACAAGTTATTACCAACAAACAAAAGAACAAACAATACAACTACACTGTTGAGTTCCTTTTATAACAAAGGTTAAGTGACACATCTTCGAGAATAAATCTGCGCTACGTTTGTTGATCGAAAATTAGTACTGTCAGATTTTAACATGCATCGCAAAATGATCTGTTATAGTGGGAAAAGGAATTCATTACTATTCTGAAACACTAAGATAAGAACAAGTTCTTTATTTGATTTGAATACAAAGGAGTAGGTCCGGTAAGGGCCGATTTTGGCCTCAAATTTCATGTTCATCTAACAAAAGAGTTTGGACACTTTTTTAACACTTAAGTGTTTATTTCAATTGATTCAATGAGTTTAAGTGGAAGATTTGAACAGATTGTGTCATTACAAACGATCCGATTCAAGCTTAAATATGAAAAATCTCTCAAATATTTCAAAAACTTTCCAGATGGTTTTTGTCAAAAATAAAAGTGGCCGCATCCGTGTTCATCCTCAACCTTTATATATGTTATGTATTATCATCAAATACACCTTAAAGTTTAATATTATGAATGAACACGAATGCGGCCACTTTCATTTAAGACGGAAACCGTCTAAAATTTTACGAAAATGCTTAGATTCGGAAAATTTCAGTAATTTAGCATGACTAAGTGATACTAGTACACGATATTTGTTCATTGTGTTGTCGAAAACAGACCATATTTCTGTAGCAGAAGCATTCTTCTTTCCACTGAATAGCTAAAAGATTACTTTTTCACAATTTTGTAAAACTGCTATATTTTGGGGCCAATAAGCATATAAGGGATCTTACTGAACCTACTCCTTTTATTTGTTAATTTCCCGAAAGTTTTTTATCGCAACATTTGTTTTCGATCAATTCGTCAAAAGATGTGTCAAGCATAAAAGAATGCTCTTTCAGTGTTTTGTAGTTTTCTTGTAAGTAATTGCTTTCATCTTGACAGTGATGATAGGATCAATTTAACGTTGGATAAATTTTATATCTTCACATTGAACTAAATAGTTATGAAAGGTACCAGCATTAACAATGATCAATGATGATGAACGTCATAATCAACTCCGAAATATACAAATAACTTTTAGTTAGAAACATACGAGACTAAGAAAGGCCAGAATCTCCTGACTTTGGACAGAAGCAAACACGCGATGATGTAAAACAGGTTTTGTGAAATATCAACATTATACTCATTCCTCTAACCAATGTAGAACGTTAAAAGATTAGTATCATACAAATATACAATATATTAGAAAATGGTAATCCATATAATATGTTTAATTCAAGTCTTAGACAAGGTATATACAATCTGCGCTGGGAATGTCACAACGCATACCCTCGCTGCGATCTGAATAATAAATATATTTTCTTACGTTTAAACACACCAACAGTCAGAGGAATTGAAGATAATTAAACACACCATATATTTAATCTTTATGGAATAAGTAAAATCAATACACTCGACGAAACATTGAAGTAAAATATTCTTCTGCTAATTGTAGATAAGGGCTCTATCTAAATAATCTAGCTAAAATTTACTTGATTAACTGCACATAAATGCTATTTACGACGACTTGCATGATATTATACTTACACACGCAACACTGTCTCCCCCGACAACAGCTTCCATTTCTTTCCCATCCTGAACCAAAATTGCTTTCACAAGTGGAATCTTTATTTCGGGTGCATCTTCCCTTTGATGCCATACATTGCCTAGTAAGCTCTTGAAAAAAAAAGCAGATTATTTGAAGGTATCATGGACAGAGAGCAAGCACAAACTTGTTAAAACTTACAACAGAAATTTATTAGATTTGTTTTAAACTCAATCAAAAGTTTATTTTTTGTTCTCTTTCTATCATTAAAACACACATCTTGAGGCATTGAAACAAACAACATGGTCGTTTTAAATAATACCCATATTTTAGAATATTTTCCCTTATATTTTCAATACTGACACTTCACATTTTACTATAGGCGTAAGATGTCCAGTGATTGTATCTAATTGACATATACTTTACCTGCGAACATAGGTAATTTCATATACCATTGGAGATGAACTTTTGTTTCACTTCTGATCTTGTTGTCCCAGATATAAGAATGATCCATTTATTGGTATGATGTAAATGGGGATTTAAAAGAAAGGAAAATTGCCGAAAATAGACAAAGAAGAGAAAATTAACCCCAAAAAAAGAGAAGAGAATAATTCGGTGAGTAAATGCAGGAAAAAAAGTAAACAGAATGGGAAACACAAGCTTTGAATCAAAGAACACAGAATAAAACCCCATCAAAACTGTTTTGTATTTCATACCTGTAACACATATTATTTTTAAAGCATGCACGTTTACAGCTGAGAGCTGAGCATTCGCAAAGGCTCTTTTGGTTATAATAAACGTTGTAACGTATGTGTGTTATGTCATTTAACTTATCTATCATATCTTCTTCCTTATCATTTTTATTCCTTCAGTTAAAAAATATTAAACTAATCAAAATAGTCGCCAGTATCGTAATTACTTTTTATATGAAACTAGTAGAAAAGAAGCCACAGTTTTTCTGATTAATTACTGTGTTTTGCTAAGATATGATAGCATTATATATCTAGCTACATTTATTAAGTTAAAGAGGGGTGTGCACACAGTAAGATTAAAGCCAATATTCCATAGTCGTATCGTTTTCATCGTTTAAGGATGCATTTTATTCATAATTTGAAAGGAAACGTTGTCCAACGGAAGCTGATTTGATTGTGAAAAATGTATACGTATACCCTAACAATTTTTGAATTTGTTGAACCTATTCTTTTCATGCAAAATATATCATAACGGTAAAAATCATCAATGTTTCTAAACACAAACTAACTATTCTACAATTATATATGAAATGTGGTGTAAGATCTATGTTGACCCCTTTATTGTGTATGTTTTTTGTTTGTTTTACGAAATATGCCAAACTTCTTACTTTCTGCATTTGCCAGGTGACATATGGTGACAACGACAGCTACCAAACACCATATTGTTGACATAACTCTGAAAATATATCGAATAATACATGTATCTATAAGTTCGAAACTAAATTTATCCATAAACAATGATAAAATATGAAACAGATACTAAACGACTGTTTCAATAACTTCCGTTACGTTGCTGTACTATCTGCTTTTAAAACAGTGATAATCGTCTATATATGTATAAGTGAAACATGTAACATAGAGTTTGTTTATAATTAGAAACGTTGTATTCGTTGTATACGTTGAAACACACAAAATACCCTTAAACAACGCACATCGTGAGTTTCTTCATGTACATAAACGACTGATGGCAGCATACAACTATGTATTGTTCAAAATTATCAGACGAATAACACTTTGTTACAAAACAAAGTAAAGTATAAGACAAGGTACGGTCTTCAACACATATCATTGGCTCTTACTAAACCGCAAGCTATAAATGACCCCACAAGATGGTGTAAACCAACCGGGAAAACCAACCGTCTAATCTATATAAAAAAACAAAAACAAGAAACACTTATTAACCACATCAACAAACGACAAATAATGAATATACAATTCCTGATTTAGGACAGGTGCAAACAACTGCAGCAAGTTTATATAAAGGCAACGGTAGTGAACCGCTGTTCGAAATTCATAAATTGGATGTGAAAAAAAATCAGTGTTACGAACTAAAACTGACGGAAATAGTTATCAAAGGTACCAGGATTATAATTTAGTACGCCAGACGTTTTGAAGCTTAGAATATATTAATGAAAATGGTTGACACAAAATTTCTAATAACTGAAATATTTTCCTTAACTTAGGTTTAATTCCTCGAGTGATGTAAGATTGTTGTCTTTCAATTGAATTTGACTTGCACATTGACGTTTTTTTGGGAGTGTTAAAATCTCTTAGCAAACAAGATGGCGGCCGTAAAATTTACGAAGGGATTATTTCAACCTTGCCATTTGGAACACTAAAGCTTTCAGCAAACAAAATAAGCCAAATGTCGTCTGATGGAATACTCTGATATAATCTTTTAAATTGTATTGAATAATTTAAAAAAAACTAGAATATCGTTTGTACGAAAATTAGTAAAAACTTACCAATATGTGTAATAGCAGTCCCGTAGATAGAAGGATGATTTTTTAAAATTCAGTGCTTACTTAAATACTAAGTTAAATAAAAGTACAAAGTGAATGATCTGGAAGGTGATTAACATCAATTAGTGACACATGTTATTTTTCTGTCTTAATATTGACTGCATAAGCAAATATTGTTAAACATGTTACTTTCTTTAACTGTTGATAAATTCTTTTCAATTCTTGATGCATATTGTAATTTAATCAGCAAATGGTAAAATCACAAGAATTCTGAACTCAGAGGAAATTCAACAGAAAGGCTCTAATCAACTGACAAATCTAAAAGCTCACACACATCAAACAACTGGGGAACAACTGTAATGTAAGTGAGTTGGTAGAGGCATTTTGTATCGAAAGAAATGCTGGACCAAGCCTGGTTTTATAACAAGTTTAACCTTGTGATTGTATGGCAGTCGCATGCAATTTAATCACATTGAAAACGATATGTGAACAACACAGACAGACACAACAGGCAAAAATGAAGAAAAAAAGGATACAGAAGTTAACATTGTGTTATAAAAATATAATCACCACAAAACAAACAAATATGTAACAGAAAAGCACAATAAGATATAAAGACAATACACAAAAGCCAACTCGAGTTTCCTCTCAAAAGAACACTTTCAGGACGCTCAAATCCAAGCAGATGAATTGTGAAGTTGAATAAATCAAAGCTGCATACAATTGATAACTAAGGGAGGGTCGGGATCTCGCTGACATGTTTAACCCCACCACATTATCTTTGTATGTGCCTGGCTCAAGTCAGGAGCATGTAATTCAGTGGTTGTCGTTAATATAAATTACATAATTGTTTTTTGCTCTTTTTTACATAAATTAGGCTGTTAGTTTTCTCTTTGAATTAATTTACTTTGTCAGGACCTTTAATAGCTGAGTATGCGATATTGAATTTGCTTATTGTTGAAAGTCGAACGGTGTCATTTTAGTCTCGTGCAGGGAAATATATCATTAAAATTCATACCATATCTTCTTTTTTTTAATCAATTTAAAAAAAAACATCTTCGTCTAGATTAGACCCAATGCGGAAAGATTTTATATTTTTAATACGTTTTCACTTCCTTTTTATTTTCCAATGCTTTCTATATACAAACATGACAAATGTAACTTAATGGTTTATACAATTTGTGATACTCCTTTGCATGCTAATGTAAAATGTTGTCCTTTAACTTAGTTAGTAAGTAAATTGTTTGATAAATGTGTGAATTATGGTTTACAAAAACTCTAATATTTCATAATATGTTATTACGATATTAATAATACATTTTAATAGATGTTCAGATGTAAAAGCAAATTAAAAGTACTTTGATGATGCAAGCTAATTATGCATCAATTAATATTGATTTTGCAACTTATGTACTTCTTGCTAATGTACGTGATACATCTTTAATACTTCGCTATCAATATATATTAATTATGATATAGTCAGCGGAATTTCACATCGATCTTTTAAAGTACACTAGAAATATAGATAATATATATACAAGTCTAAATTGAAAACAACGTTCAAACCTATGATTAAACTATCAATATGAATAAACAGTGAAATGAAATAACTTATTCCAACATTAATGTGACTTTTGGTTTTAAGGAGTTGTTATCATTCGTTAAATACATTCAATCATTTAAGAAATTTTCTGATATATGTGTAGAGTATTGTTTACCGAAACTGTATATATTGATAAGGTATTCTAATATATATTCACTCATGATAGCAATATAAAAGTACGTTGCTGATACTAGCTAATCACGCAACATTGAATTGTGACACGTTTTGTCTTTCATTGTTAATATAATTGATTTTCTAAGTTATGTACGTCTTGCTTATGTACGTGTAGCATCTTTCTTTCTTCGTCTCCAATATATTAATTATGATAAGTAAGCAAAATTTTACATGTAACATCAGAAATAAAGATAAAATGAATTTGTATATTTTATTAGTAATTAATATTATATAAATTTTCCGTAATAACTTGGCCAGCTAAAATATATATGAATAACGGTCAAGCGTATGCCGCTAACATGTTTAGCCCAACCACATTATATATGTATGTGCCTGTCAGGAGCATGTTATAAAGTGGTTATCGTCTATTGTATGTTACATATTGTTTTTTCGTTCATTTTTATGTACATAAATGAGGTCATTTCTTTTCTTGTTTGAAATGTTTTACGTTGTCATTTCGGGGCCTTTGATAACTGACTATGCGGTATGGGCTTTGCTCATTGTTGAAAGTCATACATTGACTTATAGTTGTTTTCTCCTTGGCACTTACATCACATCTTTTTTGTATGTGCAATCAGGATGTTTACACTGGAAATCGTAAATATTCAGATCCTGGAAATGTGTTTATAAATGAACATTATACGTGTTATTGATTTGGTATAGGTATAAGATTATATAGATGTTATATGGTACGTTATAGTGTTTGTTACGTTATCAGACTAGATCGGTGATTAGTCATACCGGAAGTGAGAGATTGTCGTGAGGACGATAGAGTGTGGCAGATTTAAAATTTTGTTCGGACAAGGTATGGTTGATTTTTCTATACATAACGGCCGATTCTGAGGAGGTACCGACAGTCAGTTAACTTAGAAAAATTTGTTTGGACAAGTTATGGTTAATTTAACTATAAATAACAACCGGTTCTGAGGAGGTTCCAACAGTCAATTTACTTAGAAACGTTTGTTCTGAGATGGTATGGTTGATTTTTCTATATAAAAAAAAACGGTTCTGAGGACGTACTGAGAGTCAATTTATTAAGAAAATTTTGTTCAGAAAAGGTATGGTTGTTTTTGCTATGTTATATTGATAACGGCCGGTTCTGAGGAGGTACCGACAGTCAATTTACTGAGAAAATATTGTTCGGACAACATATGGTTGATTTTACTATAAATAACGACCAGTTCTGAGGAGGTACCGACAGTCAATGTACTAAGAAAATTTTGTTCGGACATGGTATGGTTGATTTTACTATAACAAAGTCACACCAAATACATAAGGTGCTGCGCCAAGGTTCACGTCTTACCCCGAGACTAAAGTTGACACTCATAAAACAGCGGTTGAGCAGCAGTCTGGAGACGCCAGCAAACAAGGTCTTTGTATTCTGCACAATACAAAGCATTCCTTAAATGAATGTCGAGCGTTCTGAGCAAAGTCAATAGAGGAACGCAAAGGTCTTTTGAAAGAAAACGATGTCTGTTACAAGTGTTATGATTCTACCAAACACAGAAGCCGTGAATGCAATGCACGCATAAGTTGTAAAGAATGTTGAAGTAAACAACACACTACTGCACTTCACATCACTAGACCACAGCAACCTGCAAGTTCTCAGTCTAGCTCGCCTAAGCAAGCCTACGGCGGGGGGCCTATAGAATCGGCTGAAACTAAGGCAACATCAGTTAACTCTACCTGTACTGAGATCTGCAAAGATACATACGGCGGGAAATCTTGTGCTAAAATACTTCCTGTGAATGTTCATGACAAAGATAACCAGTACAAAGTTATCATTGATGACCAAAGCAACCGGTCACTAGCATCGCCCGAATTCATTAATCTTTTCGACGTCAAAGATAAACCGGGATATTATACTTTATCAACATGCTCCGGCAGAGTAGTCACTTCCGGCAAAAGAGGAAGAGGTTTCGTCATGGAATCAATCAATGGTAATGACAAGTTTGACCTTCCTGTACTGATTGAATGTGATCATATTCCCAATAATAGGGACGAAATACCTACTCCTGAAGTAACAATGCATCACCCTCATTTAAAAGAACTTAAGGGTAGCATTCCACCAATAGATGAAAATTGCCAAATTCTTCTCTTAATTGGCAGAGACATTATAGAAGCACACCATGTGCTTGACCAGCGCAAAGGACCATCCAGAACTCCATATGCACAACAATTGAAACTGGGTTGGGTAGTGATAGGAGAAACTTGCATTAAGAAGCAGCATGTGCCTCTTGAGTTAAATGTCAAAATAACCAGCATTTTACCTACAGGACAACCTTCAACGTTTCAACCATGTATAAGCAAATTTGACATCGGGAAAACTACACAGACCCCGTTAAGAAAGATTTACAATCGCCACTCTTTGAAAACAGAAAGGACGATGATAAGCCTGGAATGTCATATGAGGACAAAATGTTCATGAAACAGATGAACAACGAATTTGTGAGAGACTCGGAAGGAAGTTGGGTAGCACCGTTACCGTGCCGAGTGCCAAGACAGCCGTTGCCAAGCAACAGACAACAAGCTCTACATCGTGCTAATATGTTAGACACCAGTCTAAATAGAAACCCAGTTAAGCGGGAACACTTTTTTACATTTATGAGTAAGATCCTAGACAATAATCATGCAGAGCTTGCTCCACCATTGTACGAACATAAGGAGTGCTAGTTTTTGCCATTGTTTGGCACAAACCTCCCTCTAGTTTTACTCTTTAATTTCAGATAGGGAGGCATTTGAAAAAAATGTCTCACTTCCGGTAAAATTCAACTGGCGGACAGTATACTTAAATCAGCCCAATATCGAAGGCGGGTATTTGAAAAGGTGTTTAAATCATGCTACTATAATTATACTTGGCACGAACAATGGTTATGTGCTACTTTTGAATACAATTAGAGATTGTAAGTCTTTGGAAGCCCTACTTCCGGTAAAAATTAATATGGCGGACATTGTTATAATGTAAGCCTATTTATTTGGGATGATAATTGAAGTGTATTTGAATGTACTGCTACTATCTTCATATATCATCAATATATAGGCCACATGTCTATAAAATCACAACTTCCGGTGAAATCCAATATGGCGGACATAGAAATATGAAGATACTTTTTTTTTTTTTTTTTTTTTTGTTGTGAAATGTTAAAGCATTTTTTTGTGCTAGTCATTCAACTTTTGACTTTAAGTTATCCTCAATCCCAAATATTCACTAAATCTAAAAAAGGGACGAAATTTATCAATAATATGGCGGCAACACATTGAATTCTATTCACAATCACCACCACAAGCACACAAGGCAGTGCACGGGAGACCTGATTTCCCACATTTACAACGACCATCGCAGCCTTTTTTACATCCGCAATGCACAAGCTCCTGACAAGATGACGATGCCTCAGAAAGTGTAGTCCAAAAGGGTTCCCATTGATTATCTTTGTCCCTTTTCCATCCATAAGCGCCTGGACTAGGTAGTAATGGAACCAATTCCAAGCTCGATCCCCATACACAACCGCCTTGGAATATTGCACGTTTAACATGTTGGAAAAGACTAGACCGAGTCGGTGGAATAGGCTCAATTAGTCTTCCCTTAGGCGCAAACAGTTGTTTTCTTGCTTCATTAGCCCCAGTTGATGTGTTCGTTCGATCGTACACTAAAACCATGTATCTTTCTATCAATGCCATTATTAATTATTAAATCCATATCGCGATCGGGTGATGTAGGTTGATCACTTATTGTTCGGAATGCTAAAGTAACATCTTCAAATGCCACCCATGTCTCCCACGCAGTCTTTTTTCCTTTTCCAGCAAACGAAAAGACGGTATCACAACCGGTAAAGGCATGGAACACAGGAAGTGTGTGTGATATATCAATGCCTAGTACATTTGAAAGTTCATGAATGGATATTTATCTGAAGATTTTCCAATCCCAAACGCTAGCCATAGTTCGTCTGCCCCGATTTCACGAAATAGTGACACAGCAATGACAGCAATATCCGTATCGACTGTTCGAATTATGACTCGTTTAAGTCCATGGTTCACTGCATCTGAGACATGCACCATGATTCTAGTGTCAGCCTCTTCATGTGAACATGGTGCTAAATTTAAAACATCATCACGTGGTGGATAACATAACACATCCTGATCATTTGTTGCTACAACTATCTTTTCTGCAAAATGTTGTTGAGCAAGATGCTGAAAAAGAAAACTAAAAATTCCTTTTTATTGTCATCATCTCTCAAAAAACTTTGCCAATTTTGAGGAATTTATTTTGACCCTGGACTCGTCTGCGTATTCCCTTCCCTCGTTTGCTTCTGGTTGCAGCCTTCAAGCTATTGTCGATGTACACATCCCAGACTATATCCCTTCTTGCTACAGTTTCCAGTTGTTTTCTAATATAAGGACAGAATATCAAATCAGCATAATCGTCAAAGGTACGAGATGTTGATGGTTAAAGCATATTCACAATTGCGGCACCGTCAATAACTAAAGCATCCACATCAGGAGCATCATATGTCGTTGTTGTCAATGGTTGCAAACACTTACTGAGAATATTTGATTTGGTTCCAAGACGCATTTTCCCATGCTGGCTCAATGCTGGCGGATTCATATTGTTTTCATGGGCAAAGAAGTCTTCCAAGTCGCCACCTCTTGTCTGACAAGATATATAGAGTCTTGAAAATAACGACACATCACTTTTCAGTATGCTAATTTTGTCCTCCATTGCCGAAACAGTCTTCTCGTGTGGAGATCTAAATAATGCCAATGCATTTTTCTTGATCGGTTCAAAAATTGGAACAGTTCTGTGTTCACTTGTGAATGGTCATTTTTTTTTTATTCAAATTAAAGGAACTACCATGAGCAAAGCGCTTTAACATATTTTTTTTCAATTGAGAGACACAAGCCATAATGACGATCTTATCAAAATTGGAATATAAGTACTAGCATGATTCAATTATTTTACCCATAGAAAGACCAGGTCATGCGCCAAAAAAGCCAGTCGTAGAAGATTTAAAAAAGCAGAAATAAAATAGGTTATTTCATATTTTTTAGAATTTATGCAAATATTGTTATTGCTGCACATATATTATATTGATAGTTAAAAACATTCATTAATACAAGTTTTAATATTTTGTAATATCTCTAAACTACAATTGACTATGTATTCGCATTTCAGCATTAATCTGCATTCTTGTGACCAACTCCTTCTCATTACACAAAATAATTTCAAACTCATTAAAATACTTTACTGACATCAATAAAATTGAAAATGAAAATGGGCAATGTGTCAAAGAGACAACAACCCGACCAAATAAAAAACAACAGCAGAAGGTCACCAACAGGTCTTCAATGTAACGAGAAATTCCCGCGCCTGGAGGCGTCCTTCAGCTGTCCCATAAACCAATATATACTAGTCCAGTGATAATGAACGCCATACTAATTTCCAAATTGTACACAAGAAACTAAAATTAAAATAATATAAGACTAACAAAGGCCAGAGGCTCCTGACTTGGGACAGGCGGGGTTAAACATGTTTGGGATATCTCAACCCTCCCCCTATACCTCTAACCAATGTAGAAAAGTAAAGTATATTTCTTGCGTCAAAGTTAATTAGAGATTTGTATATTTGGAATATAGCTTATACCCCCGACGTGTCAACCTACTCTTCCAACACCTGGTATCTACCCCTACTTATTATGCGAAGTCAAAAAGGGGCTGCAATAAAAATGACATTTCTGTCATGACAACGTTTATTTGAATATAAAACCAAGAATTTCTGGTGATGTTTTCATTATTCAGTATGGATTCAGACACAGCAATAGTTTACACTTATAGAGACCGTGCATTTTGTTCAGCTGACGATATTGACGTTTTGCTGGATAAGTACTATTTTCATTCTTTTTTTTTAATTAAGTTGTACATTAAAGAATGCAAATATATATCATAAAATAATGGTATTGAATGTTGTTTTTCATTCGTTTTGTTTCAGCAACAAGCTTTACTACAATAAACAGTTTGTATCAAGTTAAAAAGCAAAAAATCGTAATGCAATACACGCAGGTATTCCTAGTGTAGTAACTTCAAGCTAGTCCTGTCCAATATTGTTTGTTACATGATGGTCATCGTTAATCGCTTTAACAAACAAAAAAATAATAATCAAATCTTTCAACCAAGCAATTAAATGTGTTATTTCTGTATTGCTGTTTATAAAAGTCCGGGGTTATTTCAAGTCAAAGGCCAAACTCACCTAATTTTTCATTTTGCTCTTATAAACGGCTTTTATCATTTAGGCTACCCCCCCCCCCCATCCTCCTTTAAATCAGCAAAATGGTAAATGAATCAACATGAAAACTATCTCTTCGTAAAATAATCTTTGCAGTTGTGTATCTTTGTTCTAGATGCCATATTTTGCTAATACACCTAGTCCGGTGTCATGTAAGGTCACCAACCGGACCCGTCTTATTTGACCAACATTAAATTATTTCGTATATACTCGGATAAATATGTTTTATAAAGTGAGATTTTAGTCCAAATTTTTCATTTCATCAAGTTTTCCGTCAAGAATCTTTACAACAATAAACCGTTTGTATACAGTTTAATAGCTAAATCTCGTACTGCAATACACACAGATATCCCTAGTATAGTAAATTCAAGCTAGTCCGGGGTCATTTCAGGTCAAGGGCCAGACTCACCTGTCCATTATTGTTCATTACATGTTATAATCGCTGATTAAGTGTCTTTTATTGATTTTTTCGAGGACAATCGCCTCAACATATATATGAAGAAGTAAATGAAGAAGAAAAAAAAACTCAAATATTTCAACCAAGCAATTAATTATTAAATGATTTTATTTCTATATTGCTGTTTATATAAGTCCGGGTTATTTCAGGTCAAGGGCCGGACTCACCTTGGTTTTTTTTTATCTTTCTCTTATAACCGGCTTTTATTATTTACCCCGTTATAATCAAATTAGCAAACGGGTAGATGAATAAACATGAAAAAGATCTCTTCGTCAAATAATGTCTGCAGTTTTGTATCATTGTTCTAGATGCCATATTTTGCAATACACTTAGTCCGGGGTCATGAAAGGTCACCACCCGGACCCGTCTAATTTGGCCAACTTTAAATTATTTCGTTAAATCTCGGCTTAATATATTTTATAAAGTGAGATTTTAGTCCAAACTTTTCCCTTGATCAAATTTTCCGTCAACAATCTTAAATACTAAGTTAAATAAAAGTACAAAGTGAATGATTTGGAAAGTGATTAACATCAATTAGTGACACATGTTGTTTTTCTGTCTTAATATTGACTGAATAAGCAAATATTGTTAAACATGTTACTTTCTTTAACTGTTGATAAATTCTTTTCAATTCTTGATGCATATTGTAATTTAATCAGCAAATGGTAAAATCACAGAAATTCTTAACTCAGGGGAAATTCATCAGAAAGGCTCTAATCAACTGACAATCTAAAAACTCACACACATCAAACAACTGGGGAACAACTGTAATGTACGTGAGTTGGTAGAGGCATTTTGTATCGAAAGAAATGCTGGACCATGCCTGGTTTTATAACAAGTTTAACCTTGTAATTGTATGGCAGTCGCATGCAATTTAATCACATTGAAAACGATATGTGAACAACACAGACAGACACAACAGGCAAAAATGAAGAAAAAAAGGATACAGAAGTTAACATTGTGTTATAAAAATATAATCACCACAAAACAAACAAATATGTAACAGAAAAGCACAATAAGATATAAAGACAATACACAAAAGCCAACTCGAGTTTCCTCTCAAAAGAACACTTTCAGGACGCTCAAATCCAAGCAGATGAATTGTGAAGTTGAATAAATCAAAGCTGCATACAATTGATAACTAAGGGAGGGTCGGGATCTCGCTGACATGTTTAACCCCACCACATTATCTTTGTATGTGTCCTTGGCTCAAGTCAGGAGCATGTAATTCAGTGGTTGTCGTTAATATAAATTACATAATTGATTTTTGCTCTTTTTTACATAAATTAGACTGTTAGTTTTCTCTTTGAATTAATTTACTTTGTCAGGACCTTTAATAGCTGAGTATGCGATATTGAATTTGCTTATTGTTGAAAGTCGAACGGTGTCATTTTAGTCTCGTGCAGGGAAATATATAATTGAAATTCATACCATATCTTCTTTTTTTTAATCAATTTAAAAAAAAACATCTTCGTCTAGATTAGACCCAATGCGGAAAGATTTTATATTTTTAATACGTTTTCACTTCCTTTTTATTTTCCAATGTTTTCTATATACAAACATGACAAATGTAACTTAATGGTTTATACAATTTATGATACTCCTTTGCATGCTAATGTAAAATGTTGTCCTTTAACTTAGTTAGTAAGTAAATTGTTTGATACAAAAACTCTAATATTTCATAATATGTTATTACGATATTGATAATACATTTTAATAGATATTCAGATGTAAAAGCAAATTAAAAGTACTTTGATGATGCAAGCTAATTATGCATAAATTAATAGTGATTTTTCAACTTATGTTCTTCTTGCTAATGTACGTGTTACATCTTTCATACTTCGTTATCAATATATATAAATTATGATATAGTCAGCGGAATTTCACATCGATCTTTTAAAGTACACTAGAAATATAGATAATATATATACAAGTCTAAATTGAAAACCACGTTCAAACCTATGATTAAACTATCGATATGTATAAACAGTGAAATGAAATAACTTATTCCAACATTAACGTGACAGTTGGTTTTAAGAAGTTGTTATCATTCGTTAAATACATTCAATCATTTAAGAAATTGTCTGATATATGTGTAGAGTATTGTTTACCGAAACTGTATTATTTCATTAATTCATTTTATATACTGTTACTATGATATTGATAAGGTATTCTAATATATATTCACTCATGATAAGAAGATAAAAGTACGTTGCTGATACTAGCTAATCAGCAACATGTTACATTGAATAGTGACACGTTTTGTCTTTCGTTGTTAATATAATTGATTTTCTAAGTTATGTACGTCTTGATTATGTACGTGTAACATCTTTCTTACTTCGTCTCCAATATATTAATTATGATAAGTAAGCAAAATTTTACATGTAACATCAGAAATAAAGATAAAATAAATTTATATATATTTTATTAGTAATTATTATATAAATTTTCCGTAATAACTTGGCCAGCTAAAATATATATGAATAAAGGACAAGCGTATGCCGCTAACATGTTTAGTCCAACCACATTCTATATGTATGTGCCTGTGCCTGTCAGGAGCATGTTATCAAGTAGTTATCGTCTATTATAATGTTACATATTGTTTTTTCGTTCATTTTTATGTACATAAATGAGGTCATTTGTTTTCTTGTTTGAGATGTTTTACGTTGTCATTTCGGGGCCTTTGATAACTGACTATGCGGTATGGGCTTTGCTCATTGATGTAGCCATACATTGACTTATAGTTGTTTTAAATTTCTGTGTTATTTGGTGTCTTGTTGAGAGTTGTCTCCTTAGCACTCATATCACATCTTTTTTGTAGGTGCAATCAGGATGTTTACACTGGAAATCGTAAATATTAAGATCCTGGAAATGTGTTTATAATTGAAAATTATACGTATTATTGATTTGGTATAGGTATAAGATTATGTAGATGTTATATGGTACGTTATAGTCTTTGTTACGTTATCAGACTAGATCGGTGATTAGTCATACCGGAAGTGAGAGATTGTCGTGAGTAGCAGCTGACTAAAGTTGTCGTCAATTTATTTCCCTAAGAAACAATTTCCCCGGGAAACAATGTAATTTAAAAAAAAATTAAAACCATACGCACAAAATAGTGCACCGTTATTCTATCTTCGCAGACACTGTATACTGATTACATTACGTAACACAAATCACAGATAATTTATTAATAATGTTTAAATTTTAAGAAAAGGGGTGATATTCATTTTTCATAGATTGATTAATTATTTTCTTAATGATTCTAGTATATAGAAGGGGAAACATTGTTTATGTCAAACAAGTATGCATTCACTAGTGATTACTAGTTTGTTATTCCATCCGTCAGGACAATTTTCCAAACATTTTATCCTCATGTTTGAATATATTTATTAGATATTTGATATAAACTATGAACACTCATAATATTACTAGGAGGGGGTCATATTTTGTGTTTCCAGTGGAAACATATTTTTTTTTGTGTTTCCAGAGGAAATATTTTGTTATGTTTCCAGGGTTTGTCTAGAATTTTTTTTAACTAATTGTCAATGTTTTCCCCCTCCTAATTTATCTCAGAAATTTTTAGTGTTTCCAAGGAACACATTTCATTCTTTTTTATGTGTTTGGCACGGGGAACACATTTTTTGTTGTTGTCTAGTAATTATTGTTTAACTACTTGTTAATCTATAATGATGTCGTCTAGTATTGGTTTCTCTGCTTCTGAAAGATTTCATTTTCATGTTTTAAGGACAGATTTAATTCTAATCAGTTTCCGTGTTTCCAGGAGGAACATTTTTTCTTTGTTTCCAGGGGAAACATTTTTTTTTGGGGTTTCCAGGGGAAACTTTTTTTAGTTGGTGTTTCCAGGGGAAACTTTATTTTGTGTTTCCACGGGAAACATGTTTTGTGTGTTTCCGGGGGAAACATTTGTTTTGTGTGTTTTCAGGGGAAACTTTTATTTGTGTGTTTCCACAGGAAACATTTGTTTTATGTTTACATTTTTGTCTAGTAATAATTTTTTAACTACTTACGAAAGATTTCATTTCATGTTTCCAAGGGACACATTCAATTCTATTTTATTTTTTTGGTATTTCCAGGAGAACCTTTTGTTTTTGTTTTTACAAGGGATACATTTTAATTTGTTGTTTCCAGGGGAAACTTTTTTTGTGTCTACAAGGGAAACATTTTATTTATTTCAAGCGATGAAACGCTGGAAACTTATAAAAAACAAATAAAATGTTTACCTTGGAAACACAAAAAAAAAGATTCCCCTGGAAGCACCAAAAATAATAAGAATTGAATTTGTCCCTTGGAAACATGGAATGAAATCTTTCCTAAGTAGTTAAAAAAAAATTACTAGACAAAAATGGAAACATTAAAAAAATGTTTCCCGTGGAAACACAAAAATAAAAATTTCCCCTGGAAACACAAAAAAGCATGTTTCCCCTGGAAACACAAAAAAACATGTTTCCCCTGGAAACACAAAATAAAGTTTCCCCTGAAAACACCAACAAAAAATAAGTTTCCCCTGGAAACACAAAAAAAAATGTTTCCCCTGGAAACACAAAAAAAATACTAGACAAAAATGGAAACATTAAAAAAATGTTTCACGTGGAAACACAAAAATAAAAGTTTCCCCTGGAAACACAAAAAAGCATGTTTCCCCTGGAAACACAAAAAACATGTTTCCCCTGGAAACACCAACAAAATAAAGTTTCCCCTGGAAACACCAACAAAATAAAGTTTCCCCTGGAAACACCAACAAAAAAAAGTTTCCCCTGGAAACACAAAAAAAAATGTTTCCCCTGGAAACACAAAAACAAAATGTTTCACCTGGAAACACCAACAAAAAAGTTTCCCCTGGAAACACAAAAAAAAATGTTTCCCCTGGTAACACAAAATAAAGTTTCCCCTAGAAACACCAACAAAAAAAGTTTCCCCTGGAAACACAAAAAAAAATGTTCCTCCTGGAAACACGAAAATTACATGTGTCCCTTGAGAACATAAAAATGAAATCTTTCCTAAGAAAACCCATGCTAGGCGACATAATCATAAATTAACAAGAAGGTAAAAAATAATTACTAGACAACTGTGGAAGTACTTAAGAAATGGGTTCCTTGGAAACATGAAAATTGTCTAAGATAACCCCAAACTAGGAGGAAGAAAATATTGACAATATAAAAAAGAAGATGTGGTTTGATTGCCAATGAGACAACTATCCACAAAAGACCAAAATGACACAAACATTAACAACTATAGGTCACCGTACGGCCTTCAACAATGAGCAAAGCCCATACCGCATAGTCAGCTATAAAAGGCCCCGATAAGAAAATGTAAAACAATTCAAACGAGAAAACTGACGGCCTTATGTTAGTAAACAAAAATGAAGTAGTTAATTTCTTTTAGACAAACCTGGAAACATAACAAAATGTTTCCCCTGGAAACACAAAAAAATGTTTCCACTGGAAACACACAAAAAAATGACCCCCAACCCCTTAAAAATATCATGAAATGTTCATAGTTCATATCTAATAAATATATTCAAACATGAGGATAAAATGTTTGGAAAATTGTCCTGACGGATGGAATAACAAACTAGTGATCACCAGTGAATGCAAACATGTTTGACATAAACAATGTTTCTCCTACTATATACTAGAATCATTAAGAAAATAATTAATCATTCTATAAAAAATGAATATGACCCCTTTTCTTAGAATTTAAACATTATTAATTAATTATCTGTGATTTGTGTTACGTAATGTAACCAGTATGTATATACAGAGAGTCAGTGTCTGCGAAAATACACCTTATCGCTATTCCCGGCTGACCCTGCCGCTTGAACTTTTGACGCATACAACAATCACTTTTTCATTGTGGCGTCAGCTATTTTGTATTATGACGTCATAATTTTACGGGAACCTGTGTGGTATCCAGTAATGGCGGACAAATAGCGATAAGGTGTATAGAAGTATGTTGAACTATTTTGTGCGTATGGATTTAAAAAAATTTAAAATTACATTGTTTCCCGGGGAAATTGTTTCTCAGGGAAATAAATTGACGAAAACTTCAGTCAGCTGCTCGTGAGTACGATAGAGTGTGGCAGATTTAAAAGGACGATTAGTTGTTACTGAACCAGATCAGTTAAGTTGAACATTTACTAACATTATCAACTGCTATTTGTTGTACATATGCAATTACCAATGTAAATAATAAACTGATTGATAAGTTTACTTCTTGTGTGTTACAGTGGTGACAGCGGTGTGGATGGAGCCCCAATAGACAACTTTCGAGTTCGATGCATTTCCGTCAAAAACTCTGGTTTTAGTAAACGTCATTTGTGCGTTTAGGGGCGTCGTCACTTCCATTCCAATGTTGAGCGAGTGGTTGGAAAACTGTAATTCTATATTGTACGAATTATACGACAAATTGAATTCTCAAAATTGACAATCAGCATTGGTGTCATTAGGGAATTGTCATTAAGTACCTACAGAACAACCATTATTTCTAGTTTATCCTGCACAATGACGATCACCAAGACGCTTGATGAAAGTAAATAGTGCAGGGATACAGGCGACCCCCTCTATCTGGTAAATGACGTCATAAAGGCGCGTATAATTGACGAGTTTTTTCCGGTGACGGATGAACTCGAAAGTGGTCTATCGGGCCACTAGCGTTTATTGTGACTGATTCATGTGGTAATAATTTTGACAGTAACAGAATATTTGAACAGCCACCTGACTTTAAAATAGAATATTGCATTGTCCATGGAGCCACAGTAAATCAGTTGCCGGTTCGCCGAATATCGGTTAGCCACGCCTACTGCTTAACAACGGTAGTCAAGAAGCGTATGCCCGTCAACTTTGTAAACAAGTATGGCCGACATCTTGCAACTACAGGATGTCCCAGACGACTTTTCAGCATCATATCTTGTTTATTTGCCAACCCTTCGACAAAAACAAAGGGCAACTGCTTTTGTAAAGGACAGTTATGTTAAAAGCGGTATCAATATTTAGAGCAGGAAATGAACGTATTGCGATAAAATCCAATGTTAACCGCAGCCAGAGGAAGAGTGAAGATCCACATACTATTAACCTGGACGTGAATGAAACAACACGTAAACTAGAAGATGCACACTGTAACTGCAAGGCAGGGTTAGGATTATTTCTCTTATGTTTATAATATTTTCTCTTTCTCAATTATTTGCACGTATTTTTCTTTTATAATTTTATTGCCCAAATGATGCAGAGGGGTTTGTTACTATTTGCCTTTTTTTTACTTTAAGTTTAAGGGTCCCTATACTTTAGAGTTATGGAGCATTCATGGTTATGGTTAGGTTAGGGTAAGGCTAGTGTTAGGTTTAGGTATGGGTTAGGGTAAGGTTTGAGGTTAAGAATAGTTTAGTAGAGCTCTTTATGGGTTGGGACCCCTAAAGTAAAAGAAATTTGCCGGGTTTACTATCCATGGGAACCCCTGTGAATGAACGTCACGGAACGACTTATTAAGTGAGTTATTTTAATACACGAACAACTTGAAATAACTAACATTACCTAGGGTAGTGAACATGTATAGAACAATTGAATGACCTTAACTTTCACCCTCAATATTTTATGAACCTTCTTTTATTCTGATTCTACCCCCTCCCTATAAAAAAGCAACTGGTTAACACACAAACATATATATATTCCCTTGTACATGTGAATATTCTGATAATAATACATTGTACACATGATCATCAATATAAGATTTTTATATATATAAATGGAATATTTTATATAAAGCCATTTTTAAAAAAGCAGAACTTTATATATATATATATATAGTACTGTATCAAATTGATATTGGTCAGGGTACGAAGGTTCGATTCCTTCCCTAGGCTTAAATAGATATCAGCTGGTTGCAAAGAGGGCAGATTGCCTAGTGGCCCCACCCTGACCAAGTCTGTTTTTAAAAAGATGCATGAAATGTTTATTAATTTTATTATGTTTTTTTTGTATTTTGTTGCAGAGTTTTGTAAATTTTGTTTCTTGGAATCCATTGTGGAATACCATTGTGGAATTTCCTTGGTATGTTGAAATATTTACATTTACAAAAGTGATGATTTTAAAATCAAACATGTATACATGTTGCTGTTCTTATGTCAATAATAAATTTAAAAGCTGTTAACTTAAACAGAGCTACATATCAAAGGCAACAACAAATAAAACCAAGGAGTAAACAAAGACTTTAAAAATCCAACTACATGTACATGTACTTAAAAAAAACCCAAACACAGTGACATGTAACAACCAAAGACATTTGACCATCCACTAATGTGATTTACTTTTGTCTGTCCATCCCAATACTTTTAAGTTCTACATTAAGGCCAATTTCTCAAAGACCTATATGGTAATATATCAATGATATTAATTTACTTCAAATTTCTTGCATTCAGTACAACATTGTTTAACAGCCCTTAGATCACTGTAACCTACATTTAAGGACTGTGCATCACCCATCTGATGCACTTATTAGTTATTTCAATCCATGTACATGTAGATCACATGCTAAACATAAAAGTATTATTGTGTTTACTTATTATAAGCCAAGTTTAGTATATTATACATGAGAAACTTGAAAATAATGTTACATAAATTATACTTTTAGAATATCAGGAAAATGTGCACATGTTCTGACAGTGGTCATGATGATAGAGCAATGGAAAATCCTTGGATATAAAGCTGTTCCATCTCAGCCATCATCTACAAGTCTACCACAGCAGTGGGACAAGCCAAGAGGACCAAAAATTAAGGCAGAGCCTGTGTCCCAAATGATTATTTCAAGGCCAATGAATTTAACAAGAAAAAGAAAACCTGTAATTGCCACATTTATTGACAATAGGTGATTAAAATGTTATATCAGCCTGTGAGATAAATTGATTACCCTCTAAGATATAGAATGAACAAGATTAAAAGAATGAATTATACAAACATAATAGAGAAAAATCAAAAGAGCTGACTATAAGATTTTTAAAATTGCAAAAAAAAAGAAATATTGAGTAAATTTGCATGAGACAATATCGCACACAATGCATAAAATATAAAATTATCAATGAACAGGGCCTTTATTCCTGTTCTTCATCTTGACAGTAGCTGGAGGGCCTTCAAACATGCTGAATCATTCATACATAACAACTCTATATTAAGAATATTAAAAGCTACTAGAAGTAATGAAGTATTTTCCTTAAAAACATACAAACCAGAAAAAGTCTGAAATGGCCTATATCTGTACTCGACTGTACTGATTTTTACTCGACCAGTCTGAATTGGTCTGAAACTTACTTGATAGTACTCGACTGTAGTCTGGACCATACTTAACAGTCTGAACTTGTACTCGACCTTTACTCGACCAGTACTTAACCATTTTATGTGTGTCTGAACTATACTCGACCAAGTCTGAACCATACTCGACCTAGTCTGAACCTTACTCGACCTAGTCTGAACCATACTCGACCAGTCTGAACCTTTCTCGACCTAGTCTGATTCATACTCGACCTAGTTTTTACCAACCTAGACCTATTTCTGTACCTCCCTTCTGTATTTCATCAATTTAGGAGCTATATCTAACAACAGTTATTTCCCTTTGCCAAAAATTTAAACAACAATTTGAAATCCATATTGTATTTATTACAGCACACATACTCAAAATTTCACAATAAACATAATATAATCATTATTCAACATTCATCAACACTATAGTCAGTTTTAAAAATTATTATACAATAAATTAAGTTTTTCTTTAAATTAATTTTTAAAACATAATCAAAGCGCTGTAAGCGCTGAAGGCAGTTAACCAAAAACCAAGGCAACCGTAATTATGAAAACTGTGGCAATGTTGCCTAAACATTAAACATTCATATATAGTACATTCCTGTTTATCTAATGATTCGTTATTTTGTCCAATACATATGAATATATATAATTCAGGGGTGGGGATCTCAACAGTTTTCAAGTTCTCAAACAGGTAGGGGTAGGCAGAGGATTTAGGGGGGCAGGGGAGCCCACCCCCCCCTTTTTGGGAAAAATATGGTTGCTTATATAAGGAATCACTGAAGCGTTACTAGGGCGGCCCCCCTCTTAGGTTAGTCAGTGGGCCCCCACTTATGAAAATTTCTGGATCCCTAGTGACTTCCCCTACATTTCATCTTATTTGTTATATTGTTTCATACATGAATATATATAGTTTAGGGATGGGGATCTCATTGGTTTCCAAGTTCTCAAACAGGAGGTGTAGGGTGACCCCAGGGACTCCCCCTATCTTTCATTTAATTAGCTATATTGGCCCATACATGAATATATATTGTTTTGGTGTGGGGATCTCGACCGTTTCCAAGTTCTCAAACACGAGGGTTGGGGTGATCACAGGGACTTCCCCTATATTTCATTTGATTTGTTATATTGCCCCATACATCTATAATACTAAAATTACGAGGTCCAATTTGTCAGCCGTCATCACGTAAAAACGACGAATCAAAGAATTCAACTTTATATACAACTAATATAGTACAATGGTGTAGATTAAAAATTACACCACTCCAGGCCCTTTTGTTTTCCACGTAATTAATATTGCCAATAATTAGGAAGTTCCGGGTCGAGTCCGATACCGATACCAATAGTATAATCATTACTTCTAGTAGCTTTTAATATTCTTAATATAGAGTTGTTATGTATGAATGATTCAGCATGTTTGAAGGCCCTCCAGCTACTGTCAAGATGAAGAACAGGAATAAAGGCCCTGTTCATTGATAATTTTATATTTTATGCATTGTGTGCGATATTGTCTCATGCAAATTTACTCAATATTTCTTTTTTTTTGCAATTTTAAAAATCTTATAGTCAGCTCTTTTGATTTTTCTCTATTATGTTTGTATAATTCATTCTTTTAATCTTGTTCATTCTATATCTTAGAGGGTAATCAATTTATCTCACAGGCTGATATAACATTTTAATCACCTATTGTCAATAAATGTGGCAATTACAGGTTTTCTTTTTCTTGTTAAATTCATTGGCCTTGAAATAATCATTTGGGACACAGGCTCTGCCTTAATTTTTGGTCCTCTTGGCTTGTCCCACTGCTGTGGTAGACTTGTAGATGATGGCTGAGATGGAACAGCTTTATATCCAAGGATTTTCCATTGCTCTATCATCATGACCACTGTCAGAACATGTGCACATTTTCCTGATATTCTAAAAGTATAATTTATGTAACATTATTTTCAAGTTTCTCATGTATAATATACTAAACTTGGCTTATAATAAGTAAACACAATAATACTTTTATGTTTAGCATGTGATCTACATGTACATGGATTGAAATAACTAATAAGTGCATCAGATGGGTGATGCACAGTCCTTAAATGTAGGTTACAATGATCTAAGGGCTGTTAAACAATGTTGTACTGAATGCAAGAAATTTGAAGTAAATTAATATCATTGATATATTACCATATAGGTCTTTGAGAAATTGGCCTTAATGTAGAACTTAAAAGTATTGGGATGGACAGACAAAAGTAAATCACATTAGTGGATGGTCAAATGTCTTTGGTTGTTACATGTCACTGTGTTTGGGTTTTTTTTAAGTACATGTACATGTAGTTGGATTTTTAAAGTCTTTGTTTACTCCTTGGTTTTATTTGTTGTTGCCTTTGATATGTAGCTCTGTTTAAGTTAACAGCTTTTAAATTTATTATTGACATAAGAACAGCAACATGTATACATGTTTGATTTTAAAATCATCACTTTTGTAAATGTAAATATTTCAGTCTGAATTGGTCTGAAACTTACTTGATAGTACTCGACTGTAGTCTGGACCATACTTAACAGTCTGAACTTGTACTCGACCTTTACTCGACCAGTACTTAACCATTTTATGTGTGTCTGAACTATACTCGACCAAGTCTGAACCATACTCGACCTAGTCTGAACCTTACTCGACCTAGTCTGAACCATACTCGACCAGTCTGAACCTTTCTCGACCTAGTCTGATTCATACTCGACCTAGTTTTTACCAACCTAGACCTATTTCTGTACCTCCCTTCTGTATTTCATCAATTTAGGAGCTATATCTAACAACAGTTATTTCCCTTTGCCAAAAATTTAAACAACAATTTGAAATCCATATTGTATTTATTACAGCACACATACTCAAAATTTCACAATAAACATAATATAATCATTATTCAACATTCATCAACACTATAGTCAGTTTTAAAAATTATTATACAATAAATTAAGTTTTCCTTTAAATTAATTTTTAAAACATAATCAAAGCGCTGTAAGCGCTGAAGGCAGTTAACCAAAAACCAAGGCAACCGTAATTATGAAAACTGTGGCAATGTTGCCTAAACATTAAACATTCATATATAGTACATTCCTGTTTATCTAATGATTCGTTATTTTGTCCAATACATATGAATATATATAATTCAGGGGTGGGGATCTCAACAGTTTTCAAGTTCTCAAACAGGTAGGGGTAGGCAGAGGATTTAGGGGGCAGGGGAGCCCACCCCCCCCCCTTTTTGGGAAAAATATAAGGAATCACTGAAGCGTTACTAGGGCGGCCCCCCTCTTAGGTTAGTCAGTGGGCCCCCACTTATGAAAATTTCTGGATCCCTAGTGACTTCCCCTACATTTCATCTTATTTGTTATATTGTTTCATACATGAATATATATAGTTTAGGGATGGGGATCTCATTGGTTTCCAAGTTCTCAAACAGGAGGTGTAGGGTGACCCCAGGGACTCCCCCTATCTTTCATTTAATTAGCTATATTGGCCCATACATGAATATATATTGTTTTGGTGTGGGGATCTCGACCGTTTCCAAGTTCTCAAACACGAGGGTTGGGGTGATCACAGGGACTTCCCCTATATTTCATTTGATTTGTTATATTGCCCCATACATCTATAATACTAAAATTATGAGGTCCAATTTGTCAGCCGTCATCACGTAAAAACGACGAATCAAAGAATTCAACTTTATATACAACTAATATAGTACAATGGTGTAGATTAAAAATTACACCACTCCAGGCCCTTTTGTTTTCCACGTAATTAATATTGCCAATAATTAGGAAGTTCCGGGTCGAGTCCGATACCGATACCAATAGTATAATCACCTGTTACCTATTACCTTATCTGTACGTTCCGCATCTGACAGGCGCACCACCAAACGGTGTATTCAGGATTAATATGCTATATACACGGGTCATAATTACAGGGTTGACACTACTAAATTGTCAAATTGTTACCTATTGTAGTATTTTAATCCGTAAGACTTTCTAAGATAACAATACAAATACTAAAACTCTGGACTAAAAATAAGTTTCAATTTGTTAGCGGGCATGACGTAAAACAGCGAATCAAAGAATTCAACTTTATTTATAACTAATATAGGACAATGCTGTTGATTAAAAAATACTCAATTCCAGGACCTTTTGTTTTCCAAATAATTAATATTACCAATAATTGATAAGTTCCAGTTCGACGGGTTCAAACAGAAAGATTTGAAAGCAGAGACAATTGTGTATCTTATAATCGGCATGACTTTATCAGGTGACAGTACTAACACTAAAATAAGGCTTGCGCATAGTTATATACTTTAATTCAGTCACGGACCCGGGATATCACGGGTGTGTTCTAGTGAGTATATATGATTTAGGGGTAAGGATCTTGATCATTTCCAAATTCTCAAACAGGAGGGTGTACAGTGACCCCAGGGACTCTCCCTATTTTTCATTTGAATTGTTATATTGTCCCGTACATGAATATATATGGTTTAGGGTTGGTGATTTCAACGGGTTTCAAATTCTCAAACAGTAGGGGGTAGGGTGACCCAATGGACTCCCCCTATATTTCATCTGATTTGTTATATTGAATATATATGTTTTAGGGGTGGGGATCTCGACCATTTTTTTAAATTCTAAACTAGAGGCTCTCAAGAGCCTGTATCGCTCACCTGATTCTACTTGGGTTTTTGAAATCATATGAAAAACCTCATTGATAAGGAAAGGAACATGTTTAATTTCATTCAAAAGTCCCCCACTGGCGGCCATCTTGGATGGCGGATCGGCTACAAAGTAACAACACTTGGTCAGCACCTCATAAGGAACATTCATGCCATGTTTAGTTTTATTCCATTCAGTGGTTCTCTAAAAGAAGTCATTTGTATGCATTTCCAATAGGGTCCTATGTTAAACTAAGTCCCTGCTGGCGGCCATCTTGGATGATGGATGGGCTACAAAGAAACAACACATGGTCAGCACGGCATAAGGAACATTCATGCAATGTTTGGTTTCATTCCTTTCAGTTGTTCTCTAAAAGAAGTCATTTGTATGCATTTCCCATAGGGTCCTATGTTAAATTAAGTCCCCCGCTGGCGTCCATCTTGGATAATGGATCGGCTACAAAGTAACAACACTTGGTCAGCACCACATTAGGAACATTCATGCCATGTTTGATTTCATTCCATTCAGTGGTTCTCTAAAAGAAGTCATTTGTATGCATTTCCCATAGGGTCCTATGTTAAACTAAGTCCCCCGCTGGCGGCCATCTTGGATGATGGATTGGCTACAAAGGAACAACACTTGGTCAGCACTCCATAAGGAACATTCATGCTATGTTTGGTTTCATTCCATTTAGTGGTTCTCTAGAAGAAGTCATTTGTATGCATTTCCCATAGGGTCCTATGTTAAACTAAGTCCCCCGCTGGCGGCCATCTTGGATGATGGATCGGCTACAAAGTAACAACACTTGGTCAGCACCCCATAAGGAACATTCATGCTATGTTTGGTTTTATTCCATTCAGTGGTTCTCTAAAAGAAGTCATTTGTATGCATTTCCCATAGGGTCCTATGTTAAACTAAGTTCCCGGCTGGCGGCCATCTTGGATGATGGATCGGCAACAAAGTAACAACACTTGGTCAGCACCTCATAAGGAACATTCATGCCATGTTTGGTTTCATTCCATTCAGTGGTTCTCTAGAGGAAGTCATTTGTATGCATTTCCCATAGGGTCCTATGTTAAACTAAGTCCCCCGCTGGCGGCCATCTTGGATGATGGATCGGCAACAAAGTAACAACACTTGGTCAGCACCTCATAAGGAACATTCATGCCATGTTTGGTGTCATTCAATTCAGTGGTTCTCTAAAAGAAGTCATTTGTATGCATTTCCCATAGGGTCCTATGTTAAACTAAGTCCCCTGCTGGCGGCCATCTTGGATGATGGATCGGCTACAAAGTAACAACACTTGGTCAGCACCCCATAAGGAACATTCATGCTATGTTTGGTTTTATTCCATTCAGTGGTTCTCTAAAAGAAGTCATTTGTATGCATTTCCCATAGGGTCCTATGTTAAACTAAGTCCCCCGCTGGCGGCCATCTTGGATGATGGATCCGCTACAAAGTAACAACACTTGGTCAGCACCTCATAAGGAACATTCATGCCATGTTTGGTTCCATTCCATTCAGTGGTTCTCTAGAAGAAGTTCAAAATGTAAATTGTTAACGACGACGACGACGGACGACGACGACGACGACGGACGACGGACGCCAAGTGGTGAGAAAAGCTCACTTGGCCCTTCGGGCCAGGTGAGCTAAAAAGGAGGGGTGGGGTGACCCCCAGCGACTCCTCCTATATTTCATTTGATTTATTATATTATCCTATACTTGAATATATGCAGAGGCGGATTCAGGCCGGGGGGGGGGGGGGGGGGGGTTGCGGGCTTGCACCCTCCTTAAATTTGCAAAGCATGGGTTGTTCTCAGCTTAATAAAGAATATTCCGATAATTTTCCTCAATTTTTTTTTATTTTTTAGCCTCGCTCTGCTCGGCGAAAATTTATGTTTGCACCCGTCCTAACCTCAAATCTTGGATCTGTCCCTCATATGGTTTAGGGGTGGGGATCTCAGCTCGACCGTTTCCAAGTTATCAAACAGGAGGGGGTAGAGTGGCCCAAAGAATGCTACCTATATATCATATGATTTACTTACATTAAGGTATATATAATATAGTTGCATTATTTGTGAAAATAAAGAAAGAAACTTTCAGCTACTTTAATTGACCCTTCAAATTTGAGAAAAACAAATAACCCCTCGAAATTGCAGTAATATGTTTACACTTTAAAAACATCTCACATGCATTATCATCATTTATCATTTATAAAGAAAATTTAGACTGTGACCATGAACATGTATATTGTTAGATATACTGTTCCCATCTGTCACGTTGTATTGGATTTTTAAATTAAAATTTGTCAAAAACTAATTTTGAGTTTCTGAATAAAATATTTTTCTGCTTTTTCTTTCTTTTACATGTATATCTTTTGGTTTACAATACTAGTGTTTATATTCATTTACCATGCATTGATGTATTTTTCACCTGCTTGGATTTATTTTGTAAATGATCGCCAAACCCGGAATTACCCTTATCCGCTTCCGGAATCGGTCCCGATTTTGTAAAATTTTGTCTCTACGGCCGCCATTGTTATGTGTTTACAATGTTGTTTTTGTCAATCAGATACGATTTTACTCAAATTTATACAATATTTGTCGGCGATTTTCTGTATAAAGCTAGCGGTTGAACAAAATGAACATCGCCGTCATTAATAATAATGATAAAAATAAGTTTTTAGCTCGTTTAATTGGTGAAAGGTTTGCAAAGTAATTTCTTATTTTCTTTCAAGTGGAAGGTGACTACGTCGGGCGTAGCTAGAAACCAACTATCCTAGTCAAAATTCCGCTTGCAAAAGTGGAAGGTCGTGGACCCCGGACCACCGCTAATTTGAACACCTGCCTCCAAATTGAAAGGCTACGAAAATTTCTTTTTCTAATTTGAAATTGCCGCCAACAGCATGAACAGTTGAACTTATTATATAATAGACTACTGACGTAGTTTTACTACGTATTGATGACAAACAATATTCCTACGACTTTTGTCATTTGGGAAAATTAAACTACTTGACTTAAGAGATTTTCGGCAATTAAATATTTCATACAATTGTTCTTTGACATCTTGGCTAAAAGCACAAGTCATAATGAACTACCCAAGGATTCTTAATAAGCACTACTTCCTATGTGTAACTTCAAAACTTTTGGATAAATCGACGATCATTTAAGGTTTTTCTGGTCATATTTTTTGTAATCCAGAATAAAAAGTATTAAAACAGTGTTCAATTAGTTATATATAACATAGTAGCAAGCTAGAAAATAACAATGGCAAGTATTTCAGGAAATATTGGGTAGAACACAAATCTAGGGTGCTCGCATAATGCAGCTTAACTGCATAAAAACAGTTATTTCCCTTTGCCAAAAATTTAAACAACAATTTGAAATCTATATTGTATTTATTACAGCATTGACCCAAAATTTCACAATAAACATAGTATAATATATAAAAATATATTGAGACTTTAGAGTGTATATATATCAAATCTCTAAAATAGAAAATAATAATGAGATTATCAAAGGATGTGATTTATAGACAGTTCTAAAAATTATTATACAATAAATTAAGTTTTCCTTTAAATGAATTTTTAAAACATAAAAACAGTTATTTCCCTTTGCCATAAATTTAAACAACAATTTGAAATCTGTATTGTATTTATTACAGCATTGACCCAAAATTTCACGAAAAACATAATATAATATATAAATAAATTTAGACTTTAGAGTACATAGATGCCAACCCCCTTTTGACACAATCAGTAACAAACTATCAAATTTTCCGTATTTTTGAAAAGTTTTCAGTAATCATTCATAAACGTGCATTTACCAATAAAAATTACTGACGAGTGCACAGTACACTAAAATTTGTCATTTAACATGTTGTCTGTAGTATGTATTCCATTCATTGATTGTTCAGATGTTCTCGACTCAAACATTTTTGTTTTGTCAAGGAGAAGTAGAGAAAGGGGGAAAGCTACTTAATAAAATGCAAGTTTGCCTCTTCGGAAGTCAGTTAGTTACCCAACAATAGGTTGATAACTCCCGAGAAACCGGAAGCATTACATTGGCGTTTCCTAAATACTGGACCAGGACGGAAAAGTAATGATAAAAATCCGCGTTTTACAAAATTGAACGTCGATGATTGGGAATCCGTAACTATACTACTTTGACCGTAATAGCGTAGTTTTTATCGCAAAATCGGAAAAACTACGGAAAAATCGTAATGGTTGGCATCTATGTAGAGTATATATATATATCCAATCCCTAAAATAGAAATAATTAAAAACCAATTGTTCAAAGAACAATTGAAGGTCTTTCCACCAATAAGGATCTATTTTGATATGAAAATATTAAAATTCAGTTGAAAATGTCAGTTCCTATGGCTAAATGATATATAAATATGAATTTCAAGCAAAGGTCAAAATCTAGAACGTCCAATTAACCTATGACTTTGACCTCAATTTCAAGGTCATAAACCAAGGATCCCAAATCAAAACACCCTAGGTCTGTATTATGTATGGTTCATGAGTAATATCACTTTACGCATAATTCTAAATATAACAGGGGCAAAAATCCCATTTATTCTCTTTGCACCCTTCCAATCAAAATTTATAAGTTACGACATGTCGCAACTAACAATTTAGTAAAAATAATTTGTTGAAATCTTATAAGGTTAATGAAAAAGAGTGAAAATAAGCCAAAATCAAAATTTAGAATTTGACCTTGACCTTTGACCTTGACCTAATTTTCATTTTTTTGGACCAAGGATCTTAAATCAAAAGACCCTAAGCCTTTACTTTATAATGATAATGAGTTATATTACCATACAACTAATATAAGATATAAAAGGGGGAAAAGTCGCATCAAATGTTTACGTACCCTTTTAACTAAAATTTACGTGTTACGCCATGTCGTAACACACATTTTGTGAAAATATTTTGTCGATATCTTATAGGATTTCTGAAAAGAAGAGATAACAAGCCAAAATCATATTTTTGAACATGACCTTGACCTTTGACCTTGACCTCATTTTAATTTTTTTGGACCAATGACCTCAAATCGAAAGACCCTAGGCCTCTATCACTAATGGTTTTCCAGTAACAAATTTATTTCATTTATTTCATTACAAAAGGGGAAATAACTCTCATATGGAGTCTTCGTAAAGCTTCGGTGAAAATAAAACGTAACATCCTGAGGATATAACGAGCAATTTGGAAAAACAAATTTGTCGCTTTCTTTTACGGTTGCGGAGGAGATCTGATAACAAGAAAAACAGTGTTTGGGGAGATAACTCTTACAAAGAAAAGTGTTCGGTTAAACAGGGTCAGTTTCAAAAGCGTATAGACTGAATAATATCATATACAAAAAAACTAAGCGACATCTTTTGAAACATTTTTACACCGCAAGAAAAAAATTAGGCGGAAGAAAAAAAAAATAATCAGAACGAATTCAATAGGTCTTTCCACAAGAAAGGTGGAAAGACCTAATAAAGAGATAATCAAAGGATGTGATTTATAGACAGTTTTAAAAAATATTATGCAATAAATTAAGTTTTCCTTGAAAGGATTTTGATATATTCTAGTCAATTCTTGATGATGTTTTCATGGTAGGAAATTTAAATTCACCAGAATTTCACCAATCTAAAAGAATTTAAATAGGAAATGATACTAATATTTAAAACAGAAAAAAGAAAAATGTCTTAAAAGGTATTTTAAATAAATTTATGAATTGTTTACAGAATATGTTTTTTGTATAACAGCTTTTTAAAATGAACTTGCATGTTTAATGATTCTAATTTAAGGATTGGCATTCGCATACCATAAACAGTCCAGTGGCTATTTTTTTTTAAATTTCAAATAGGAAAATTTCAAAGTACAAAGGTACCCTGGACAAAGCCTGGGCATGCCAAACACAGTCCAATTACTGACATATTTATTTACCTTAATTAGGAACATTTCAATTTACAAGGGCATCCTGCACATGGCACGGGCATACCTTATGAAGTTATTTTATATCTGTTAAATAACTAACAACAGATTTGAAACCTCAATAAATAAGACTTTATATATGATTGACACAAGTACAGGAATTATAAATTATATACAAGTTTAATTAGCACATTTTCGTCATTGTAAGACAGCAAAGTAATACACTTTCTTTAAAAAAAAATTATAACAAAGCATTAAGTAAAATATCAGTTGTTTTTATCATCACTTTTTGAAAACATTATAAAAATTTAAAGAATATCAGACGATTTTTTCAAAATATCAAGCTCTTTGTTTGCAAGCAATAAAATTTAAAATGGGGAATGTGTCAAAGAGCATAAAGCAGACAACAGCCAAAGGCCACCAATGGGTCTTCAATGTAGCAAGAGAAACTCCCACACCCTTAGGTGTCCTTCCGCTGGCCCTTAAACAAATATGTATACATGTACTAGTTAAGTGATAATGGACGTCATACTAAACTTTGAATTATGCACAAGAAACTAAAATTAAAAATTGCACAAGACTAACAAAGGCCAGAGGCTCCTGACTTGGGACAGTCAGTTTTTGTTATATAATGAAGTGCTGTTCTCTTTGACTAGATGTTCACAAAATACCATATAGTCTTTTTGTATAAAATTAAAAAATTTGAAATTCTATATACCCGGTACATGACTGTAGCATAAAGTTATTATTAAAATAATGATAGAGATAGGCATAACCAAAGACAGTATGCTTATAATTTGCTTATTATCTTATCCATTTATGTAAAGAGGTTCACAGAAAACTGACAACTTGTACAAAAGGTCTGTACAACAACAATTAACATATTTAACAGGTGGTTTAAGCATTTAAAAACCAAATAACACCTTCCTCAACTGCTGTGACAATAGGATTGCTGATATCCTTCAAAAGACATAATTTTGAAGTCAATGTTACATTCTCTGTAAACCAAAAAGATCCACTTGCCTCTGGTAAAGGAAATACATCTAGTCGTACCCAAGTAAAAACATTGTCCATGAAACAGTGTTGGTATATCTGCTTGATTTTTCCAAACAGCATTGTTGGATGTCTTACACATACAATATAGTCACATGATCTTGACACTGACTGATATAAATAAGTAGTGAAATACACCTCTCTCTTGCGGTCTTCGTCATATCTAAACACTGTATTTTTCTTCTCAACTATGGGATCTACATCAAATTGTTCAAATTGTAAGTTTGGAAAAATTTCTTTGTATCTACAATGTAGATCTTTAATGTCCTCCCGGTGTAATAAGCTGTTGGATAGTATACTATTGACACTGGTAACAGGATATTCCTCACTTGGCAAAACTTTCTCTGCAACTTTATGGAGTGCATTCTTCCTGCTACTGTCAGATTTGACTGTTCCATTGAGCAAATTGAAAACACTCCAGTCATATATCTGGAAAAAAAGACAAGACAATAAAACAAAATTGTAATATATTATCTAAATTGTACGACTGAGGACATAACTTATTATCAAAATCCTATTTATTTAGTTATAATGTATACATACACGACATAGTCCTTTTTTAATCAGTCATTTTTTTGGGGTTGGGGGGGAGCTCTTCAATACTTATTTGATAAGTGGAGATACTGGGTACTATAACCCAACCCATTTTTTTTTTTTATTAAAGTTAATCTTAAAAAAATATGTCTTTTTTTCATATATTGTGCAGACCTGCCAAATTTTTAAAATCTTTACAGGGGATTTAGTGCAATTTTTGTGGCGTTTCAGTATGCAATATCTTTAACTCTTGAAATGGTCTCATTTTCTTATTTTTCCTTTTGGTATTCTGATGATGAGTTAAGGAGCCAAACTTGTATTGAAGGCCGTACATTGACCTATAATGGTTTACTTTTATAAATTGTGATTTGGATGGAGAGTTGTCTCATTGGCACTCACACAGCATCTTCCTATATCTAAGGAGCCTTGATTTCTTGAATTGCATGATTCTTGTTCTAATTAATTGGCAATATAACTTAAAGAATAGGGAAAAGTAGCCTTAATAAATAAAAGACTTTCTTATCATTGCACCATGACCCAAATGACCTAAACCTAGATGCCCATGTCAAATTATAGATTAATAGAAATTTATCAGAAAAAATAAAACTGGTAACCAATAATTTTTTAGGTTTCCAACTTTTACACACCCGATATCAGTTTTTTGTTCAGGCATGAAAATAGGGATAGTTGGGAGGTCTGATTTGGTTTATATCTATTTGGTATATAGAAAGTATCCTTGATTTTCTGGCCGGTTTAGTCTTGTTACTCTGCACTCATATGATTGACCGAGCACAAGAATGTTTTACCACAGAGTAGAAAACTTGTCAATTATTGTCAGAGGCTGATTAAGGGGGAGGCCCGGGCCCCCCCTTTTGGAGAAAAAATTTGGTTGCTTATATAGGGAATCACTGAAGCGTGACTGGAGCGGGCCCCCTCTTAGGTCAGTCAGTGGACCCCCACTTATGAAAATTTCTGGATCCGCCACTGATTGTAGAACCTATATACAAAAGTTGGTTACATGAAAATGGTCATAAATAGTTGCTTACACGGTATGTTTGCATGACTGTAGATTCTTCATGCTCATGCTGTAAAATCTGTCTTGTTATCCAGCTGTTGGCTCTTTCTAGTGGATACAACCACCTATCATATAATGGTCCAAAATCCATAAACCCCTCAGGTATGTGGTGAAGTAAATGTGTCGTCAAATTCTGTAATGTTAATTATGAAATATATAGATAAAGAAGAAACTATTAAAATGAAAATGACCATTTCTCAATCTGTTATTAATTGTTGCTCCTTATCAAATAACCATAGAAAGGGAGATAACTTTTAAAATAAGTAATTTTATGCTTTTAAAGAAATTTCTTATTTTACTGGTAGCAAGAACATGAGTTTTATAACTTCTCTCTTTTAAAAAAAAAAACCCTTATCAAGCTTTCTTTCTAATTACAAAAAAAAACATGCTTTTTCATGTATAATCTACACAACAGCAATTTTAAGCACCATACGGTGACCTCTAGCTGTTTAATTCTGAGTCATTGGGTCTTTTTTGAGAGTTGTCTTGTTGGCAATCATACCACATCTTATTTGTTTATATAAAAGATAAAAATAAGTATTCCTCACTAGTTCCAAACTAGAGGCTCTCAAGAGCCTGTGTCGCTCACCTTGGTGCATATATTAAAAAATGGACAGATAAATTCATGACAAAATTGTGTTTTGGTAATCATGATGTGTTTGTAGACCTCACTTTACTATCAATCAATCAATCAAATATTTATTGTCATATAAACTCTGAACAATAAGTTTGTGACAAATAATATAAACATACACAAAATACTGAACATTCTTGTTGCTACATTTATCTCTATCTATAATGAACTTGGCCCAGTAATTACAGTGGAAAATATTTTCTAAAAATTTACAAAAATTTATGAAAATTGTTAAAAAATTACTATAAAGGGCAATAACTCCTTAAGGGGTCAACTGACAATTTTGGTCATATTGACTTATTTGTAGATCTTGCTTTGCTGAACATTATTGCTGTTTACAGTTTATCTATATCTATAATAATATTCAAGATAATAACCAAAAACTGCAAAATTTCTTTAAAATTACTAATTTAGGGGTAGCAACACAACAACTGGTTGTCTGAAAATTTCAGGGCAGATAGATCTTGACCTAATAGAGCATTTTATTCATGTCAGATTTGCTCTTAATGCTTTGGTTTCAGAGTTATAGGCCAAAATCTACATTTTACCCCTATGTTCTATTTTTAGTCATGGTGGCCATCTTGGTTGGTTGGCAGGGTCATGCACACATTTTTAAAACTAAATACCCCAATGATAATTGCGGCCAAGTTTGGTTAAAGGACGCCAGGTAATGAGAAAAGCTCACTTGACCATTCAGGTCAGGTCAGCTAAAAATAGTATAAAAAGAACAAATCAATTTCTGGAAAAGAACTGACCTTTGACAGGAAAACTGAGAAACCTATTCAATTTAATACGGTATACCAACTTATTTTTTCAGATACTTAAATTAGTGTTTTACCCTTTCTGGTCCACTTCACAGCCATTCAATTGAGCAATTTTCTTATTTATTTGATGTAATTTTGATAAGAAAGATTCAGGTTTTTGATGATTATTTATGATTATTTTCTACTCGAGAAAGTGGCCAAAGTAAGTTTGTTTACAGTTGGTCTTTTAATTTGATCATCTTTGCAGTGCATTAATTTGTCAGTACACGCATATTCAAATATATTATAACAAAATACCTGTAACGTCAGTGGAAAATCTCTCTCAAGTAGTGTCACAGCAATATGGGTGTCTTCTATCAAAGTAGGAATTTCATCTTTCAGGTATGAAGGTTTAACAAGTCTGCTCAACACATCAAATAGTTGAAAAAGTGTCTTCTCTTGTTGCTGTCCTAATAGACCTCTCAAACACCATGAAGCAGCATTTTGGGTTACAAACTGAAAAGTTAATTAAAAAATGTACATGAAAATACAGCTATTCTAATTTTAAGCACATTCCATTTTTCATATTTGCCAACTTTTCAAGTTTAAGCTTAATTAAAAGAAAAGAGCTTAGTTCATAAAATCATTTAAGATTTTCCTCTACCACCTCTAAATTATTTCTTATTTTTTATCATTCCTTTTAAAGTATGGTTTAAATTTTGTTTAAATGTATGCATTCAAACATCTGAACCAATCTTATTTTTGTTTTGTTGATTTTAACCTTGTCATTTTCTTATAGTGGACAGTCTTATGTAATCATCATGATCATATAACATTATAATTTTTTTTTTTTTTTGCTTCCCCCGTTTATAAGTTTGACTGACTGTTTTCATAGATATACATGATATAAGAAGATGTGGTATGAGTGCCAAGGAGACAACTCTCCATCCAAGTCACAATTATTAAACATTGTTGTTAAAAGGTAAAACATTATAGATCAAACTATTCTGTTACTTTTCAGTGTGTGTTTAGCTCAGTGTTTATGGATGTAATTTGGTAGCTAGGTATAAAACTGAAAGACTTATAAACTACAAGCAGAATTAAGTGAAATAATACCTTTCCATAATTTTTAATATTATGATTCATATTTTAATTGGAATTTTGATTAATAAAAACCTCACAATAATTTCCGAATTTACAGTATTATTGTCTTCTTTCAAGAAATGTTCTAAATACAGGGGCGAATCCAGCCATTTTAAAAGGGGGGGTTCCTAATCCAGGACAAAGGGGGGGCCCATTACATGTCCCCATTCAAATGCATTGATCATCCCAAAAAAAGGGGGGTTCCAACCCCCGGAACCCCTATCTGGATCCGCGCCTGAAATATTAAATTTGATTAAACAACTTACCTGTTGCTTTCCATGCATTGTACGAAGTGTCCACTGTCTGGAGAAATGGTCAGCAGGTGTATAGTCAAATCCTCTAGGGTACTGTATGGATTGTGCTCTTTTGTCTGCAAGTTTTACTTGACTCTTTGAGAGAGACCATGGAGCATCTGGAAAGCTGACTTCTTCTGTGACAACATTTGTGGACTGGGGCTCTGACTGTTTTTTCTGTTTTTTCTTAGGTTGTTTTCCCTGATCTGTACTCTTTCTTTTATTGGTCACCCAAGTTTGCTCAAATCTGTTGTATTGCTTCTCACAATTTCGCACTTTTGCACTGTCAGTTTTCCCACTAATGAAATCTAACACATTCGAAATAACATCTGAAATGGTATGCATACCATCTGTTTGCATTTGCTTTAGTCTGTCAAAATACGGAAGTGGATATAAGGGATGAATGCCTCTTAAACCAGTTTCTTTCTGGTGGATGGTCTTTTGGTTCTTGTTTGGTTTCAAATCAAAATCTTTACGTGCTGTCATTTCTTCATCTTTAGAGTAAAATGCAGGCTTTGGATCATTGACAACAGTTTTAAGTGCAAAGTTTGTGCAGTCAAGTCTATAAGCAGAATCATCACTTAGGAACTGTCTGTTTGATATGTGGATTGTTTTGTTCAGGGAATTGTTCCTTACACCAACTTCTTTGCAGAACGTGCATGATCTTAATGCTGCTTGACCTGATAAGTGCAGCAATTTTGCAAATGCTGGAATGTCACAAAGATATTGAAG
This sequence comes from Mytilus galloprovincialis, assembly GCF_965363235.1. Taxonomy (NCBI): domain Eukaryota; kingdom Metazoa; phylum Mollusca; class Bivalvia; order Mytilida; family Mytilidae; genus Mytilus; species Mytilus galloprovincialis. The sequence continues at coordinate 21,168,462 of NC_134851.1, read as the reverse complement.
GAGCGCTATCTTAACTGTCACTGGAGCATCTTTGTGGGAATCATATAGCTGACATTCCATATTGGACAGCAACTCATCAACCAATATTGTTATATATGGATCCAAAGACTTAGGCTCTTTTCTTCCATTCCCTGGGATAATGCCGACCATCATCATTGGTCCTAGAAGGTAGCGAATCTCCTGAGGCAATGATATCTAAGTCAAGATGATAGGCCACATAGATTTCTGAGCAGCATTGTTTTTGTTAGGATTTACACCATCAGTAAATAGTGCAAGTGGAACACAGTGTTCAACATCAGTGTCTTTAAATATACCGTTATTTAATTCTGCTTTAAATATTTGTCCATCAGTATAGTCACACAGTTTCCCATTTGTGTCAAGTTTCTTTGCATAAAGTATTTTTGCTAAATTTTTTGTTCCGAACCAACGAGCAAGTCTTGGAACAACTGGCATATAGCTGAATGTCTTCTTACAACGATTGCTGTCTTTATACAGAAGTGATTCATTACAAATGGTGCACTCACGGATACTGTCATTCATTGGATATATTTTACAGTCATTCACACAACATTTGTACTGTTTTATAGGAATTAAACTTGGTTTGATCATTTTAACT